>NC_134068.1:365685-731371 GCF_965140245.1 Athene noctua | reverse complement strand
AAGAACGATGAAGAAGTATTTGGTCTGAGGTGTATCAAGCTGAGTGTTTTCTGCTCTCTTGGGTTTAGTTTGAAATCACACCAAAACCTGTGGCTGTGTCTTGAGTTGCCTCCGGTGAGTGCTGCTCCGCGACTCCTGAGCCCCTGGCTGGGCTGCGGCGCCGTCGGAGGGTCCTGCCTCCCGCTTGGCCTCTGATCTCCTGCAGAAGTGGAACGATCAGCACCTGCCGGGTCTAAAGCTGCCGCAGTGCAGCTCGCTTTGATGTCAGCCTTAACCCTTATTTTAGCCTGATGTGCATTTTATGGGTGTGTGGATGTTATGGCACAGAGGAAAAGCAGCTGGCCAGGAGTGAAGCCAGCGAGGAGTCAGGACGGGGCTCCCTGTCCCCCCACTCTCCTCTCCGCGGCCCCGGGCGGCACCTTCCACCCTCCAGACTGGCAGCAGATACGGCAGGGACAGAGTAGCTGCGGCTTCATCACTGGCGTTAGCCAGCCCGTGCCTCAGCTTCCTCCTGCGTGAGCTGGCACCAGGGCAGCTGGTGCCTGCATCTGGGGAGCTTTACACCAGGACGAATAACACTGAAAAGTTGCACGGCAGTCACCAGGCTGGTTTTGCTCCGAGCAGCCGTCAACGGGGTGTAGGTACAGGGCCCGGTGTCCTCTGGGCTGTGGTTCAGCCAAGGCTGAGGGCAGCCACGGAGCGAGGGGCCGGCGTGCCCAGAAGCCCACTGCCTGCGGCGCGGCTCACAGCCGGTCCCAGGTTACGGGCTGTCGTTAGGGGTGATGTCATAACGGGGCAGAAACAAACCACCCGACGACGGGGTGTCAGAGCGTCAGTGCTGCAGCCGCGCCGCCACCGGTCGCTGCCGCCATGCTGCGCTCTGTCCCGGGGCTGCCGGCGGCCTCTGAGCCTGCCCAGCTGCCCCCCATCACCTACCAGCTGCCCCAGGGCAGCGTCTGGCAGGGGGGGCCAGGGCCCATGGGGACCCCGGGGCAGCTGGTGCAGCTGAAGCCGGTGGACCTGCTCGAGCAGGAGCCAGATGCCTTCGCGGAGGCCTCTCCTGAGCAGGCAGAGGACACCACCGCCAGCCATTTCCTCGCCTGGCTCAACACCGCGGAGAGCAAGGACGCCACCCGCCATGTCCCCGACAGCCCTGGTGTGACTGCTTTCCTCCAAGAGCTCCCCGACCTCTCTGCCTACATGGGAGAGGGCAGCAGCCCCAAGGAGCAGGCGGCGGTGGCAAGGCTGGGGGACGGCGAGGACACCGTCCCTGATGTCCCAGACCGGACAGCCGTCATCAGCGAGCTCCCCGACCTCTCTGAGTACGTGGAAGCAGGTGCTGGTGGCGGTGGGGAACAGTAAGGACACTGTCCCTGATGTCCTTGATCTCCCCAACAGCCTCACCAACACCGCCTGCCTTGATGAGCTCCCCGACCTCTCCGTGTATGCGCTGGAGGGTGACGGCCCTCAGGACCAAGCAGCAGTGGCACGTCTAGGGGACAGTGGGGACACCATCTCGACCTCCAGTGTCCCCAGCTTGCCTGCTGACGTCCTCGAGGAGCTCCCTGACCTCTGCAGGTACGTGGCGGGGGGCGGCTGCCCCAAGGAGCGAGCCGTGGCGGGGGGGCTGGGGGATGGCGAGGACACCGTCCCCAGAGTCCCCGATGTCTCCAGCCTGACCGCCTCCCTTGAGGGGAGCTCCCCCACCTCTCGGAGGACAGGGCAGAGGCTGGCTGCCATAACGAGCAGGCAGCGGCGGTGATGCTGGTGGAAGGTGAAATGATCTTCCCCGATGTCCTCGACAGCCTCGCCAGCACCGCCCCCTCCAGCGAAGCCCCCGACTTCTTCGGGCACGGGGCGCAGGGCGACTGGCCCAAGGACCGCTTGGCAGCCGCGATGCTGGGGCACGCCGACCCCTTCTGGGGGGTGCCGGCCTCCCCCTCGCAGGACCCCACGGCGCAGCAGGGCGGGATGGCGGCAGAACTGCCCACCTGGCTGCCACCGAGGCCCTCGGAGACTGTCGAGGAGAGCTCTGCGGAGAGTCCTCCGAGGAAGGCAGAGGAGAGCTCAGAGGAGAGCCCAAGGAAGGATCCCCTGCAGCGACTCCTGGACAGCGTCCTGCTGCGGGTCCCGCTGCTGAGTCCCCTGTCCAGCCCCCCGCGTCCCTCCCGCTGTCACCCGCCCCGCACGGCACAGCTGGCGGAGGAGGTGCCGCGGAGGCAGCCCCGGGTGGGTTTGACCCACGTGCCGCTGCCCTTGGGCGCCATCACCTACCGGGGGCTGCCTGCATTGTGCCGGCGGGGCGGCAAGCAGGCCAAGCGCCGCGCGCCGGCCAGGGGCCCCAGGGCACAAGAGACCTCCCTGCGGGACAACATCCCACCCAAGAGGAGGAAGTTGGTGGAGCAACGGGTGGGAACACACTCAAAAACCCCGCGGGAGGCGAAGCCAGACGGGGACGGCGTGGCGGCAGGCAGCAGCAGGCAGCAGGCGGGCAGCAGCAAGCGGAGAGCACCCGATGGCAACAACGTGCCCGCCAAGCGAGCCAGAACCCTGAGGGACGCCACGGGGCAGAGTGCCGCCCGCCCCCCGGCCCCTTCCGACAGGCGGGCAGAGAAGACGTGGAGCCGGATCCCCGCCACAGGCAGCCTGCGCCCGCCCGCTCCAGCCCCAGCCCCAGCTCTCTCCCGGCGCTCTCCGGCTTAGTTCATTAAAGGTTCGATGTTTGTTTCACAGCGCCTCTGCCTGGGCTCATCCCTGCAGCGGGAGGCGGGGGGCCAATGCAGCCCCTGACCCATGTGTCGATCTGACCCTCCACCGCTTCACCCACTGTAGGAGGAAACCCCCACGATTCTGGGTGGAGATGTTTAATCAGAACTTTAGTTCCCAGACTCGTGTTCAACGAACTAGCAAGAGCTCTCAAAAATCTATCTGCTCCCATGGAAGCAGGAAAATTCTTCTTCAGCTTTGACCTGCTGTCAAAGCTGTCTGGGGCTCGACACGCTCACGCTGCATCAAGGAGGGGTCTGTGCAGGGATCCAACCCCCCTGTTGCGCCAGTGTTACAAATCTCAACAAACCGAACACGATGTCCCGTGCCATTTCCAAACATTTAAAAACGTGACATCAACTCGCCATAGCTCCTGGTGGATTTTCACTTTCTGGCCTATTTAGGTGGATACCATCCTTAAATTTGGCCCTGATTTGAGCCCAGAGGGCAACTCTGCACCACGCAGCCGCTCACTCACCCCTTCCCCCCCGTGCTGGGAAGGAGAAATGAAGCAAAAAAAGCTCAGGAATGGAGATAGTGACAGTGACGGGTGGCTCACCCATTACAGTCAGGGGCAAAAGACAGACTTCTTAGGGGAAGGAAACAAGACTATCACTTGAATTCAAACACTAACAACAAAAACAACACTTAACAGAGGCAGTGGGACAGGGAAAAGTGTTACGTTACCACACCTTAAAAACCCCTCGCCCCACACCTCCCTTCTTTCTGGGGTCAGTTCCCTGGATAACGTCCTCGGCTCCATGGGGTTGCCCTTCTGCTCACCCTGTCCTGGGTGGGAGAAGCCAGCTCTGCTACAATACCAAGCACCCAGACCGTCCTGGGGGATGCATTTCACATGGGGGACCCTCTGAAACCCTCGGACATATGAAGTTTTACTCCCCAGGAAAGGGCTCTGGCACCAAATTCTGTAATGATGCGACACCAAAGGTAAGGAGCTTTCCCCAGGTCTCACTAAGCAGGCACTCCCGGTTTCCAATTTCCTTCCACTGAACTATACAAAAACTCTACAACAACAAATTGCATGTGCCTGGGACCATCCCCTGGAATGGAGGCCAACTGGCACGATTACCCTTGTCCATTTTGTTATACAAAATTTGGTTGCAGAATGCCCAAAAATGCCCGCTGGGAAATCCCCTGGCCCATCCCCGCTCGTGAGCGCTGCCAAGGAACGGCTTGAGCTTTTCCGCTGACATGGGCCAAACCTGTACCCGTAAACATCCGACAGTTTAGCGCTACAGATGGCCGAGCACCGCTTCAGCGCAACACTCACTGCTGCTCTTTAATTCAGTAGCACAGGTACTGCCAAAAATTCCCCCTCAGACAGCATCTCGTGCTAACACACACAGGGTAAATTGCTTCAACACTCTCTTAGAACAGCAGGAAAGAGACGCAGAGGAAAGCCATGTGAAGAGACCAAGCTCATCCGCTACGTCAAGGACAGAAGAGTGGCTCATTGCCTTAAGAATGCAGCCTAAAGAGCAGCTGGCTTAACCCCAGTGCTCAGCTGGAACGCATATTTTCCGTTACTGTGATGGACAGTCAGAAGGTGGGGGGGGGTTGGCTGTTCTTCTGAAACTTCTGACTTTTAAAGAAAAAAGGGAACAGAAGCTGTTGAGCGTCTACAGACAAGGCACTGTCGGAAGCGTGGGATCTAGTAACAAGAAGCGACTGAAGAAATGGAGACAGAAAATGGGAAGGGTCAGCCAGTTCCTAAACACAATTCACAAGTGAAACGATCCTGCCAGCACAGCACTTTTTGCCATCAAAATACTTGATCAGCAACAGTTTACTCCTTCGAGCAAGAGGACATCAGAGCAATTAAAAAGTGAAGAGGGAACAGGTGTCTTGAAAGACAGTGCCTGCAGAGGCAGTGAATTTGAAGGACAAAGAGGCTGGAAGAGATCGCCAGGCCCATCACGAACTTACTCAACTCCGCAGTAAGCCATTTTCTGAAAGGGTAACAAAAGCAGCTTCGGCAAGATCAGAGTCAGACCACAAAATCTGCTTCCTTCAGAGAGCAGGCCCTGCTGTCTCTGAGCAGCTCAGATCCCCCAACAGCCGCTGGGCCGGGCCTGCAGGAGCTGAACAGCTCGAGTCTGAGCAGGGACGAGGCAAAGCCTGGGGAAGAAGGCCAGCTGTGAAACAGTTTGAGAGAGAAAATGTGGGGCAATAGAGCTCCCAAAGGAGATTAAAAGAATCGGGGCTTCACGAACCCAGTCCATGAGCTCGAGGGCTTGTATCTGCACAGATGTTCCTGTACTCGGAACGGCAGAACACTCAAATCCACTGCCCAGGGAGAACAGAGAAGCTTTGGAGATGAGCACAGAGCCCAGCGCTGCCACCTCCTGAACAGCCAGCAGAGCACACCTCCTCCCGGGGGGCAGCTCTCACTGCCACACTGCTGCCCGGGGAGCACAGGGGAGCAGAGTCAGGACAGCTGCAAAAGGTTCAGGGGACTTCTCAAAGGGGAAAAAAAGGAAAGGGAAAATAACCAACATCTTTTTACCAGGCTGTCTGTGGCAAGAGCCATCAAAACAGGAGAGTGGGTGATGGACAGCTGGGGAGAACAGTCAGGATTCCACAAAACAGTTCAGGCAGCAGGAAATCAGAGAGAAAATTAACATTCGTCAAAAACATCTCTCAGTATTTTGCTTTGCCCGAGAGGCACCTCTGTGTCACAGGGTAAATAGCCCAGTGCACTGCCCAGATGCAGAATTATTCCGGTCACCAAGGGCTTGTCCACACAACAACCTCTGCAGCCCGGGGCACTGCAGCCCTGCATTCGAGTACGTGCACACCCAGGGTGTGCAGGCTGGCAGCTGGAACCTTTGCATACTTGTCTCTCCATGGCTGCTGGAACATTCTGGCTCCCCAACCCTACGCCCTGGTTCTGCAGTAACTCCCCATACGGGCAAACTACAGTTTCAGGCACATCCCATTGCCTGCCCAGGATGGAATCCCCAAAGTGCCACTGTTCCCTATTCCGTTTTCCCGCAGGAAACAATGGGATAGCGAGGAATGTGTGCAGGCCCTTCGGCAATGCACGCAGCCGAGCCACACAGGAGCAGCTGCTGTGACGTGGGAGATGCTGAGACACAAGCGAGACCTCTGGGGCTGTCAGCTGCCAATTCAACACCTGGCAACGACAGAAGTACTAGAGGAGATTCTAACTGCTTTCAATATACCAAGAAATAACTGCTACTTACCTGAAGTTTGGACTGGAATATCTCTTTATAACACAGAGTTAAATTTCAGGATGTCCTGGTGACCCTGTGTGACCCCTCTTCAAACAGATCACCATTCTGAAACCTCTCAGCTGCTTCTCCTGGGACACTGAATCCCTGACAAATCTCTCACTGCCACTGGTCCTGCTGCCTCTCCTGATCCATCACATTTTCATCACCACTTTCAGATGCCTGCTGCTCACCAGGGCCAGTGAAGGATGAGGGAAAACAGGACCATGACAACAGTAACCAGAGCAGGCTATTAAATACCTGACTGCAGAGCTCCGAAACAGAAGGCCCAGACACCAAGGCGCTGCTGTGCACAAGCTTTCACAGTGCAGACGCAGGATAGACAGGGGAAGGATCTGCTCCCCAGCTCCGGCAAAAACAATCTCCTCAGCAGCAGCACTACTGACACCTGCAAGCTCCCTTCCCTAAGTTCTAAGGACAGAGGAGCATCCCCTGGATCCAGATGCAACCCCCTCTGAGATGTGCTGCCATGGTGAGCTGTTGCATTCTTCGTGATGATCAGCAATAACTTATAAGACAAGATTTCAGTTAACTGTCCTAAAACCTAAATCCCCAACAGGAATTGCCTCCAAAGGTCCATCAGAGATGAGCCGCCTCCACCTGCTGCATCGCCTCCCCTGACACCACACACAGAGCTCAAGCCCTCCCCGGCCTGTCCCAGCCAGCGCCCAGGAAGGTGCTGTCAGACCTCTCCGCTCCCTGACACCCCCGGCCAGCTCCCCGGCACAGGGCACACGCCGGCTGCAGGCCGCCAGCCAGCCTCGGCACAGGGAGTCACTTCAGGAAAACTCACGTCTTCCCCAAAGACCAGGTTCTGCTCCGAGCCCGAGCTACTGCCACGAGCCCACAGCACCCGGCCTCTGCGCAGCACCCGAGGGTGCGAACCCGACCCGGAGCAGACACCAGCCCCGTCCCACCTGCTCCACACGGCATCCCTGCAGCCACAGGCACCTCCTGAAAGGGGGAACCTGCCAGAGCAGTTCTTAAATGTGTTTCTACAAAGACCAGGCAATTACAGCAAACAGATTTCACAGGGAGAAAACCAGGGAAAAGGAGCAGGAGGAAGTCACTCTGCCTGGCCACATGAAATGGGGATGAGAACAAGCGGAGATGCAGGGCAAAGCAGAGCTGAACAGGAGCTTGAAGGTGATGGGAAGAAACAAACAGGCAAGATGAACTACACAGGTGTTCTGGACAGGAGCCTGGTTTTGTTTAAATCTTGATTCTTCCTCAGCAGTTATCCTGATGATTAATTCTATTTTCACATGGGCATTTTGTCAGCATTTAACAAGATGCACAGGAGACCCCAGGAGAAGCAGCAACACTCACCTAGGAACGAGGTGACGATCTGCAGGCTGACAGCACCTCAGGCAGGACAAGCTTGCAGAGAAACACGATGGCAACCAGGTACATCCCGTTTGCAGCAATCCACAGCCACGTGCAGTGAGAAGTGACGATTTTATGCAGAGCTGCTGCAGGGGGGAGAGGTGGAGGTGAAGGAGCAGCTGACGGGGGAGGATGAAGCAGGGCCCCCCACGGCAGAGCGGCTGTTTGCAGCCTCAGCGCAAGGGCTGCTGCCGAATTTCCCAGGCAGAAGCACTCCCGGTTTCCCAGCACACAGACACTTGGCCTTTAATTACTTTTCAGTTACTTCTTGTACCTTCACTGTGTGAGATTTCTGCTCTGCCGGCAGATGTCAAGAGATTCTTTTCTGAAAGCAGAGCAGGTCGTTCTTACTTGAAAAAGGCAGAATTTGTTTTTTTGGGAAAGGTGCAAATTAGAAGCTCAGCACAGAAGCTGAACTTGCACCAGAAAGCCAGAGAAGCAGCAGGGATCTGCAGGGGGGCTGGGCTCCAGCACCCCCCTGCTCACCCCCCCACATCTCTCCCAGCACCTCCCAGCTGGGAAACACTGTCCCACAGCCAGAAGGCAAGAGCCCCCTGGGTCAGCTCTCGCCCTGGGACTTAATGCCGGTTTCTGAGCAGCACCTCTTGGCCCTGGTGACCGGCACCCTCTGAAGCACCGCTCCGAGGTGTTTCATCAGACTGAACCCACCCAAATCAAATCAGACACAGAGAGCAGAAGATATTCAATGCATCACTTCTTTCCCACTTGAAGTAAAAATAACGGGCTAAAATTCACTTTCCCTGGGGTAACCTGACAGATCAACCCCGCAGACACCACAGACCCCTACAGACAGCAAAACCCACCGAGTTCAAGGGAAAAGGACAAGCACAGCCCCACATCAGAACGTCTGAAGAGCCCAAAAGGTGACAACAAAGCTTTTTTTTGAGGAAAAATCAGAACCATGACAAAGTTGGGGGTTTTAGACGAAAGCTTTCCCCTTCCCCAGCGATCCCGCCCCCCCTGCAGGGAAATCGGGCCCAGCCCCTGCGCTCAGCCCTGCTGGGCCGGAGCCACCACCACGAGGGCTGGGGCTGCTGGGGCTGGGGCTGCTGCCGCCTTTGCAGGAGAAACATTCCGTCAGCCCTCCAGAACAACGCCAGTGTTTCCAGAGGAGGAATTCCCACTGGCCGGGCGAACCAAATCTCTGCAGGAACATCCCTCAGGGGAGGCCCTGGAGAGCTGGAGGCCTCCTGCCCGGGCCGCCTCCCTGGAGCCCACGGAGCCCTGGCAGAGTGTCGCAGGCAGTAGGCCCTGTGGGGCCAGGGGACCCCGGGGGGCTCCAGCACGTTGTGTCCCCCCAGCACCTGCCCACACTCCTGCCTGTGCCGTGAGGGGGCACTGGGGACCGGGGGGTTATTGGGGGGGTGTTACTGGGGTTCTGTGGGAGGTGTGGGGGATATTGGGGTCCTGGGGGGTATTTGGGTCCTAGGGGGAGTGCAATGGAGTCGTGGGTGGGTGAGGTTGGAGAGGGGTTTGGGGGGGCCGAGGCTGTTTTGGAGATACCTGGAGGTGGCAAAAGCAGTTTGGGTGGGTTGCAGGGGGGATTTGGGGTTCCTGGGGTTCCCGGGGTACCTGTGCCCCCCCCCCCCCCCCCCCGGCGGGAGCTGCTGCCCCAGGGGTACCCCGAGAGCATCAGCCCCGACCCCCTCCAGTACCAGTGCTGGGACGCCGTGGGGTGGGGGACGGCGCCTCCACTGTCACCAGGGCCACCCTCACCTGGGCGCTGCAGGGTGAGTTCCCCCTGATCCCCAACCCCCCTTTTCACCCCGAAATGGCCCTTGGTCCCCAGATCCGTGTTTGGCCCCCAAACCCCGTGTTTTATCCCCAAATTTCCCCATTTGACATCCAAAATCATTTTTGACCCCCAAATCTCCCACTTTGAACCCAAGTGTTCCCGCTTTGACCCCCAAATCAGCCTCAGCACCCTCAAAACTCTCATGTTTCATTCTCAGAATCTATCTTGAAAGTCAAACCCCCCCAGTTTTGCTCCAAAATCTGTTCTAGCAACCGCAAAAGCCTTCCAGTTTCACCCCCAAATCTTCCTTGGACCCAGAATCCCCCTGTTTTCACCCAGAATGTTCTAGTTTGACTGCCACATCTCCCACACTCACCCCAAAATCTCTTTTGGAACCACAGAATCCCCCCGTTTGTCCCCAGAATTTACTCCAGCACCCCCAAAACCACCCAGTTCCATCCCCAAATCCCCCCATAGTTTGACCCCAAAACATCCCTGTAGGCAAAATCCCTTTTTCCCCCCTGTACCCCAAATTCCCTCATTTCACCCCAAATCCCCCCATACCTGCAATTGCCCCTTTCCACCCCAAACTCCACCATGGCTCAAATCCCTCAGTTTCATCCCAAACTCCATGTTCCCAAAATCTCTCAATTTCACCCCCAAATTCCTCTCATACCTCAAATCCTCCAGTTTTATACCCCCCCCCCCCAAAATCCACCCGGTTCACCCCAAACCTCTCTTGTCTGTGGGCACTCAGGGAGCTGTGGGGGCAGGATCTGTAGCACGCTTGGGGTGTCTCTTGAGATTTTGGGGGTCCGGGTGGTTTTGGGAATATAGAGGAAGTTTGGGGTGGTTTAGTAGGTTTGGGGTGATATGGGGGATAAGGGGGGATATGGGGAAGTTTTGGGGATGATTTAGGGGATATGGGGGAGTTGGGGGTTATTTGGGGGGATACGTGTGGTTTTGGGGTAATATGGATGATATGGGGTGATACGGGTGTGTTTTGGGATGATTGGGGGGATTGTGGAGTTTTGGGGTGATATGTATGGGGGAATATAGATGTTTTGGGGGATATGGGGTGTTTTGGGTTGATTTGAGAGGGCATGGGGATATGGGGTGATTTGGAGGGATATAGGGGCTTTGGGGTAATATGGGGGTATAACGGGTGTTTTGAAATGATCTGGGGAGGTTTTGGGGTGATTTGGGGGATATATTTGGTGATGTGAGGAGGGTTTGGGTATATAGTGTGTTTGGGGGTGATATGGGGGTGTTTGATGGGATATGGAGGGTTTTTAGGTTGATTTAGGTATTTGTGGAGGATTTGGGGTGATTTGGGGGGATATGGGGAAGTTTTGGAGTGGTTTGGGGGGATATGGTGGGTTGGGGGATATGGGGGTGTGATTTGGTGGGATATCAGGGTGTTTGGGGGAGATATGTTGGGGTGATTTAGGGGCATAAGGGGGGGTTGGGGTGATTTGGGGGGATATGTGGGCCTGGGGGATATTGGGGGTGATTTGGGGTGATATGGGTGGTTTTGGGGGTGATTTGGTGGCATATGAGTGGTTTGGGGGCATATGAAGACGTTTTAGTGGTGATTTAAGGTATATGGTCGGTTTTGGGGTGGTTTGGGGGTATTATGTGGGATATGGGGGTATATGGGGAAGTTTTGGATTGATTTGGGGGACCTGGATCGATTTTGGGATGATTTGGGTGGATATGGTGGGGTTGATGGAATATGGGGAAGTGATTGGGAGGAGTATGGGGCAGTTGAGTTGATTTGGGGGAAGATGAGGGAGTGGGGGATATTGGGGGTGATTTTGGGCAATATGGGTGTTTTTGGGGGTGATTTGTACGGCTATGGCTGTGTTTGGGGGAGATGTTAGTGTGATCTTGGGGCACAAGGGGTGTTGGGGTGATTTGTGGAATATGGGTTGTTTTGGGGGTGACTTGGTGGGATATGGGGGTTTGGGTGGGTATGGGGCATGATTTGGGGAGATATGGGGGGATTTGGGCTGATATGGAGGATATAAGCGTTTTTTGAAGGGATATGGGTGTTTTGCGGTAATACAGGGAGGTTTTGAGGGGATTTGGGGTATTTGGGGAGATACATGCAGTTTGGGGAGGATTTAGGGTTCATCACTACTGGTTAGTTTTGGGCACCTGTGTCGAGGACTCACCCAAAAGGGTTCTGTCCCTGTGCTCCAGCTCCACGACAAAGGGAAGCTCCTGCGGGATGGGGCATCCAGCTCTCCGTCCTGATCAACACCCCAGGTGAGAGCTGGAAACACAGACTGGCCCCTCTCACCCACAGAAGTTGGTGGCCTCATTCCCCCAGGAGAGGGGCCCGCTGGTAGTTTTGCTCAAACCAGCAAGTTTAAGTGTAGAAGCACAAACAGATTCTTCAGACTAAGAAAATAAATAAACCAGGGCGTGTGAAACAGAACAGAGCGCTAGCTGGCGTGAGTGACACCACGCTCTGGCAGGCAGTGGAGTGCCCTGCCGGCAAGCTCTCCGAACTTTTGGTTCTCTTTTTTATTTTGTGTGAGTGAGTGTGTGTGTGGAATAATTTCAAGGAGAGCGAGGGCCAGGACGTGGGGATCTCAGCTCCTTGTTCCTTGCTGTGATCATTAGACACGTTCTTCTAGAGGTGAAGTGCTGTGCTGGGATCAGTTCTGCACGGGGGATACTTGAAGAACGATGAAGAAGTATTTGGTCTGAGGTGTATCAAGCTGAGTGTTTTCTGCTCTCTTGGGTTTAGTTTGAAATCACACCAAAACCTGTGGCTGTGTCTTGAGTTGCCTCCGGTGAGTGCTGCTCCGCGACTCCTGAGCCCCTGGCTGGGCTGCGGCGCCGTCGGAGGGTCCTGCCTCCCGCTTGGCCTCTGATCTCCTGCAGAAGTGGAACGATCAGCACCTGCCGGGTCTAAAGCTGCCGCAGTGCAGCTCGCTTTGATGTCAGCCTTAACCCTTATTTTAGCCTGATGTGCATTTTATGGGTGTGTGGATGTTATGGCACAGAGGAAAAGCAGCTGGCCAGGAGTGAAGCCAGCGAGGAGTCAGGACGGGGCTCCCTGTCCCCCCACTCTCCTCTCCGCGGCCCCGGGCGGCACCTTCCACCCTCCAGACTGGCAGCAGATACGGCAGGGACAGAGTAGCTGCGGCTTCATCACTGGCGTTAGCCAGCCCGTGCCTCAGCTTCCTCCTGCGTGAGCTGGCACCAGGGCAGCTGGTGCCTGCATCTGGGGAGCTTTACACCAGGACGAATAACACTGAAAAGTTGCACGGCAGTCACCAGGCTGGTTTTGCTCCGAGCAGCCGTCAACGGGGTGTAGGTACAGGGCCCGGTGTCCTCTGGGCTGTGGTTCAGCCAAGGCTGAGGGCAGCCACGGAGCGAGGGGCCGGCGTGCCCAGAAGCCCACTGCCTGCGGCGCGGCTCACAGCCGGTCCCAGGTTACGGGCTGTCGTTAGGGGTGATGTCATAACGGGGCAGAAACAAACCACCCGACGACGGGGTGTCAGAGCGTCAGTGCTGCAGCCGCGCCGCCACCGGTCGCTGCCGCCATGCTGCGCTCTGTCCCGGGGCTGCCGGCGGCCTCTGAGCCTGCCCAGCTGCCCCCCATCACCTACCAGCTGCCCCAGGGCAGCGTCTGGCAGGGGGGGCCAGGGCCCATGGGGACCCCGGGGCAGCTGGTGCAGCTGAAGCCGGTGGACCTGCTCGAGCAGGAGCCAGATGCCTTCGCGGAGGCCTCTCCTGAGCAGGCAGAGGACACCACCGCCAGCCATTTCCTCGCCTGGCTCAACACCGCGGAGAGCAAGGACGCCACCCGCCATGTCCCCGACAGCCCTGGTGTGACTGCTTTCCTCCAAGAGCTCCCCGACCTCTCTGCCTACATGGGAGAGGGCAGCAGCCCCAAGGAGCAGGCGGCGGTGGCAAGGCTGGGGGACGGCGAGGACACCGTCCCTGATGTCCCAGACCGGACAGCCGTCATCAGCGAGCTCCCCGACCTCTCTGAGTACGTGGAAGCAGGTGCTGGTGGCGGTGGGGAACAGTAAGGACACTGTCCCTGATGTCCTTGATCTCCCCAACAGCCTCACCAACACCGCCTGCCTTGATGAGCTCCCCGACCTCTCCGTGTATGCGCTGGAGGGTGACGGCCCTCAGGACCAAGCAGCAGTGGCACGTCTAGGGGACAGTGGGGACACCATCTCGACCTCCAGTGTCCCCAGCTTGCCTGCTGACGTCCTCGAGGAGCTCCCTGACCTCTGCAGGTACGTGGCGGGGGGCGGCTGCCCCAAGGAGCGAGCCGTGGCGGGGGGGCTGGGGGATGGCGAGGACACCGTCCCCAGAGTCCCCGATGTCTCCAGCCTGACCGCCTCCCTTGAGGGGAGCTCCCCCACCTCTCGGAGGACAGGGCAGAGGCTGGCTGCCATAACGAGCAGGCAGCGGCGGTGATGCTGGTGGAAGGTGAAATGATCTTCCCCGATGTCCTCGACAGCCTCGCCAGCACCGCCCCCTCCAGCGAAGCCCCCGACTTCTTCGGGCACGGGGCGCAGGGCGACTGGCCCAAGGACCGCTTGGCAGCCGCGATGCTGGGGCACGCAGACCCCTTCTGGGGGGTGCCGGCCTCCCCCTCGCAGGACCCCACGGCGCAGCAGGGCAGGATGGCGGCAGAACTGCCCACCTGGCTGCCACCGAGGCCCTCGGAGACTGTCGAGGAGAGCTCTGCAGAGAGTCCTCCGAGGAAGGCAGAGGAGAGCTCAGAGGAGAGCCCAAGGAAGGATCCCCTGCAGCGACTCCTGGACAGCGTCCTGCTGCGGGTCCCGCTGCTGAGTCCCCTGTCCAGCCCCCCGCGTCCCTCCCGCTGTCACCCGCCCCGCACGGCACAGCTGGCGGAGGAGGTGCCGCGGAGGCAGCCCCGGGTGGGTTTGACCCACGTGCCGCTGCCCTTGGGCGCCATCACCTACCGGGGGCTGCCTGCATTGTGCCGGCGGGGCGGCAAGCAGGCCAAGCGCCGCGCGCCGGCCAGGGGCCCCAGGGCACAAGAGACCTCCCTGCGGGACAACATCCCACCCAAGAGGAGGAAGATGGTGGAGCAACGGGTGGGAACACACTCAAAAACCCCGCGGGAGGCGAAGCCAGACGGGGACGGCGTGGCGGCAGGCAGCAGCAGGCAGCAGGCGGGCAGCAGCAAGCGGAGAGCACCCGATGGCAACAACGTGCCCGCCAAGCGAGCCAGAACCCTGAGGGACGCCACGGGGCAGAGTGCCGCCCGCCCCCCGGCCCCTTCCGACAGGCGGGCAGAGAAGACGTGGAGCCGGATCCCCGCCACAGGCAGCCTGCGCCCGCCCGCTCCAGCCCCAGCCCCAGCTCTCTCCCGGCGCTCTCCGGCTTAGTTCATTAAAGGTTCGATGTTTGTTTCACAGCGCCTCTGCCTGGGCTCATCCCTGCAGCGGGAGGCGGGGGGCCAGTGCAGCCCCTGACCCATGTGTCGATCTGACCCTCCACAGCTTCACCCACTGTAGGAGGAAACCCCCACGATTCTGGGTGGAGATGTTTAATCAGAACTTTAGTTCCCAGACTCGTGTTCAACGAACTAGCAAGAGCTCTCAAAAATCTATCTGCTCCCATGGAAGCAGGAAAATTCTTCTTCAGCTTTGACCTGCTGTCAAAGCTGTCTGGGGCTCGACACGCTCACGCTGCATCAAGGAGGGGTCTGTGCAGGGATCCAACCCCCCTGTTGCGCCAGTGTTACAAATCTCAACAAACCGAACACGATGTCCCGTGCCATTTCCAAACATTTAAAAACGTGACATCAACTCGCCATAGCTCCTGGTGGATTTTCACTTTCTGGCCTATTTAGGTGGATACCATCCTTAAATTTGGCCCTGATTTGAGCCCAGAGGGCAACTCTGCACCACGCAGCCGCTCACTCACCCCTTCCCCCCCGTGCTGGGAAGGAGAAATGAAGCAAAAAGCTCAGGAATGGAGATAGTGACAGTGACGGGTGGCTCACCCATTACAGTCAGGGGCAAAAGACAGACTTCTTAGGGGAAGGAAACAAGACTATCACTTGAATTCAAACACTAACAACAAAAACAACACTTAACAGAGGCAGTGGGACAGGGAAAAGTGTTACGTTACCACACCTTAAAAACCCCTCGCCCCACACCTCCCTTCTTTCTGGGGTCAGTTCCCTGGATAACGTCCTCGGCTCCATGGGGTTGCCCTTCTGCTCACCCTGTCCTGGGTGGGAGAAGCCAGCTCTGCTACAATACCAAGCACCCAGACCGTCCTGGGGGATGCATTTCACATGGGGGACCCTCTGAAACCCTCGGACATATGAAGTTTTACTCCCCAGGAAAGGGCTCTGGCACCAAATTCTGTAATGATGCGACACCAAAGGTAAGGAGCTTTCCCCAGGTCTCACTAAGCAGGCACTCCCGGTTTCCAATTTCCTTCCACTGAACTATACAAAAACTCTACAACAACAAATTGCATGTGCCTGGGACCATCCCCTGGAATGGAGGCCAACTGGCACGATTACCCTTGTCCATTTTGTTATACAAAATTTGGTTGCAGAATGCCCAAAAATGCCCGCTGGGAAATCCCCTGGCCCATCCCCGCTCGTGAGCGCTGCCAAGGAACGGCTTGAGCTTTTCCGCTGACATGGGCCAAACCTGTACCCGTAAACATCCGACAGTTTAGCGCTACAGATGGCCGAGCACCGCTTCAGCGCAACACTCACTGCTGCTCTTTAATTCAGTAGCACAGGTACTGCCAAAAATTCCCCCTCAGACAGCATCTCGTGCTAACACACACAGGGTAAATTGCTTCAACACTCTCTTAGAACAGCAGGAAAGAGACGCAGAGGAAAGCCATGTGAAGAGACCAAGCTCATCCGCTACGTCAAGGACAGAAGAGTGGCTCATTGCCTTAAGAATGCAGCCTAAAGAGCAGCTGGCTTAACCCCAGTGCTCAGCTGGAACGCATATTTTCCGTTACTGTGATGGACAGTCAGAAGGTGGGGGGGGGTTGGCTGTTCTTCTGAAACTTCTGACTTTTAAAGAAAAAAGGGAACAGAAGCTGTTGAGCGTCTACAGACAAGGCACTGTCGGAAGCGTGGGATCTAGTAACAAGAAGCGACTGAAGAAATGGAGACAGAAAATGGGAAGGGTCAGCCAGTTCCTAAACACAATTCACAAGTGAAACGATCCTGCCAGCACAGCACTTTTTGCCATCAAAATACTTGATCAGCAACAGTTTACTCCTTCGAGCAAGAGGACATCAGAGCAATTAAAAAGTGAAGAGGGAACAGGTGTCTTGAAAGACAGTGCCTGCAGAGGCAGTGAATTTGAAGGACAAAGAGGCTGGAAGAGATCGCCAGGCCCATCATGAACTTACTCAACTCCGCAGTAAGCCATTTTCTGAAAGGGTAACAAAAGCAGCTTCGGCAAGATCAGAGTCAGACCACAAAATCTGCTTCCTTCAGAGAGCAGGCCCTGCTGTCTCTGAGCAGCTCAGATCCCCCAACAGCCGCTGGGCCGGGCCTGCAGGAGCTGAACAGCTCGAGTCTGAGCAGGGACGAGGCAAAGCCTGGGGAAGAAGGCCAGCTGTGAAACAGTTTGAGAGAGAAAATGTGGGGCAATAGAGCTCCCAAAGGAGATTAAAAGAATCGGGGCTTCACGAACCCAGTCCATGAGCTCGAGGGCTTGTATCTGCACAGATGTTCCTGTACTCGGAACGGCAGAACACTCAAATCCACTGCCCAGGGAGAACAGAGAAGCTTTGGAGATGAGCACAGAGCCCAGCGCTGCCACCTCCTGAACAGCCAGCAGAGCACACCTCCTCCCGGGGGGCAGCTCTCACTGCCACACTGCTGCCCGGGGAGCACAGGGGAGCAGAGTCAGGACAGCTGCAAAAGGTTCAGGGGACTTCTCAAAGGGGAAAAAAAGGAAAGGGAAAATAACCAACATCTTTTTACCAGGCTGTCTGTGGCAAGAGCCATCAAAACAGGAGAGTGGGTGATGGACAGCTGGGGAGAACAGTCAGGATTCCACAAAACAGTTCAGGCAGCAGGAAATCAGAGAGAAAATTAACATTCGTCAAAAACATCTCTTAGTATTTTGCTTTGCCCGAGAGGCACCTCTGTGTCACAGGGTAAATAGCCCAGTGCACTGCCCAGATGCAGAATTATTCCGGTCACCAAGGGCTTGTCCACACAACAACCTCTGCAGCCCGGGGCACTGCAGCCCTGCATTCGAGTACGTGCACACCCAGGGTGTGCAGGCTGGCAGCTGGAACCTTTGCATACTTGTCTCTCCATGGCTGCTGGAACATTCTGGCTCCCCAACCCTACGCCCTGGTTCTGCAGTAACTCCCCATACGGGCAAACTACAGTTTCAGGCACATCCCATTGCCTGCCCAGGATGGAATCCCCAAAGTGCCACTGTTCCCTATTCCGTTTTCCCGCAGGAAACAATGGGATAGCGAGGAATGTGTGCAGGCCCTTCGGCAATGCACGCAGCCGAGCCACACAGGAGCAGCTGCTGTGACGTGGGAGATGCTGAGACACAAGCGAGACCTCTGGGGCTGTCAGCTGCCAATTCAACACCTGGCAACGACAGAAGTACTAGAGGAGATTCTAACTGCTTTCAATATACCAAGAAATAACTGCTACTTACCTGAAGTTTGGACTGGAATATCTCTTTATAACACAGAGTTAAACTTCAGGATGTCCTGGTGACCCTGTGTGACCCCTCTTCAAACAGATCACCATTCTGAAACCTCTCAGCTGCTTCTCCTGGGACACTGAACCCCTGACAAATCTCTCACTGCCACTGGTCCTGCTGCCTCTCCTGATCCATCACATTTTCATCACCACTTTCAGATGCCTGCTGCTCACCAGGGCCAGTGAAGGATGAGGGAAAACAGGACCATGACAACAGTAACCAGAGCAGGCTATTAAATACCTGACTGCAGAGCTCCGAAACAGAAGGCCCAGACACCAAGGCGCTGCTGTGCACAAGCTTTCACAGTGCAGACGCAGGATAGACAGGGGAAGGATCTGCTCCCCAGCTCCGGCAAAAACCATCTCCTCAGCAGCAGCACTACTGACACCTGCAAGCTCCCTTCCCTAAGTTCTAAGGACAGAGGAGCATCCCCTGGATCCAGATGCAACCCCCTCTGAGATGTGCTGCCATGGTGAGCTGTTGCATTCTTCGTGATGATCAGCAATAACTTATAAGACAAGATTTCAGTTAACTGTCCTAAAACCTAAATCCCCAACAGGAATTGCCTCCAAAGGTCCATCAGAGATGAGCCGCCTCCACCTGCTGCATCGCCTCCCCTGACACCACACACAGAGCTCAAGCCCTCCCCGGCCTGTCCCAGCCAGCGCCCAGGAAGGTGCTGTCAGACCTCTCCGCTCCCTGACACCCCCGGCCAGCTCCCCGGCACAGGGCACACGCCGGCTGCAGGCCGCCAGCCAGCCTCGGCACAGGGAGTCACTTCAGGAAAACTCACGTCTTCCCCAAAGACCAGGTTCTGCTCCGAGCCCGAGCTACTGCCACGAGCCCACAGCACCCGGCCTCTGCGCAGCACCCGAGGGTGCGAACCCGACCCGGAGCAGACACCAGCCCCGTCCCACCTGCTCCACACGGCATCCCTGCAGCCACAGGCACCTCCTGAAAGGGGGAACCTGCCAGAGCAGTTCTTAAATGTGTTTCTACAAAGACCAGGCAATTACAGCAAACAGATTTCACAGGGAGAAAACCAGGGAAAAGGAGCAGGAGGAAGTCAGTCTGCCTGGCCACATGAAATGGGGATGAGAACAAGCGGAGATGCAGGGCAAAGCAGAGCTGAACAGGAGCTTGAAGGTGATGGGAAGAAACAAACAGGCAAGATGAACTACACAGGTGTTCTGGACAGGAGCCTGGTTTTGTTTAAATCTTGATTCTTCCTCAGCAGTTATCCTGATGATTAATTCTATTTTCACATGGGCATTTTGTCAGCATTTAACAAGATGCACAGGAGACCCCAGGAGAAGCAGCAACACTCACCTAGGAACGAGGTGACGATCTGCAGGCTGACAGCACCTCAGGCAGGACAAGCTTGCAGAGAAACACGATGGCAACCAGGTACATCCCGTTTGCAGCAATCCACAGCCACGTGCAGTGAGAAGTGACGATTTTATGCAGAGCTGCTGCAGGGGGGAGAGGTGGAGGTGAAGGAGCAGCTGACGGGGGAGGATGAAGCAGGGCCCCCCACGGCAGAGCGGCTGTTTGCAGCCTCAGCGCAAGGGCTGCTGCCGGATTTCCCAGGCAGAAGCACTCCCGGTTTCCCAGCACACAGACACTTGGCCTTTAATTACTTTTCAGTTACTTCTTGTACCTTCACTGTGTGAGATTTCTGCTCTGCCGGCAGATGTCAAGAGATTCTTTTCTGAAAGCAGAGCAGGTCGTTCTTACTTGAAAAAGGCAGAATTTGTTTTTTTGGGAAAGGTGCAAATTAGAAGCTCAGCACAGAAGCTGAACTTGCACCAGAAAGCCAGAGAAGCAGCAGGGATCTGCAGGGGGGCTGGGCTCCAGCACCCCCCTGCTCACCCCCCCACATCTCTCCCAGCACCTCCCAGCTGGGAAACACTGTCCCACAGCCAGAAGGCAAGAGCCCCCTGGGTCAGCTCTCGCCCTGGGACTTAATGCCGGTTTCTGAGCAGCACCTCTTGGCCCTGGTGACCGGCACCCTCTGAAGCACCGCTCCGAGGTGTTTCATCAGACTGAACCCACCCAAATCAAATCAGACACAGAGAGCAGAAGATATTCAATGCATCACTTCTTTCCCACTTGAAGTAAAAATAACGGGCTAAAATTCACTTTCCCTGGGGTAACCTGACAGATCAACCCCGCAGACACCACAGACCCCTACAGACAGCAAAACCCACCGAGTTCAAGGGAAAAGGACAAGCACAGCCCCACATCAGAACGTCTGAAGAGCCCAAAAGGTGACAACAAAGCTTTTTTTTGAGGAAAAATCAGAACCATGACAAAGTTGGGGGTTTTAGACGAAAGCTTTCCCCTTCCCCAGCGATCCCGCCCCCCCTGCAGGGAAATCGGGCCCAGCCCCTGCGCTCAGCCCTGCTGGGCCGGAGCCACCACCACGAGGGCTGGGGCTGCTGGGGCTGGGGCTGCTGCCGCCTTTGCAGGAGAAACATTCCGTCAGCCCTCCAGAACAACGCCAGTGTTTCCAGAGGAGGAATTCCCACTGGCCGGGCGAACCAAATCTCTGCAGGAACATCCCTCAGGGGAGGCCCTGGAGAGCTGGAGGCCTCCTGCCCGGGCCGCCTCCCTGGAGCCCACGGAGCCCTGGCAGAGTGTCGCAGGCAGTAGGCCCTGTGGGGCCAGGGGACCCCGGGGGGCTCCAGCACGTTGTGTCCCCCCAGCACCTGCCCACACTCCTGCCTGTGCCGTGAGGGGGCACTGGGGACCGGGGGGTTATTGGGGGGGTGTTACTGGGGTTCTGTGGGAGGTGTGGGGGATATTGGGGTCCTGGGGGGTATTTGGGTCCTAGGGGGAGTGCAATGGAGTCGTGGGTGGGTGAGGTTGGAGAGGGGTTTGGGGGGGCCGAGGCTGTTTTGGAGATACCTGGAGGTGGCAAAAGCAGTTTGGGTGGGTTGCAGGGGGGATTTGGGGTTCCTGGGGTTCCCGGGGTACCTGTGCCCCCCCCCCCCCCCCCCCCGGCGGGAGCTGCTGCCCCGGGGGTACCCCGAGAGCATCAGCCCCGACCCCCTCCAGTACCAGTGCTGGGACGCCGTGGGGTGGGGGACGGCGCCTCCACTGTCACCAGGGCCACCCTCACCTGGGCGCTGCAGGGTGAGTTCCCCCTGATCCCCAACCCCCCTTTTCACCCCGAAATGGCCCTTGGTCCCCAGATCCGTGTTTGGCCCCCAAACCCCGTGTTTTATCCCCAAATTTCCCCATTTGACATCCAAAATCATTTTTGACCCCCAAATCTCCCACTTTGAACCCAAGTGTTCCCGCTTTGACCCCCAAATCAGCCTCAGCACCCTCAAAACTCTCATGTTTCATTCTCAGAATCTATCTTGAAAGTCAAACCCCCCCAGTTTTGCTCCAAAATCTGTTCTAGCAACCGCAAAAGCCTTCCGGTTTCACCCCCAAATCTTCCTTGGACCCAGAATCCCCCTGTTTTCACCCAGAATGTTCTAGTTTGACTGCCACATCTCCCACACTCACCCCAAAATCTCTTTTGGAACCACAGAATCCCCCCGTTTGTCCCCAGAATTTACTCCAGCACCCCCAAAACCACCCAGTTCCATCCCCAAATCCCCCCATAGTTTGACCCCAAAACATCCCTGTAGGCAAAATCCCTTTTTCCCCCCTGTACCCCAAATTCCCTCATTTCACCCCAAATCCCCCCATACCTGCAATTGCCCCTTTCCACCCCAAACTCCACCATGGCCCAAATCCCTCAGTTTCATCCCAAACTCCATGTTCCCAAAATCTCTCAATTTCACCCCCAAATTCCTGTCATACCTCAAATCCTCCAGTTTTATACCCCCCCCCCCCCCAAAATCCACCCGGTTCACCCCAAACCTCTCTTGTCTGTGGGCACTCAGGGAGCTGTGGGGGCAGGATCTGTAGCACGCTTGGGGTGTCTCTTGAGATTTTGGGGGTCCGGGTGGTTTTGGGAATATAGAGGAAGTTTGGGGTGGTTTAGTAGGTTTGGGGTGATATGGGGGATAAGAGGGGATATGGGGAAGTTTTGGGGATGATTTAGGGGATATGGGGGAGTTGGGAATTATTTGGGGGGATACGTGTGGTTTTGGGGTAATATGGATGATATGGGGTGATACGGGTGTGTTTTGGGATGATTGGGGGGATTGTGGAGTTTTGGGGTGATATGTATGGGGGTATATAGATGTTTTGGGGGATATGGGGTGTTTTGGGTTGATTTGAGAGGGCATGGGGATATGGGGTGATTTGGAGGGATATAGGGGCTTTGGGGTAATATGGGGGTATAACGGGTGTTTTGAAATGATCTGGGGAGGATTTGGGGTGATTTGGGGGGATATGGGGAAGTTTTGGAGTGGTTTGGGGGGATATGGTGGGTTGGGGGATATGGGGGTGTGATTTGGTGGGATATCAGGGTGTTTGGGGGAGATATGTTGGGGTGATTTAGGGGCATAAGGGGGGGTTGGTGTGATTTGGGGGGATATGTGGGCTTGGGGGATATTGGGGGTGATTTGGGGTGATATGGGTGGTTTTGGGGGTGATTTGGTGGCATATGAGTGGTTTGGGGGCACATGAAGACGTTTTAGTGGTGATTTAAGGTATATGGTCGGTTTTGGGGTGGTTTGGGGGTATTATGTGGGATATGGGGGTATATGGGGAAGTTTTGGATTGATTTGGGGGACCTGGATCGATTTTGGGATGATTTGGGTGGATATGGTGGGGTTGATGGAATATGGGGAAGTGATTAGGAGGAGTATGGGGCAGTTGAGTTGATTTGGGGGAAGATGAGGGAGTGGGGGATATTGGGGGTGATTTTGGGCAATATGGGTGTTTTTGGGGGTGATTTGTATGGCTATGGCTTGTGTTTGGGGGAGATGTTAGTGTGATCTTGGGGCACAAGGGGTGTTGGGGTGATTTGTGGAATATGGGTTGTTTTGGGGGTGATTTGGTGGGATATGGGGTTTGGGTGGGTATGGGGCATGATTTGGGGAGATATGGGGGGATTTGGGCTGATATGGAGGATATAAGCGTTTTTTGAAGGGATATGGGTGTTTTTGCGGTAATACAGGGAGGTTTTGAGGGGATTTGGGGTATTTGGGGAGATACATGCAGTTTGGGGAGGATTTAGGGTTCATCACTACTGGTTAGTTTTGGGCACCTGTGTCGAGGACTCACCCAAAAGGGTTCTGTCCCTGTGCTCCAGCTCCACGACAAAGGGAAGCTCCTGCGGGATGGGGCATCCAGCTCTCCGTCCTGATCAACACCCCAGGTGAGAGCTGGAAACACAGACTGGCCCCTCTCACCCACAGAAGTTGGTGGCCTCATTCCCCCAGGAGAGGGGCCCGCTGGTAGTTTTGCTCAAACCAGCAAGTTTAAGTGTAGAAGCACAAACAGATTCTTCAGACTAAGAAAATAAATAAACCAGGGCGTGTGAAACAGAACAGAGCACTAGCTGGCGTGAGTGACACCACGCTCTGGCAGGCAGTGGAGTGCCCTGCCGGCAAGCTCTCCGAACTTTTGGTTCTCTTTTTTATTTTGTGTGAGTGAGTGTGTGTGTGGAATAATTTCAAGGAGAGCGAGGGCCAGGACGTGGGGATCTCAGCTCCTTGTTCCTTGCTGTGATCATTAGACACGTTCTTCTAGAGGTGAAGTGCTGTGCTGGGATCAGTTCTGCACGGGGGATACTTGAAGAACGATGAAGAAGTATTTGGTCTGAGGTGTATCAAGCTGAGTGTTTTCTGCTCTCTTGGGTTTAGTTTGAAATCACACCAAAACCTGTGGCTGTGTCTTGAGTTGCCTCCGGTGAGTGCTGCTCCGCGACTCCTGAGCCCCTGGCTGGGCTGCGGCGCCGTCGGAGGGTCCTGCCTCCCGCTTGGCCTCTGATCTCCTGCAGAAGTGGAACGATCAGCACCTGCCGGGTCTAAAGCTGCCGCAGTGCAGCTCGCTTTGATGTCAGCCTTAACCCTTATTTTAGCCTGATGTGCATTTTATGGGTGTGTGGATGTTATGGCACAGAGGAAAAGCAGCTGGCCAGGAGTGAAGCCAGCGAGGAGTCAGGACGGGGCTCCCTGTCCCCCCACTCTCCTCTCCGCGGCCCCGGGCGGCACCTTCCACCCTCCAGACTGGCAGCAGATACGGCAGGGACAGAGTAGCTGCGGCTTCATCACTGGCGTTAGCCAGCCCGTGCCTCAGCTTCCTCCTGCGTGAGCTGGCACCAGGGCAGCTGGTGCCTGCATCTGGGGAGCTTTACACCAGGACGAATAACACTGAAAAGTTGCACGGCAGTCACCAGGCTGGTTTTGCTCCGAGCAGCCGTCAACGGGGTGTAGGTACAGGGCCCGGTGTCCTCTGGGCTGTGGTTCAGCCAAGGCTGAGGGCAGCCACGGAGCGAGGGGCCGGCGTGCCCAGAAGCCCACTGCCTGCGGCGCGGCTCACAGCCGGTCCCAGGTTACGGGCTGTCGTTAGGGGTGATGTCATAACGGGGCAGAAACAAACCACCCGACGACGGGGTGTCAGAGCGTCAGTGCTGCAGCCGCGCCGCCACCGGTCGCTGCCGCCATGCTGCGCTCTGTCCCGGGGCTGCCGGCGGCCTCTGAGCCTGCCCAGCTGCCCCCCATCACCTACCAGCTGCCCCAGGGCAGCGTCTGGCAGGGGGGGCCAGGGCCCATGGGGACCCCGGGGCAGCTGGTGCAGCTGAAGCCGGTGGACCTGCTCGAGCAGGAGCCAGATGCCTTCGCGGAGGCCTCTCCTGAGCAGGCAGAGGACACCACCGCCAGCCATTTCCTCGCCTGGCTCAACACCGCGGAGAGCAAGGACGCCACCCGCCATGTCCCCGACAGCCCTGGTGTGACTGCTTTCCTCCAAGAGCTCCCCGACCTCTCTGCCTACATGGGAGAGGGCAGCAGCCCCAAGGAGCAGGCGGCGGTGGCAAGGCTGGGGGACGGCGAGGACACCGTCCCTGATGTCCCAGACCGGACAGCCGTCATCAGCGAGCTCCCCGACCTCTCTGAGTACGTGGAAGCAGGTGCTGGTGGCGGTGGGGAACAGTAAGGACACTGTCCCTGATGTCCTTGATCTCCCCAACAGCCTCACCAACACCGCCTGCCTTGATGAGCTCCCCGACCTCTCCGTGTATGCGCTGGAGGGTGACGGCCCTCAGGACCAAGCAGCAGTGGCACGTCTAGGGGACAGTGGGGACACCATCTCGACCTCCAGTGTCCCCAGCTTGCCTGCTGACGTCCTCGAGGAGCTCCCTGACCTCTGCAGGTACGTGGCGGGGGGCGGCTGCCCCAAGGAGCGAGCCGTGGCGGGGGGGCTGGGGGATGGCGAGGACACCGTCCCCAGAGTCCCCGATGTCTCCAGCCTGACCGCCTCCCTTGAGGGGAGCTCCCCCACCTCTCGGAGGACAGGGCAGAGGCTGGCTGCCATAACGAGCAGGCAGCGGCGGTGATGCTGGTGGAAGGTGAAATGATCTTCCCCGATGTCCTCGACAGCCTCGCCAGCACCGCCCCCTCCAGCGAAGCCCCCGACTTCTTCGGGCACGGGGCGCAGGGCGACTGGCCCAAGGACCGCTTGGCAGCCGCGATGCTGGGGCACGCCGACCCCTTCTGGGGGGTGCCGGCCTCCCCCTCGCAGGACCCCACGGCGCAGCAGGGCGGGATGGCGGCAGAACTGCCCACCTGGCTGCCACCGAGGCCCTCGGAGACTGTCGAGGAGAGCTCTGCGGAGAGTCCTCCGAGGAAGGCAGAGGAGAGCTCAGAGGAGAGCCCAAGGAAGGATCCCCTGCAGCGACTCCTGGACAGCGTCCTGCTGCGGGTCCCGCTGCTGAGTCCCCTGTCCAGCCCCCCGCGTCCCTCCCGCTGTCACCCGCCCCGCACGGCACAGCTGGCGGAGGAGGTGCCGCGGAGGCAGCCCCGGGTGGGTTTGACCCACGTGCCGCTGCCCTTGGGCGCCATCACCTACCGGGGGCTGCCTGCATTGTGCCGGCGGGGCGGCAAGCAGGCCAAGCGCCGCGCGCCGGCCAGGGGCCCCAGGGCACAAGAGACCTCCCTGCGGGACAACATCCCACCCAAGAGGAGGAAGATGGTGGAGCAACGGGTGGGAACACACTCAAAAACCCCGCGGGAGGCGAAGCCAGACGGGGACGGCGTGGCGGCAGGCAGCAGCAGGCAGCAGGCGGGCAGCAGCAAGCGGAGAGCACCCGATGGCAACAACGTGCCCGCCAAGCGAGCCAGAACCCTGAGGGACGCCACGGGGCAGAGTGCCGCCCGCCCCCCGGCCCCTTCCGACAGGCGGGCAGAGAAGACGTGGAGCCGGATCCCCGCCACAGGCAGCCTGCGCCCGCCCGCTCCAGCCCCAGCCCCAGCTCTCTCCCGGCGCTCTCCGGCTTAGTTCATTAAAGGTTCGATGTTTGTTTCACAGCGCCTCTGCCTGGGCTCATCCCTGCAGCGGGAGGCGGGGGGCCAGTGCAGCCCCTGACCCATGTGTCGATCTGACCCTCCACAGCTTCACCCACTGTAGGAGGAAACCCCCACGATTCTGGGTGGAGATGTTTAATCAGAACTTTAGTTCCCAGACTCGTGTTCAACGAACTAGCAAGAGCTCTCAAAAATCTATCTGCTCCCATGGAAGCAGGAAAATTCTTCTTCAGCTTTGACCTGCTGTCAAAGCTGTCTGGGGCTCGACACGCTCACGCTGCATCAAGGAGGGGTCTGTGCAGGGATCCAACCCCCCTGTTGCGCCAGTGTTACAAATCTCAACAAACCGAACACGATGTCCCGTGCCATTTCCAAACATTTAAAAACGTGACATCAACTCGCCATAGCTCCTGGTGGATTTTCACTTTCTGGCCTATTTAGGTGGATACCATCCTTAAATTTGGCCCTGATTTGAGCCCAGAGGGCAACTCTGCACCACGCAGCCGCTCACTCACCCCTTCCCCCCCGTGCTGGGAAGGAGAAATGAAGCAAAAAGCTCAGGAATGGAGATAGTGACAGTGACGGGTGGCTCACCCATTACAGTCAGGGGCAAAAGACAGACTTCTTAGGGGAAGGAAACAAGACTATCACTTGAATTCAAACACTAACAACAAAAACAACACTTAACAGAGGCAGTGGGACAGGGAAAAGTGTTACGTTACCACACCTTAAAAACCCCTCGCCCCACACCTCCCTTCTTTCTGGGGTCAGTTCCCTGGATAACGTCCTCGGCTCCATGGGGTTGCCCTTCTGCTCACCCTGTCCTGGGTGGGAGAAGCCAGCTCTGCTACAATACCAAGCACCCAGACCGTCCTGGGGGATGCATTTCACATGGGGGACCCTCTGAAACCCTCGGACATATGAAGTTTTACTCCCCAGGAAAGGGCTCTGGCACCAAATTCTGTAATGATGCGACACCAAAGGTAAGGAGCTTTCCCCAGGTCTCACTAAGCAGGCACTCCCGGTTTCCAATTTCCTTCCACTGAACTATACAAAAACTCTACAACAACAAATTGCATGTGCCTGGGACCATCCCCTGGAATGGAGGCCAACTGGCACGATTACCCTTGTCCATTTTGTTATACAAAATTTGGTTGCAGAATGCCCAAAAATGCCCGCTGGGAAATCCCCTGGCCCATCCCCGCTCGTGAGCGCTGCCAAGGAACGGCTTGAGCTTTTCCGCTGACATGGGCCAAACCTGTACCCGTAAACATCCGACAGTTTAGCGCTACAGATGGCCGAGCACCGCTTCAGCGCAACACTCACTGCTGCTCTTTAATTCAGTAGCACAGGTACTGCCAAAAATTCCCCCTCAGACAGCATCTCGTGCTAACACACACAGGGTAAATTGCTTCAACACTCTCTTAGAACAGCAGGAAAGAGACGCAGAGGAAAGCCATGTGAAGAGACCAAGCTCATCCGCTACGTCAAGGACAGAAGAGTGGCTCATTGCCTTAAGAATGCAGCCTAAAGAGCAGCTGGCTTAACCCCAGTGCTCAGCTGGAACGCATATTTTCCGTTACTGTGATGGACAGTCAGAAGGTGGGGGGGGGTTGGCTGTTCTTCTGAAACTTCTGACTTTTAAAGAAAAAAGGGAACAGAAGCTGTTGAGCGTCTACAGACAAGGCACTGTCGGAAGCGTGGGATCTAGTAACAAGAAGCGACTGAAGAAATGGAGACAGAAAATGGGAAGGGTCAGCCAGTTCCTAAACACAATTCACAAGTGAAACGATCCTGCCAGCACAGCACTTTTTGCCATCAAAATACTTGATCAGCAACAGTTTACTCCTTCGAGCAAGAGGACATCAGAGCAATTAAAAAGTGAAGAGGGAACAGGTGTCTTGAAAGACAGTGCCTGCAGAGGCAGTGAATTTGAAGGACAAGGAGGCTGGAAGAGATCGCCAGGCCCATCACGAACTTACTCAACTCCGCAGTAAGCCATTTTCTGAAAGGGTAACAAAAGCAGCTTCGGCAAGATCAGAGTCAGACCACAAAATCTGCTTCCTTCAGAGAGCAGGCCCTGCTGTCTCTGAGCAGCTCAGATCCCCCAACAGCCGCTGGGCCGGGCCTGCAGGAGCTGAACAGCTCGAGTCTGAGCAGGGACGAGGCAAAGCCTGGGGAAGAAGGCCAGCTGTGAAACAGTTTGAGAGAGAAAATGTGGGGCAATAGAGCTCCCAAAGGAGATTAAAAGAATCGGGGCTTCACGAACCCAGTCCATGAGCTCGAGGGCTTGTATCTGCACAGATGTTCCTGTACTCGGAACGGCAGAACACTCAAATCCACTGCCCAGGGAGAACAGAGAAGCTTTGGAGATGAGCACAGAGCCCAGCGCTGCCACCTCCTGAACAGCCAGCAGAGCACACCTCCTCCCGGGGGGCAGCTCTCACTGCCACACTGCTGCCCGGGGAGCACAGGGGAGCAGAGTCAGGACAGCTGCAAAAGGTTCAGGGGACTTCTCAAAGGGGAAAAAAAGGAAAGGGAAAATAACCAACATCTTTTTACCAGGCTGTCTGTGGCAAGAGCCATCAAAACAGGAGAGTGGGTGATGGACAGCTGGGGAGAACAGTCAGGATTCCACAAAACAGTTCAGGCAGCAGGAAATCAGAGAGAAAATTAACATTCGTCAAAAACATCTCTTAGTATTTTGCTTTGCCCGAGAGGCACCTCTGTGTCACAGGGTAAATAGCCCAGTGCACTGCCCAGATGCAGAATTATGCCGGTCACCAAGGGCTTGTCCACACAACAACCTCTGCAGCCCGGGGCACTGCAGCCCTGCATTCGAGTACGTGCACACCCAGGGTGTGCAGGCTGGCAGCTGGAACCTTTGCATACTTGTCTCTCCATGGCTGCTGGAACATTCTGGCTCCCCAACCCTACGCCCTGGTTCTGCAGTAACTCCCCATACGGGCAAACTACAGTTTCAGGCACATCCCATTGCCTGCCCAGGATGGAATCCCCAAAGTGCCACTGTTCCCTATTCCGTTTTCCCGCAGGAAACAATGGGATAGCGAGGAATGTGTGCAGGCCCTTCGGCAATGCACGCAGCCGAGCCACACAGGAGCAGCTGCTGTGACGTGGGAGATGCTGAGAGAAGCCAGACCTCTGGGGCTGTCAGCTGCCAATTCAACACCTGGCAACGACAGAAGTACTAGAGGAGATTCTAACTGCTTTCAATATACCAAGAAATAACTGCTACTTACCTGAAGTTTGGACTGGAATATCTCTTTATAACACAGAGTTAAACTTCAGGATGTCCTGGTGACCCTGTGTGACCCCTCTTCAAACAGATCACCATTCTGAAACCTCTCAGCTGCTTCTCCTGGGACACTGAACCCCTGACAAATCTCTCACTGCCACTGGTCCTGCTGCCTCTCCTGATCCATCACATTTTCATCACCACTTTCAGATGCCTGCTGCTCACCAGGGCCAGTGAAGGATGAGGGAAAACAGGACCATGACAACAGTAACCAGAGCAGGCTATTAAATACCTGACTGCAGAGCTCCGAAACAGAAGGCCCAGACACCAAGGCGCTGCTGTGCACAAGCTTTCACAGTGCAGACGCAGGATAGACAGGGGAAGGATCTGCTCCCCAGCTCCGGCAAAAACAATCTCCTCAGCAGCAGCACTACTGACACCTGCAAGCTCCCTTCCCTAAGTTCTAAGGACAGAGGAGCATCCCCTGGATCCAGATGCAACCCCCTCTGAGATGTGCTGCCATGGTGAGCTGTTGCATTCTTCGTGATGATCAGCAATAACTTATAAGACAAGATTTCAGTTAACTGTCCTAAAACCTAAATCCCCAACAGGAATTGCCTCCAAAGGTCCATCAGAGATGAGCCGCCTCCACCTGCTGCATCGCCTCCCCTGACACCACACACAGAGCTCAAGCCCTCCCCGGCCTGTCCCAGCCAGCGCCCAGGAAGGTGCTGTCAGACCTCTCCGCTCCCTGACACCCCCGGCCAGCTCCCCGGCACAGGGCACACGCCGGCTGCAGGCCGCCAGCCAGCCTCGGCACAGGGAGTCACTTCAGGAAAACTCACGTCTTCCCCAAAGACCAGGTTCTGCTCCGAGCCCGAGCTACTGCCACGAGCCCACAGCACCCGGCCTCTGCGCAGCACCCGAGGGTGCGAACCCGACCCGGAGCAGACACCAGCCCCGTCCCACCTGCTCCACACGGCATCCCTGCAGCCACAGGCACCTCCTGAAAGGGGGAACCTGCCAGAGCAGTTCTTAAATGTGTTTCTACAAAGACCAGGCAATTACAGCAAACAGATTTCACAGGGAGAAAACCAGGGAAAAGGAGCAGGAGGAAGTCAGTCTGCCTGGCCACATGAAATGGGGATGAGAACAAGCGGAGATGCAGGGCAAAGCAGAGCTGAACAGGAGCTTGAAGGTGATGGGAAGAAACAAACAGGCAAGATGAACTACACAGGTGTTCTGGACAGGAGCCTGGTTTTGTTTAAATCTTGATTCTTCCTCAGCAGTTATCCTGATGATTAATTCTATTTTCACATGGGCATTTTGTCAGCATTTAACAAGATGCACAGGAGACCCCAGGAGAAGCAGCAACACTCACCTAGGAACGAGGTGACGATCTGCAGGCTGACAGCACCTCAGGCAGGACAAGCTTGCAGAGAAACACGATGGCAACCAGGTACATCCCGTTTGCAGCAATCCACAGCCACGTGCAGTGAGAAGTGACGATTTTATGCAGAGCTGCTGCAGGGGGGAGAGGTGGAGGTGAAGGAGCAGCTGACGGGGGAGGATGAAGCAGGGCCCCCCACGGCAGAGCGGCTGTTTGCAGCCTCAGCGCAAGGGCTGCTGCCGGATTTCCCAGGCAGAAGCACTCCCGGTTTCCCAGCACACAGACACTTGGCCTTTAATTACTTTTCAGTTACTTCTTGTACCTTCACTGTGTGAGATTTCTGCTCTGCCGGCAGATGTCAAGAGATTCTTTTCTGAAAGCAGAGCAGGTCGTTCTTACTTGAAAAAGGCAGAATTTGTTTTTTTGGGAAAGGTGCAAATTAGAAGCTCAGCACAGAAGCTGAACTTGCACCAGAAAGCCAGAGAAGCAGCAGGGATCTGCAGGGGGGCTGGGCTCCAGCACCCCCCTGCTCACCCCCCCACATCTCTCCCAGCACCTCCCAGCTGGGAAACACTGTCCCACAGCCAGAAGGCAAGAGCCCCCTGGGTCAGCTCTCGCCCTGGGACTTAATGCCGGTTTCTGAGCAGCACCTCTTGGCCCTGGTGACCGGCACCCTCTGAAGCACCGCTCCGAGGTGTTTCATCAGACTGAACCCACCCAAATCAAATCAGACACAGAGAGCAGAAGATATTCAATGCATCACTTCTTTCCCACTTGAAGTAAAAATAACGGGCTAAAATTCACTTTCCCTGGGGTAACCTGACAGATCAACCCCGCAGACACCACAGACCCCTACAGACAGCAAAACCCACCGAGTTCAAGGGAAAAGGACAAGCACAGCCCCACATCAGAACGTCTGAAGAGCCCAAAAGGTGACAACAAAGCTTTTTTTTGAGGAAAAATCAGAACCATGACAAAGTTGGGGGTTTTAGACGAAAGCTTTCCCCTTCCCCAGCGATCCCGCCCCCCCTGCAGGGAAATCGGGCCCAGCCCCTGCGCTCAGCCCTGCTGGGCCGGAGCCACCACCACGAGGGCTGGGGCTGCTGGGGCTGGGGCTGCTGCCGCCTTTGCAGGAGAAACATTCCGTCAGCCCTCCAGAACAACGCCAGTGTTTCCAGAGGAGGAATTCCCACTGGCCGGGCGAACCAAATCTCTGCAGGAACATCCCTCAGGGGAGGCCATGGAGAGCTGGAGGCCTCCTGCCCGGGCCGCCTCCCTGGAGCCCACGGAGCCCTGGCAGAGTGTCGCAGGCAGTAGGCCCTGTGGGGCCAGGGGACCCCGGGGGGCTCCAGCACGTTGTGTCCCCCCAGCACCTGCCCACACTCCTGCCTGTGCCGTGAGGGGGCACTGGGGACCGGGGGGTTATTGGGGGGGTGTTACTGGGGTTCTGTGGGAGGTGTGGGGGATATTGGGGTCCTGGGGGGTATTTGGGTCCTAGGGGGAGTGCAATGGAGTCGTGGGTGGGTGAGGTTGGAGAGGGGTTTGGGGGGGGCGAGGCTGTTTTGGAGATACCTGGAGGTGGCAAAAGCAGTTTGGGTGGGTTGCAGGGGGGATTTGGGGTTCCTGGGGTTCCCGGAGTACCTGTGCCCTCCCCCCCCGGCGGGAGCTGCTGCCCCAGGGGTACCCCGAGAGCATCAGCCCCGACCCCCTCCAGTACCAGTGCTGGGACGCCGTGGGGTGGGGGACGGCGCCTCCACTGTCACCAGGGCCACCCTCACCTGGGCGCTGCAGGGTGAGTTCCCCCTGATCCCCAACCCCCCTTTTCACCCCGAAATGGCCCTTGGTCCCCAGATCCGTGTTTGGCCCCCAAACCCCGTGTTTTATCCCCAAATTTCCCCATTTGACATCCAAAATCATTTTTGACCCCCAAATCTCCCACTTTGAACCCAAGTGTTCCCGCTTTGACCCCCAAATCAGCCTCAGCACCCTCAAAACTCTCATGTTTCATTCTCAGAATCTATCTTGAAAGTCAAACCCCCCCAGTTTTGCTCCAAAATCTGTTCTAGCAACCGCAAAAGCCTTCCAGTTTCACCCCTGTGATGGTTTGACTCTGGCTAAATGCCAGGTATCCACCAAGTCGCTCTATCACTTCCCCCCCCCCTTCCCTTTGTTTTCTCAACAGGGTAAAGAGGGGAAAGAAGATAAACCAACCCCTGTGGGTGAAACAAAAGCAGTTTTAATATAAGCAAAGCAAAGCAAAAGTCCGCGCGCGGAAGCAAAAGCAAACAGATTTATTCTCTACTTCCCATGAAGAGGCGATGTCGGGCCTTCTCAGGAAGCGGGGCTCCAATACGCGGAGTAGTTGCCTCGGAGGACCAAGCGTGACCCCACCCCCTTCCTCCTTTCTCCCAGCTTTATACTGAGCAGACGTCATATGGTATGGAATATCCCTTTGGTCGGTTTGGGTCAGCTGTCCTAGCTGTGTCCCCTCCCAAGATCTTGCCCACCCCGTCCCACTGGGGGAAATGTCAGAAAGAGCCTTGGTGCTGTGTAAGCACTGCTCAGCAGCAGCCACAACACCAGGGTGCTGCCAACACCCTGCAGCTCCCAGCATAAACCACAGCACCGTGAGGGCTGCTATAGGGGAAAACCGATTCCAGTTCAGCCAGACCCAATACAGTCTCCACCCCTTATTCCATACCATTTACGTTATGCCCAGGTCCCACATAATATTCATTTATCTATTCCATAAGCTTTCTTCACTTCTTCAGATGTTCAGTGTCTTGGCTTCCATCTGTCAAGATAGATGCTCAGGACAGAAGTATGCTTGACCGTTGGACTCCAGCACCGGCTAGGTTTGGGTCGTCATTGCACGTGTCTGGTTCACTCTTCATCGTTCCTACTTCCTCCATCACTTCCTGCAACATACAACTCATCCCACAGATTACTTTCCCCCCAAGGTTAAATGTTCTTGAGGCACACACTGAGTAGTCCCATCCTCCCGCATTACCCACCAAGTACATCCAGGTCCCTGAGCAAAGACCATCCCACGAGTGGGCTTGCCTTTTCCCAAGGGAGGAGCAATCCACACTGCCTTCCCCAGCCACCTCCCTGTGTGTACTACGGGGACCTTATCTCCTCCCACAGGATGAAGGGGGTTTGTTTGGGCAGGCCCAGGACGGTTAACAGATCCTCTGGTATTAATTAGCCAAGTGGCTTCTGCTAAATTTATATCCCAATGCTTCCATCCCCCATTGTCCAATGCTTTCAACATAGTCTTCAACAGTCCGTTATATCTTTCAATCTTTCCAGACGCTTGTGGGTAATAAGGGATGTGATACACCCACTCAATGCCGTGTTTCTTTGCCCAGGAGTTTATAAGATTATTTCGAAAATGGGTCCCGTTGTCTGACTCGATTCTTTCAGGAGTACCATGCCGCCATAAAATTTGCCTTTCAAGACCCAAGATGGTATTTCGGGCAGTGGCATGATTTACAGGGTACGTTTCTAGCCAACCCGTAGCTGCTTCTACCATGGTGAGTATGTAGCGCTTGCCTTGGCGTGTTCGTGGCAGTGGTCCAATATAGTCAATCTGCCAGGCCTCACCGTATTGAAAACTCAGCCATCGCCCTCTGTTCCAGGGAGACTTTACTCGTGTGGCTCGCTTGATTGCAGCACATGTTTCACATTCGTGAGTGACCTGTGAGATGGCCTCCATGGTCAGGTCCACCCCTCGATCACGAGCCCATCTGTACGTTGCATCTCTGCCAAGATGCCCTGATGTTTCATGGGCCCATCGAGCTACAAACAGCTCACCCTTACGCTCCCAGTCCAGGTCCAGCCGAGCTACTTCAATTTTGGCAGCTTTGTCTGCTTGCTCATTGTTTTGGTGTTCTTCAGTGGCACGCCTTTTGGGCACATGAGCATCTACATGACGCACCTTTAGAGCCACGTTTTCCACTCGGGCAGCGATGTCCTGCCACAATGCAGCAGCCCAGATGGGTTTACCTCTGCGCTGCCAATTGGTCTTCTTCCACTCCTGTAGCCACCCCCACAGGGCGTTAGCCACCATCCAGGAGTCCGTGTAGAGATATAATACTGGCCACTTTTCCCGTTCAGCAATCTTTAGGGCAAGTTGGATCGCTTTTACTTCTGCGAACTGACTTGACTCTCCTTCTCCTTCAGTGGCCTCAACGACTTGTCTTGTGGGACTCCACACAGCAGCTTTCCACTTCCGATGGCTTCCTACCACACGACAGGATCCATCAGTAAAGAGAGCATAACGCCTCTCATCTTCTGGTAACTCGTTATATGGCGGTGCCTCTTGGGCACGAGCCACCTCCTCAGGCCGCACTCCAAAATCTCTACCTTCTGGCCAGTCCATGATCTCTTCCAGGATCCCTGGATGGTTGGGTTTCCCCAGTCGAGCCCGTTGCGTGATTAACGCGACCCATTTACTCCAGGTAGCACTGGTTGCATGGTGTGTGGCAGGGATGTTTCCTTTGAACATCCAATGTAATACAGGCAGCCGTGGTGCCAAGAGGAGCTGTGCTTCTGTACCAACAACTTCTGAAGCAGCTCGAATCCCCTCATATGCTGCCAGTATCTCCTTTTCAGTCGGAGTGTAGTGGGCTTCTGATCCTCGATATCCCCGGCTCCAAAATCCTAATGGTCGACCTCGAGTTTCACCTGGTATCTTCTGCCAGAGGCTCCATGTGAGTCCGTGCTCCCCAGTTGATGTGTAAAGTATATTTTGCACAGCTGGTCCTGTCCGAACAGGCCCAAGAGCTACCGCTCGAGCTATCTCTTGTTTGATGTGCTCAAAGGCTTGTTGCTGCTCAGGACCCCACTGAAAATTGTTCTTCTTTCGGGTCACTTGATAGAGAGGGCTCACAAGCTGACTGTAACCTGGAATATGCATCCTCCAGAATCCCACAAATCCTAGGAAAGCTTGTGTTTCCTTCTTGTTGGTCGGTGGAGACATAGTTGCTGTCTTGTTGACAACATCCAATGGCACATGACGGCGTCCATCTTGCCATTTTATTCCCAAGAACTGAATTTCTCGTGCTGGTCCCTTGACCTTGCTTTTCTTTATGGCAAACCCAGCTCTCAGAAGAATCTCAATTACTCTTTGTCCTTTCTTGAACACTTCTTCTGCCTCATTGCCCCACACAATGATGTCATCAATGTATTGTAGATGTTCAGGGGCATCACCCTTTTCCAGTGCAGTTTGAATTAGTCCATGACAAATAGTGGGGCTGTGCTTCCACCCCTGGGGCAGTCGATTCCAGGTATACTGGACACCCCTCCACGTGAAAGCAAACTGTGGCCTGCACTCTTCTGCCAAAGGAATTGAAAAGAATGCATTGGCAATGTCAATTGTGGCGTACCACTTGGCTGCCTTTGACTCCAGTTCATACTGGAGCTCTAACATATCTGGTACAGCAGCACTCAGTGGTGGCGTCACTTCATTCAGGCCACGATAGTCTACTGTTAACCTCCATCCTCTGTCAGACTTTCGCACTGGCCATATTGGGCTATTAAAAGGTGAATGTGTCTTACTGATGACACCTTGGTTCTCCAGTTGACGAATCAGTTCTTGGATGGGAGCCAGAGAGTCTCGGTTTGTACGATACTGCCGTCGGTGCACGGTCCTCATAGCAATTGGCACCTGTTGTTCTTCAACTTGCAACAGTCCCACAACAAAAGGATCTTCTGAGAGGCCAGGCAGATTAGACAACTGTTTTACCTTTTCTGTATTCACACTGGCCACACCAAAAGCCCATCGGTATCCTTTTGGGTCTTTGAAGTATCCCCTCTTGAGATAGTCAATGCCCAAGATGCAAGGGGCTTCTGGGCCAGTTACAATGGGATGTTTTTCCCACTTGTCCCCAGTCAAGCTAACCTCGGCCTCCAATACTGATAGTTCTTGACAGCCCCCTGTCACTCCTGAGATCCAGATAGGTTCTGCCCCTCTATAACTTGACGGCATTAGTGTACATTGTGCCCCGGTGTCAATTAAAGCCTGGTACTTCTGTGGATTTGATGTGCCAGGCCATCGAATCCACACTGTCCAATACACCTGATCATCCCTTTCCTCCTCCTGGCTGGAGGCAGGGGCCCTCTATTCCTGTTCTTGGTCGGAGTACTCACTGTCTGACTCTTGCCGTGCCAGGCCGGAGGTTCCTTCTTCAGGATCAAGGGAGGTGATCTCAGTCTTTCTGTATCTGGGAGATCGCTGGTTACTTCCTTGTGGTTTTACACCAGCTACATTAGCAACCTTCTTAGATGTCTTCTTGTTGGCAGGGGTCTTTCCTCGCAATTCATGTACACGTGCTTCCAACTTAAAGGTGGGTTGACCATCCCACTTCCTCATGTCCTCCCCCTGGTCGCGCAGGAAGAACCAGAGTTCGCCACGTGTCATGCGCCTTGGCTTTCCTTTCCCCCTGACTGGGACAGAAGAGAAATGATTTCTTGGGGAGCTCCTAACATCCAGGGCACTCGCCCGTAGAGATGAGGAGGTACCAAGACTCTCTTCAAAGTTCTGAAGCCAGGAAGAGACTGCCTCCACAGCTGGCGTACATCTTAGTCCTTCTCCTGCATCCATTTCTGGGTAGTACATTGCGGCCAAGCCGGCAGAATACGAGGATGGCGCACCTTTAATCACCTTCCTCCACATGGCCCGTGTGCATGGGACATCCTCTGAATTTTTAGGGGCTTCATCATTATCTGGATCACCATAGATGACTTCCATCACTGCTAATTCTCTCAGGTACTGGACACCTTCATCTGCAGTAGCCCACTTCCCTGGGGTGTGGTCCATAAGATCTTCCTTAAAAGGATACCTTGCTTTAACACTTGAAAGGAGCCGTCTCCACAGACTGCAAATTGCTGTCTCTTTTCCAATTCCCCTTTCAATTCCTCGATTTCTAGCAAGGGAACCCAGCTGTTGGGCTTCCTTACCTTCCAGCTGTTGAGCATCTGCCCCATTATCCCAGCATCGCAGCAGCCAGGCAGCGATCCGCTCACCCGGCTGGCGGCAGTAGTCTTTCCGCAGATCTCGCAGTTCTGATGACGTCAGGGACCGGGTAGTTTCTGCCTCCTGTTTCAGTTCTGTTATTCCCTCTTCTGATACCTTTGCTGAAGGACCAGCTTCTTCCTCCTCTTTCTCCTCCCTTATTAATCGAGGGTATGGGCCTGTTGTTCTCCTTGTCCATTGTTTCTTTTTTACTACTGGGGCAATCTCTGTTGTTGTTATTGTTTGAGTTCCCATGTCAACCACAGCCCTTTGAGAGTGCTGAACTGCAGCTCGATAAGCACAGGCCAGGCCCCAGTAAAGTGCTAGAAGTTGCTGATTCTCATTGGGATAGGCAAGGCACCCCTCTATCAGGTGATGTGTCAATTTTGTGGGGTTGCTTGCCTGTTCAGGGGTGAGATCCCAGGCTACAGGAGGTGATAACCGTCCTAGGAATCTGCCCAACTCCTTCCACTCTCCCTGCCACCCAGGAACAGGCCGCCCCAGAGCACATTTTGGCACCGATTCACTCAAAATTTGCGTTCTCTTACACCAAGAGCATACCGAGCTCCACACAACCCACAACAGGCGAACAGCATTAATAAAGAGTATCAATGAACTAACATAAGGATGACTAAGTACCTCGGGAGCCTGCAAAATAAAACCACTCATGATGTTCCCGATTCCTTGCAGCATGTTCCCGAGCTTAACAAAATAAAGATAAGCAGCGCAATAAACAAGCCCGTGACCAGCACAAGAGCTTGTTGCTTAATAACTACTATAGCTACAGCACATTAAATATAAAACTGCCGTTGTTTTGCCCCACGTTGGGCGCCAGAATAGACTGTGATGGTTTGACTCTGGCTAAATGCCAGGTATCCACCAAGTCGCTCTATCACTTCCCCCCCCCCTTCCCTTTGTTTTCTCAACAGGGTAAAGAGGGGAAAGAAGATAAACTAACCCTTGTGGGTGAAACAAAAGCAGTTTTAATATAAGCAAAGCAAAGCAAAAGTCCGCGCGCGGAAGCAAAAGCAAACAGATTTATTCTCTACTTCCCATGAAGAGGCGATGTCGGGCCTTCTCAGGAAGCGGGGCTCCAATACGCGGAGTAGTTGCCTCGGAGGACCAAGGGTGATCCCACCCCCTTCCTCCTTTCTCCCAGCTTTATACTGAGCAGACGTCATATGGTATGGAATATCCCTTTGGTCGGTTTGGGTCAGCTGTCCTGGCTGTGTCCCCTCCCAAGATCTTGCCCACCCCGTCCCACTGGGGGAAATGTCAGAAAGAGCCTTGGTGCTGTGTAAGCCCTGCTCAGCAGCAGCCACCACACCAGGGTGCTGCCAACACCCTGCAGCTCCCAGCATAAACCACAGCACCGTGAGGGCTGCTATAGGGGAAAACCGATTCCAGTTCAGCCAGACCCAATACAACCCCCAAATCTTCCTTGGACCCAGAATCCCCCTGTTTTCACCCAGAATGTTCTAGTTTGACTGCCACATCTCCCACACTCACCCCAAAATCTCTTTTGGAACCACAGAATCCCCCCGTTTGTCCCCAGAATTTACTCCAGCACCCCCAAAACCACCCAGTTCCATCCCCAAATCCCCCCATAGTTTGACCCCAAAACATCCCTGTAGGCAAAATCCCTTTTTCCCCCCTGTACCCCAAATTCCCTCATTTCACCCCAAATCCCCCCATACCTGCAATTGCCCCTTTCCACCCCAAACTCCACCATGGCTCAAATCCCTCAGTTTCATCCCAAACTCCATGTTCCCAAAATCTCTCAATTTCACTCCCAAATTCCTGTCATACCTCAAATCCTCCAGTTTTATACCCCCCCCCCCCCCAAAATCCACCCGGTTCACCCCAAACCTCTCTTGTCTGTGGGCACTCAGGGAGCTGTGGGGGCAGGATCTGTAGCACGCTTGGGGTGTCTCTTGAGATTTTGGGGGTCCGGGTGGTTTTGGGAATATAGAGGAAGTTTGGGGTGGTTTAGTAGGTTTGGGGTGATATGGGGGATAAGGGGGGATATGGGGAAGTTTTGGGGATGATTTAGGGGATATGGGGGAGTTGGGGGTTATTTGGGGGGATATGTGTGGTTTTGGGGTAATATGGATGATATGGGGTGATACGGGTGTGTTTTGGGATGATTGGGGGGATTGTGGAGTTTTGGGGTGATATGTATGGGGGTATATAGATGTTTTGGGGGATATGGGGTGTTTTGGGTTGATTTGAGAGGGCATGGGGATATGGGGTGATTTGGAGGGATATAGGGGCTTTGGGGTAATATGGGGGTATAACGGGTGTTTTGAAATGATCTGGGGAGGTTTTGGGGTGATTTGGGGGATATATTTGGTGATGTGAGGAGGGTTTGGGTGTATAGTGTGTTTGGGGGTGATATGGGGGTGTTTGATGGGATATGGAGGGTTTTTAGGTTGATTTAGGTGTTTGTGGAGGATTTGGGGTGATTTGGGGGGATATGGGGAAGTTTTGGAGTGGTTTGGGGGGATATGGTGGGTTGGGGGATATGGGGGTGTGATTTGGTGGGATATCAGGGTGTTTGGGGGAGATATGTTGGGGTGATTTAGGGGCATAAGGGGTGGTTGGGGTGATTTGGGGGGATATGTGGGCTTGGGGGATATTGGGGGTGATTTGGGGTGATATGGGTGGTTTTGGGGGTGATTTGGTGGCATATGAGTGGTTTGGGGGCATATGAAGACGTTTTAGTGGTGATTTAAGGTATATGGTCGGTTTTGGGGTGGTTTGGGGGTATTATGTGGGATATGGGGGTATATGGGGAAGTTTTGGATTGATTTGGGGGACCTGGATCGATTTTGGGATGATTTGGGTGGATATGGTGGGGTTGATGGAATATGGGGAAGTGATTAGGAGGAATATGGGGCAGTTGAGTTGATTTGGGGGAAGATGAGGGAGTGGGGAATATTGGGGGTGATTTGGGGCAATATGGGTGTTTTTGGGGGTGATTTGTACGGCTATGGCTTGTGTTTGGGGGAGATGTTAGTGTGATCTTGGGGCACAAGGGGTGTTGGGGTGATTTGTGGAATATGGGTTGTTTTGGGGGTGATTTGGTGGGATATGGGGTTTGGGTGGGTATGGGGCATGATTTGGGGAGATATGGGGGGATTTGGGCTGATATGGAGGATATAAGCGTTTTTTGAAGGGATATGGGTGTTTTGCGGTAATACAGGGAGGTTTTGAGGGGATTTGGGGTATTTGGGGAGATACATGCAGTTTGGGGAGGATTTAGGGTTCATCACTACTGGTTAGTTTTGGGCACCTGTGTCGAGGACTCACCCAAAAGGGTTCTGTCCCTGTGCTCCAGCTCCACGACAAAGGGAAGCTCCTGCGGGATGGGGCATCCAGCTCTCCGTCCTGATCAACACCCCAGGTGAGAGCTGGAAACACAGACTGGCCCCTCTCACCCACAGAAGTTGGTGGCCTCATTCCCCCAGGAGAGGGGCCCGCTGGTAGTTTTGCTCAAACCAGCAAGTTTAAGTGTAGAAGCACAAACAGATTCTTCAGACTAAGAAAATAAATAAACCAGGGCGTGTGAAACAGAACAGAGCGCTAGCTGGCGTGAGTGACACCACGCTCTGGCAGGCAGTGGAGTGCCCTGCCGGCAAGCTCTCCGAACTTTTGGTTCTCTTTTTTATTTTGTGTGAGTGAGTGTGTGTGTGGAATAATTTCAAGGAGAGCGAGGGCCAGGACGTGGGGATCTCAGCTCCTTGTTCCTTGCTGTGATCATTAGACACGTTCTTCTAGAGGTGAAGTGCTGTGCTGGGATCAGTTCTGCACGGGGGATACTTGAAGAACGATGAAGAAGTATTTGGTCTGAGGTGTATCAAGCTGAGTGTTTTCTGCTCTCTTGGGTTTAGTTTGAAATCACACCAAAACCTGTGGCTGTGTCTTGAGTTGCCTCCGGTGAGTGCTGCTCCGCGACTCCTGAGCCCCTGGCTGGGCTGCGGCGCCGTCGGAGGGTCCTGCCTCCCGCTTGGCCTCTGATCTCCTGCAGAAGTGGAACGATCAGCACCTGCCGGGTCTAAAGCTGCCGCAGTGCAGCTCGCTTTGATGTCAGCCTTAACCCTTATTTTAGCCTGATGTGCATTTTATGGGTGTGTGGATGTTATGGCACAGAGGAAAAGCAGCTGGCCAGGAGTGAAGCCAGCGAGGAGTCAGGACGGGGCTCCCTGTCCCCCCACTCTCCTCTCCGCGGCCCCGGGCGGCACCTTCCACCCTCCAGACTGGCAGCAGATACGGCAGGGACAGAGTAGCTGCGGCTTCATCACTGGCGTTAGCCAGCCCGTGCCTCAGCTTCCTCCTGCGTGAGCTGGCACCAGGGCAGCTGGTGCCTGCATCTGGGGAGCTTTACACCAGGACGAATAACACTGAAAAGTTGCACGGCAGTCACCAGGCTGGTTTTGCTCCGAGCAGCCGTCAACGGGGTGTAGGTACAGGGCCCGGTGTCCTCTGGGCTGTGGTTCAGCCAAGGCTGAGGGCAGCCACGGAGCGAGGGGCCGGCGTGCCCAGAAGCCCACTGCCTGCGGCGCGGCTCACAGCCGGTCCCAGGTTACGGGCTGTCGTTAGGGGTGATGTCATAACGGGGCAGAAACAAACCACCCGACGACGGGGTGTCAGAGCGTCAGTGCTGCAGCCGCGCCGCCACCGGTCGCTGCCGCCATGCTGCGCTCTGTCCCGGGGCTGCCGGCGGCCTCTGAGCCTGCCCAGCTGCCCCCCATCACCTACCAGCTGCCCCAGGGCAGCGTCTGGCAGGGGGGGCCAGGGCCCATGGGGACCCCGGGGCAGCTGGTGCAGCTGAAGCCGGTGGACCTGCTCGAGCAGGAGCCAGATGCCTTCGCGGAGGCCTCTCCTGAGCAGGCAGAGGACACCACCGCCAGCCATTTCCTCGCCTGGCTCAACACCGCGGAGAGCAAGGACGCCACCCGCCATGTCCCCGACAGCCCTGGTGTGACTGCTTTCCTCCAAGAGCTCCCCGACCTCTCTGCCTACATGGGAGAGGGCAGCAGCCCCAAGGAGCAGGCGGCGGTGGCAAGGCTGGGGGACGGCGAGGACACCGTCCCTGATGTCCCAGACCGGACAGCCGTCATCAGCGAGCTCCCCGACCTCTCTGAGTACGTGGAAGCAGGTGCTGGTGGCGGTGGGGAACAGTAAGGACACTGTCCCTGATGTCCTTGATCTCCCCAACAGCCTCACCAACACCGCCTGCCTTGATGAGCTCCCCGACCTCTCCGTGTATGCGCTGGAGGGTGACGGCCCTCAGGACCAAGCAGCAGTGGCACGTCTAGGGGACAGTGGGGACACCATCTCGACCTCCAGTGTCCCCAGCTTGCCTGCTGACGTCCTCGAGGAGCTCCCTGACCTCTGCAGGTACGTGGCGGGGGGCGGCTGCCCCAAGGAGCGAGCCGTGGCGGGGGGGCTGGGGGATGGCGAGGACACCGTCCCCAGAGTCCCCGATGTCTCCAGCCTGACCGCCTCCCTTGAGGGGAGCTCCCCCACCTCTCGGAGGACAGGGCAGAGGCTGGCTGCCATAACGAGCAGGCAGCGGCGGTGATGCTGGTGGAAGGTGAAATGATCTTCCCCGATGTCCTCGACAGCCTCGCCAGCACCGCCCCCTCCAGCGAAGCCCCCGACTTCTTCGGGCACGGGGCGCAGGGCGACTGGCCCAAGGACCGCTTGGCAGCCGCGATGCTGGGGCACGCCGACCCCTTCTGGGGGGTGCCGGCCTCCCCCTCGCAGGACCCCACGGCGCAGCAGGGCGGGATGGCGGCAGAACTGCCCACCTGGCTGCCACCGAGGCCCTCGGAGACTGTCGAGGAGAGCTCTGCGGAGAGTCCTCCGAGGAAGGCAGAGGAGAGCTCAGAGGAGAGCCCAAGGAAGGATCCCCTGCAGCGACTCCTGGACAGCGTCCTGCTGCGGGTCCCGCTGCTGAGTCCCCTGTCCAGCCCCCCGCGTCCCTCCCGCTGTCACCCGCCCCGCACGGCACAGCTGGCGGAGGAGGTGCCGCGGAGGCAGCCCCGGGTGGGTTTGACCCACGTGCCGCTGCCCTTGGGCGCCATCACCTACCGGGGGCTGCCTGCATTGTGCCGGCGGGGCGGCAAGCAGGCCAAGCGCCGCGCGCCGGCCAGGGGCCCCAGGGCACAAGAGACCTCCCTGCGGGACAACATCCCACCCAAGAGGAGGAAGATGGTGGAGCAACGGGTGGGAACACACTCAAAAACCCCGCGGGAGGCGAAGCCAGACGGGGACGGCGTGGCGGCAGGCAGCAGCAGGCAGCAGGCGGGCAGCAGCAAGCGGAGAGCACCCGATGGCAACAACGTGCCCGCCAAGCGAGCCAGAACCCTGAGGGACGCCACGGGGCAGAGTGCCGCCCGCCCCCCGGCCCCTTCCGACAGGCGGGCAGAGAAGACGTGGAGCCGGATCCCCGCCACAGGCAGCCTGCGCCCGCCCGCTCCAGCCCCAGCCCCAGCTCTCTCCCGGCGCTCTCCGGCTTAGTTCATTAAAGGTTCGATGTTTGTTTCACAGCGCCTCTGCCTGGGCTCATCCCTGCAGCGGGAGGCGGGGGGCCAATGCAGCCCCTGACCCATGTGTCGATCTGACCCTCCACCGCTTCACCCACTGTAGGAGGAACCCCCCACGATTCTGGGTGGAGATGTTTAATCAGAACTTTAGTTCCCAGACTCGTGTTCAACGAACTAGCAAGAGCTCTCAAAAATCTATCTGCTCCCATGGAAGCAGGAAAATTCTTCTTCAGCTTTGACCTGCTGTCAAAGCTGTCTGGGGCTCGACACGCTCACGCTGCATCAAGGAGGGGTCTGTGCAGGGATCCAACCCCCCTGTTGCGCCAGTGTTACAAATCTCAACAAACCGAACACGATGTCCCGTGCCATTTCCAAACATTTAAAAACGTGACATCAACTCGCCATAGCTCCTGGTGGATTTTCACTTTCTGGCCTATTTAGGTGGATACCATCCTTAAATTTGGCCCTGATTTGAGCCCAGAGGGCAACTCTGCACCACGCAGCCGCTCACTCACCCCTTCCCCCCCGTGCTGGGAAGGAGAAATGAAGCAAAAAAAGCTCAGGAATGGAGATAGTGACAGTGACGGGTGGCTCACCCATTACAGTCAGGGGCAAAAGACAGACTTCTTAGGGGAAGGAAACAAGACTATCACTTGAATTCAAACACTAACAACAAAAACAACACTTAACAGAGGCAGTGGGACAGGGAAAAGTGTTACGTTACCACACCTTAAAAACCCCTCGCCCCACACCTCCCTTCTTTCTGGGGTCAGTTCCCTGGATAACGTCCTCGGCTCCATGGGGTTGCCCTTCTGCTCACCCTGTCCTGGGTGGGAGAAGCCAGCTCTGCTACAATACCAAGCACCCAGACCGTCCTGGGGGATGCATTTCACATGGGGGACCCTCTGAAACCCTCGGACATATGAAGTTTTACTCCCCAGGAAAGGGCTCTGGCACCAAATTCTGTAATGATGCGACACCAAAGGTAAGGAGCTTTCCCCAGGTCTCACTAAGCAGGCACTCCCGGTTTCCAATTTCCTTCCACTGAACTATACAAAAACTCTACAACAACAAATTGCATGTGCCTGGGACCATCCCCTGGAATGGAGGCCAACTGGCACGATTACCCTTCTCCATTTTGTTATACAAAATTTGGTTGCAGAATGCCCAAAAATGCCCGCTGGGAAATCCCCTGGCCCATCCCCGCTCGTGAGCGCTGCCAAGGAACGGCTTGAGCTTTTCCGCTGACATGGGCCAAACCTGTACCCGTAAACATCCGACAGTTTAGCGCTACAGATGGCCGAGCACCGCTTCAGCGCAACACTCACTGCTGCTCTTTAATTCAGTAGCACAGGTACTGCCAAAAATTCCCCCTCAGACAGCATCTCGTGCTAACACACACAGGGTAAATTGCTTCAACACTCTCTTAGAACAGCAGGAAAGAGACGCAGAGGAAAGCCATGTGAAGAGACCAAGCTCATCCGCTACGTCAAGGACAGAAGAGTGGCTCATTGCCTTAAGAATGCAGCCTAAAGAGCAGCTGGCTTAACCCCAGTGCTCAGCTGGAACGCATATTTTCCGTTACTGTGATGGACAGTCAGAAGGTGGGGGGGGGTTGGCTGTTCTTCTGAAACTTCTGACTTTTAAAGAAAAAAGGGAACAGAAGCTGTTGAGCGTCTACAGACAAGGCACTGTCGGAAGCGTGGGATCTAGTAACAAGAAGCGACTGAAGAAATGGAGACAGAAAATGGGAAGGGTCAGCCAGTTCCTAAACACAATTCACAAGTGAAACGATCCTGCCAGCACAGCACTTTTTGCCATCAAAATACTTGATCAGCAACAGTTTACTCCTTCGAGCAAGAGGACATCAGAGCAATTAAAAAGTGAAGAGGGAACAGGTGTCTTGAAAGACAGTGCCTGCAGAGGCAGTGAATTTGAAGGACAAAGAGGCTGGAAGAGATCGCCAGGCCCATCATGAACTTACTCAACTCCGCAGTAAGCCATTTTCTGAAAGGGTAACAAAAGCAGCTTCGGCAAGATCAGAGTCAGACCACAAAATCTGCTTCCTTCAGAGAGCAGGCCCTGCTGTCTCTGAGCAGCTCAGATCCCCCAACAGCCGCTGGGCCGGGCCTGCAGGAGCTGAACAGCTCGAGTCTGAGCAGGGACGAGGCAAAGCCTGGGGAAGAAGGCCAGCTGTGAAACAGTTTGAGAGAGAAAATGTGGGGCAATAGAGCTCCCAAAGGAGATTAAAAGAATCGGGGCTTCACGAACCCAGTCCATGAGCTCGAGGGCTTGTATCTGCACAGATGTTCCTGTACTCGGAACGGCAGAACACTCAAATCCACTGCCCAGGGAGAACAGAGAAGCTTTGGAGATGAGCACAGAGCCCAGCGCTGCCACCTCCTGAACAGCCAGCAGAGCACACCTCCTCCCGGGGGGCAGCTCTCACTGCCACACTGCTGCCCGGGGAGCACAGGGGAGCAGAGTCAGGACAGCTGCAAAAGGTTCAGGGGACTTCTCAAAGGGGAAAAAAAGGAAAGGGAAAATAACCAACATCTTTTTACCAGGCTGTCTGTGGCAAGAGCCATCAAAACAGGAGAGTGGGTGATGGACAGCTGGGGAGAACAGTCAGGATTCCACAAAACAGTTCAGGCAGCAGGAAATCAGAGAGAAAATTAACATTCGTCAAAAACATCTCTTAGTATTTTGCTTTGCCCGAGAGGCACCTCTGTGTCACAGGGTAAATAGCCCAGTGCACTGCCCAGATGCAGAATTATTCCGGTCACCAAGGGCTTGTCCACACAACAACCTCTGCAGCCCGGGGCACTGCAGCCCTGCATTCGAGTACGTGCACACCCAGGGTGTGCAGGCTGGCAGCTGGAACCTTTGCATACTTGTCTCTCCATGGCTGCTGGAACATTCTGGCTCCCCAACCCTACGCCCTGGTTCTGCAGTAACTCCCCATACGGGCAAACTACAGTTTCAGGCACATCCCATTGCCTGCCCAGGATGGAATCCCCAAAGTGCCACTGTTCCCTATTCCGTTTTCCCGCAGGAAACAATGGGATAGCGAGGAATGTGTGCAGGCCCTTCGGCAATGCACGCAGCCGAGCCACACAGGAGCAGCTGCTGTGACGTGGGAGATGCTGAGACACAAGCGAGACCTCTGGGGCTGTCAGCTGCCAATTCAACACCTGGCAACGACAGAAGTACTAGAGGAGATTCTAACTGCTTTCAATATACCAAGAAATAACTGCTACTTACCTGAAGTTTGGACTGGAATATCTCTTTATAACACAGAGTTAAACTTCAGGATGTCCTGGTGACCCTGTGTGACCCCTCTTCAAACAGATCACCATTCTGAAACCTCTCAGCTGCTTCTCCTGGGACACTGAACCCCTGACAAATCTCTCACTGCCACTGGTCCTGCTGCCTCTCCTGATCCATCACATTTTCATCACCACTTTCAGATGCCTGCTGCTCACCAGGGCCAGTGAAGGATGAGGGAAAACAGGACCATGACAACAGTAACCAGAGCAGGCTATTAAATACCTGACTGCAGAGCTCCGAAACAGAAGGCCCAGACACCAAGGCGCTGCTGTGCACAAGCTTTCACAGTGCAGACGCAGGATAGACAGGGGAAGGATCTGCTCCCCAGCTCCGGCAAAAACAATCTCCTCAGCAGCAGCACTACTGACACCTGCAAGCTCCCTTCCCTAAGTTCTAAGGACAGAGGAGCATCCCCTGGATCCAGATGCAACCCCCTCTGAGATGTGCTGCCATGGTGAGCTGTTGCATTCTTCGTGATGATCAGCAATAACTTATAAGACAAGATTTCAGTTAACTGTCCTAAAACCTAAATCCCCAACAGGAATTGCCTCCAAAGGTCCATCAGAGATGAGCCGCCTCCACCTGCTGCATCGCCTCCCCTGACACCACACACAGAGCTCAAGCCCTCCCCGGCCTGTCCCAGCCAGCGCCCAGGAAGGTGCTGTCAGACCTCTCCGCTCCCTGACACCCCCGGCCAGCTCCCCGGCACAGGGCACACGCCGGCTGCAGGCCGCCAGCCAGCCTCGGCACAGGGAGTCACTTCAGGAAAACTCACGTCTTCCCCAAAGACCAGGTTCTGCTCCGAGCCCGAGCTACTGCCACGAGCCCACAGCACCCGGCCTCTGCGCAGCACCCGAGGGTGCGAACCCGACCCGGAGCAGACACCAGCCCCGTCCCACCTGCTCCACACGGCATCCCTGCAGCCACAGGCACCTCCTGAAAGGGGGAACCTGCCAGAGCAGTTCTTAAATGTGTTTCTACAAAGACCAGGCAATTACAGCAAACAGATTTCACAGGGAGAAAACCAGGGAAAAGGAGCAGGAGGAAGTCACTCTGCCTGGCCACATGAAATGGGGATGAGAACAAGCGGAGATGCAGGGCAAAGCAGAGCTGAACAGGAGCTTGAAGGTGATGGGAAGAAACAAACAGGCAAGATGAACTACACAGGTGTTCTGGACAGGAGCCTGGTTTTGTTTAAATCTTGATTCTTCCTCAGCAGTTATCCTGATGATTAATTCTATTTTCACATGGGCATTTTGTCAGCATTTAACAAGATGCACAGGAGACCCCAGGAGAAGCAGCAACACTCACCTAGGAACGAGGTGACGATCTGCAGGCTGACAGCACCTCAGGCAGGACAAGCTTGCAGAGAAACACGATGGCAACCAGGTACATCCCGTTTGCAGCAATCCACAGCCACGTGCAGTGAGAAGTGACGATTTTATGCAGAGCTGCTGCAGGGGGGAGAGGTGGAGGTGAAGGAGCAGCTGACGGGGGAGGATGAAGCAGGGCCCCCCACGGCAGAGCGGCTGTTTGCAGCCTCAGCGCAAGGGCTGCTGCCGGATTTCCCAGGCAGAAGCACTCCCGGTTTCCCAGCACACAGACACTTGGCCTTTAATTACTTTTCAGTTACTTCTTGTACCTTCACTGTGTGAGATTTCTGCTCTGCCGGCAGATGTCAAGAGATTCTTTTCTGAAAGCAGAGCAGGTCGTTCTTACTTGAAAAAGGCAGAATTTGTTTTTTTGGGAAAGGTGCAAATTAGAAGCTCAGCACAGAAGCTGAACTTGCACCAGAAAGCCAGAGAAGCAGCAGGGATCTGCAGGGGGGCTGGGCTCCAGCACCCCCCTGCTCACCCCCCCACATCTCTCCCAGCACCTCCCAGCTGGGAAACACTGTCCCACAGCCAGAAGGCAAGAGCCCCCTGGGTCAGCTCTCGCCCTGGGACTTAATGCCGGTTTCTGAGCAGCACCTCTTGGCCCTGGTGACCGGCACCCTCTGAAGCACCGCTCCGAGGTGTTTCATCAGACTGAACCCACCCAAATCAAATCAGACACAGAGAGCAGAAGATATTCAATGCATCACTTCTTTCCCACTTGAAGTAAAAATAACGGGCTAAAATTCACTTTCCCTGGGGTAACCTGACAGATCAACCCCGCAGACACCACAGACCCCTACAGACAGCAAAACCCACCGAGTTCAAGGGAAAAGGACAAGCACAGCCCCACATCAGAACGTCTGAAGAGCCCAAAAGGTGACAACAAAGCTTTTTTTTGAGGAAAAATCAGAACCATGACAAAGTTGGGGGTTTTAGACGAAAGCTTTCCCCTTCCCCAGCGATCCCGCCCCCCCTGCAGGGAAATCGGGCCCAGCCCCTGCGCTCAGCCCTGCTGGGCCGGAGCCACCACCACGAGGGCTGGGGCTGCTGGGGCTGGGGCTGCTGCCGCCTTTGCAGGAGAAACATTCCGTCAGCCCTCCAGAACAACGCCAGTGTTTCCAGAGGAGGAATTCCCACTGGCCGGGCGAACCAAATCTCTGCAGGAACATCCCTCAGGGGAGGCCCTGGAGAGCTGGAGGCCTCCTGCCCGGGCCGCCTCCCTGGAGCCCACGGAGCCCTGGCAGAGTGTCGCAGGCAGTAGGCCCTGTGGGGCCAGGGGACCCCGGGGGGCTCCAGCACGTTGTGTCCCCCCAGCACCTGCCCACACTCCTGCCTGTGCCGTGAGGGGGCACTGGGGACCGGGGGGTTATTGGGGGGGTGTTACTGGGGTTCTGTGGGAGGTGTGGGGGATATTGGGGTCCTGGGGGGTATTTGGGTCCTAGGGGGAGTGCAATGGAGTCGTGGGTGGGTGAGGTTGGAGAGGGGTTTGGGGGGGGCCGAGGCTGTTTTGGAGATACCTGGAGGTGGCAAAAGCAGTTTGGGTGGGTTGCAGGGGGGATTTGGGGTTCCCGGGGTACCTGTGCCCCCCCCCCCCCCCCCCCCCCCCCCCCCGGCGGGAGCTGCTGCCCCAGGGGTACCTCGAGAGCATCAGCCCCGACCCCCTCCAGTACCAGTGCTGGGACGCCGTGGGGTGGGGGACGGCGCCTCCACTGTCACCAGGGCCACCCTCACCTGGGCGCTGCAGGGTGAGTTCCCCCTGATCCCCAACCCCCCTTTTCACCCCGAAATGGCCCTTGGTCCCCAGATCCGTGTTTGGCCCCCAAACCCCGTGTTTTATCCCCAAATTTCCCCATTTGACATCCAAAATCATTTTTGACCCCCAAATCTCCCACTTTGAACCCAAGTGTTCCCGCTTTGACCCCCAAATCAGCCTCAGCACCCAGTCGCCCTGCGCCCCGTGCCCGAAGAAGTCGGGGGCTTCGCTGGAGGGGGCGGTGCTGGCGAGGCTGTCGAGGACATCGGGGAAGATCATTTCACCTTCCACCAGCATCACCGCCGCTGCCTGCTCGTTATGGCAGCCAGCCTCTGCCCTGTCCTCCGAGAGGTGGGGGAGCTCCCCTCAAGGGAGGCGGTCAGGCTGGAGACATCGGGGACCCTGGGGACGGTGTCCTCGCCATCCCCCAGCCCCCCCGCCATGGCTAGCTCCAGGACACCACTGGAGGTCACCGACAAACAGGGATCTGCGTTTCCTGCAGCCGCTGGGAGGGGATTTAGACCGGGGAGGGGAGGTGGAGTCCTCCAGCAGTTTTGCGAGAAATTAGTTTTCGCCGACTGATAAAATATGGCAACGCTCTGATCACAGAGTATTGCAAACCAGGCAAACCACGTATCGTAGTCCAGCTGATGAATAAGGAGTGAGCACAGCCATCAAATACTTTATGCTGTTCTGGTGGTGAGCACGGCTGAGTCAGCGTGGCGTGGGTTTGTACGCAGGCAGCGACAGTCCACTGCTGCGTGTGACTTTGGCTGAGGCATCATTCAGACGACTCTCTCCTCTCTCCCTGCTCTGCTCGGGCAGCAAGAGGCCTGTGTGCTGCACGCACGAGGTACTGCAGCAGTACAAGTATCTCTGGGTGGATCAGGCTCGCGTGGCTCTGGGCGAAGTCGCCCCTCGGATCCAAGGGCAGCTCCTGTCTGAGCACAGAGGCTGGTCTGGAGCTGGGGGCTGCAGTGTTTGATCTGCTGCCTTTTCCTCGGGGAGCTGCCAAAGAGTTGTTCTGCCGTGGCAGCTGACGGCTGCCCTCTTGCCTCTGCAAAGGGTTAAATCCCCAGAGTGCCGGTGTCGGTGTGGGACTGGCACCCACTCTTGGCTGCGTGGAAGTGTCCCGGCCCTTCTGGAGATGCGCTGCTGCCAGCTGGTGAGACGGGAGGGCGCACGGCTGTGGCTCAGCCTTCCCCTGTCACTGATGGTACAGAACCGCAGTTCAGGGGCCACGTCCCAGGTTTCTGGCGTGATTTTGACGCCTTAACTGCTGTCGTTCTCATTCCTGGCCCCTCTGTTCCTGTTCCGCAGGGCTGATCTGCCTGGCCGCAGTCTGGTTTCTGGTTCCGTGCTCTGCCAGCAGACGGGGCACGGAGAAAGGGCCCTCAGCGCCGGCTTGGGTGTGACCTCTCAGCTCTCTCCAAGGGGGGTGTCGTTTCCAGAGGGGTGGCAGGATACAGCTGTCCTGCGCTTCGTGCTGACGTCGCCTGGGACATCCTTAACAGCTGGGGCTGGGGACACGCTGGCCTGACAGCCTGAACGGGAAGCACTCCCTGCCCTGGTTTTGCCTTGGTTGATCTCTTTCAGACATATTTTGCAAACACATTCATCCTTCTTGAAGGCAGTAGATGTGCTGTAGCAGGATAATTGCAGGGGAATAAATATTAGATAAGCTAGGGAGTTATTGAATACACCTGAGGCATTGCTTAATCTTGTGTTGGAGCAGATTTCAATATTACTTCTGTAATATTCTTTTAAGTGAGAATCAGATCTTAGCCGGGAGTGCAGGGATAAGCAAAGAAGGTGCAAGTGCAGGAAGAGGAGCATTGGCTCTTTTATCAGGGAGGAGCTCGCCGGCACAGTTTTGTTCACAGCTGCTGTTGTGCAGTGCCAGCACTGCCTAGATACTGTTAGATCTGGCAGCCTGTGTTACTCAAAGCCACTGGGGCCGTCCAGCTCGTGCTGCCAGCTCATGGCTCACATACAGTGTGTCTTACCCTTCCTCCGAGGGGTTGCCCTGAAAGTACTTTTTTCAGTCTCACGGTGACTGTCTGAAGCCCGGTTATGTCACTTGTAGAGGGAGGCCACCAGCGACGCAGTCTCAGGTTTTGAGATGCTTTTGACACTCAAATGTTCTAAAACTCTCCAATTTCTAGTTTTGCGATGAGACTGAGTAGGTGTTCTGAATCGCAGTTAGGGAGTACTATGGGCTATCAACCTGGCAAATTCTAAACACTGACACGTACTGATAATGGGGGGAAAACACGTTCCTTGTGTGCACCTTTAACACCGTGACTGATTGTTCACAGTCAGCAGATCTGTTACGTTTATGTCCAATTGCAGAGTGATTCTGTGTATACATGAAGCGTGTTTCTGCAATCAGCAGTGTTCAATGAAATCGAAGTTCAAGAACCTGCTGTGCTGGTTCCTGCTGCTGCAGTCACCCCGTGTCCTGCGGAGGAGGAGGCTCCCCAGCCCCTCTGGTTTCACGCTGCAGAGCGAGCCAGGGCAGGTCCAGTTCTGCGAGGGGAGAGGATCTTCATGTGCCCGGTGTGTTTGTGATGGGAACCCGTCTGTGCCAGATTCCGAGTTAATGCTGGTCAGTTTTTCTTCCCTAAGCTCCTCGCAGTGAGTAAACAGCTAAGAAAAAGAGTTAGTGTGCAGTCTGCTCTTGGACCGGAGTGCTGCAGTGCGGGGCTTTTGAGGAGAAGCTGAAGAACAGTGGCAATATATCCAACAGTTTTATTTTGCATTGTCTGAGTTTGTGTTCTGTGCTGCCACGTTGGATTGAACAGACAAGTGGAGGACAGTGTCTGTTGTCTTAAATTTGTAGAGTTTTCACTTGCCACGCAGTTGACATTTCAGTAGGAATCAGCAGATGTCCTGTCTGCACACCTTGGGAGCAGAATGAGCACCAGCCCGGGTCTTTGCATTGACTCAGTATTAACTGTTTTCACCTTGACAGCGTTGTTCTGGAGTGCTTTGCTCCTCTTAAAATATTTTGTTGCATTACCCTTCAGATCAGCCAAATCCTTGTTACAAAATCTAGAAAGAGATTTGGTTTTGCTCTCTAAGTGTAGAAAAAGTAGAAGGTAGTGAGGTCTAAGGAAGAAAGATTCTCTTTTCTTGCATTTGTCCTTAGTAATAAAGAAAAAAAAAAGTATAGAAATGTATGGTGGGAGGGGGAAGAACCAGAATTTTGCAAAGTGTTTCCGAGTGCTTTTGCTTGCTGTTTTAATTTCCACAGAGCTGTGTGAGTTTGCATGTCAGTCAATTGAAAGTGATGCTTTGCTTTGGTTATGACCTGAGACTAAAATTAATGTTGCGTAGGGCTCGGTATATGTAAATCGATATATAAATGCTGCTGTAAGTATAATTAATAGCAAAAGACAAAGTCAGGTTGACTAACAGAGTTTTTAATTAGATTAATATAAACCATTTGTGATTTAATACAATGCTGTCTACAAAACTAGATACTATATGCATGCCTGTGAAATCAGTTCAGTAACATACTGGGTCCAAATTAGCTGTTCTTACCATTTCCTCGAGTGAAAAGAAATTTGAGTTTTCTGCTACAATTTCACCAGTCCAGTATCACTAACGTACATGGGGAAGATGCATTAATTTTATTGCTGGGCATTCAGCCCTGACCTATCCTGATTCTTGTTGACTTAGAACTGAACTTTGCAAATACAGCATCTGGCAAAGAAAATCTTTCGCCTAATTTGAAATCATATTCAGCTCAGTAAGAGCAAGATATTGGAAATGCCATTGTATTACAGCTCCTTTAGATCTTCCTTTTACATTCCAGACTCTCCAAGTTAGAAACAGGTTGGTGGGTCACTGCCCGTTAGCAAAGAGCAGATGGTATTTATTTCTGTGAGCAGTAAAGCATCTGTCTGTGGGAGGGAGAAACCCAATTAGCCCGATGTTGATTGTGCTTTTAATGTTGTGGACTTAGTACCTATTTCCATACCTGCGTGTGTGCTCAATATAAACTTACTGAATTGTGCCCTTTGAAAAGGGGTCAGTCGTGCGCTTCTACAGTCTGAATCGTGAGCATTCGTAGGAATACTGGTGTAGATAATGTCCTTCAAATGACCCGGTCTTAGCTACACAATTCCAAGAACCCCTTATTACTTCACTTGCATTTTATTTGGTTCTACATAGTCAAAAGCCCGGCTGCTTGAGGCTTGGCTAGGACACCGAGGATGGCTGTTAAAAGGCAGGTGGCTTTTTGTCCTGCGGAGGCCGCCTGCCCTTGATCCCACAGACTGTGACATAAACACAAGGCAAACTCCTTGCTAGCTCAGCATCTCTGCAGTTGTTAAAAATACTGATCTTCTTGAGCAGCTTTCCATTAAGGAGCAGTCAACCCTCAAAAGAACGGGCGACTCTTTAGAGACGCGGGTTGGGATCCGGCGTGACCTCCGACCGGTGGCTGGTTTGCCAATAGCTCCGACCTCCCTGACGTGGGCAAAAACTGGGTGCAGGGGCGGGTGCACGCGGGGTGGGTGCGTGCGGGGGGGCGGGCGGGTGCATTCTGCACGCGGCAGCGAGTGTGTGTGTGTGCGTGCGTGCACACTCGGGGTGTGTGTGAACACTGCGCCTTGCGCTCTGCGTTCCAGCGTGTCTCTTGCAGCGCGGGTGTGCGCACGCCCCGGGTGGGCATCGCACCTTCTCTTTGTCCCCCGCGGGTGTCTCCAGGCACCGTGTGTGTGCGCACGTGCCCCAGAGCTCTCTGCGTGTCACATCGATTTTTCCTGGCCTGTTCCTGGCCCCCACGTGCCGGTCTTCTCTGTGCCGGGGCGGCTCTGAGCACCCTCCTCTCCGGTAATCAGAGACCCCATCCATTTATCTCATCTCTGGAACCTGGGGAAGCGGCTCAGTGACTTCCGAGGGGAAAAAAGAGGAGGGAAAAAAAAATTTTAAAGGGTTGTTAGTCAAGAGTCCCCAGCTGGAGTTGCCACTTGTACTAGAAGAGTGCCGATGGTGCAGATGCGGAAGGCAGAGGAGCTCCGTGGCTGCCAGCCGGGCGGTGCTGGTGGCAGGGCCGGGCCGGGCAAGACCTGCCCGCAGCCCATCCCTGCGCCCCCGCCCCGTTTGCATCCTGTGAGCCGTGGCCACCGCGGAACGTGCCGGGGCTCCCTGGGCGATGTTGCCGTGGCCACCGCGGAACGTGCCGGGGCTCCCTGGGCGATGTTGCCGTGGCCACCGCGGAACGTGCCGGGGCTCCCTGGGCGATGTTGCCGTGGCCACCGCGGAACGTGCGGGGCTCCCTGGGCGATGTTGCCGTGGCCACCGCGAAACGTGCCGGGGCTCCCTGGGCGATGTTGCCGTGGCCACCGCGGAACGTGCCGGGGCTCCCTGGGCGATGTTGCCGTGGCCACCGCGGAACGTGCCGGGGCTCCCTGGGCGATGTTGCCGTGGCCACCGCGGAACGTGCCGGGGCTCCCTGGGCGATGTTGCCGTGGCCACCGCGGAACGTGCCGGCGCTCCCTGGGCGAGGGGCCCGCGGCCGGGCAGTGGCGCAGCGGACGAGCCATGGGCTGCATCAGCAGCGGTCCGGCCGTCCCGGCGTTTGTCGCCCCCAAACCCCCCCGCGCGCCTCCGGCCCCTTCCCCTTCCCGCCGCGCCGGGACCCGCCGCCCCTGTTGGCGGTGGCGCCGCTGGATGTCCCGGCGCGTTGGCGCCGCCCCCCGGCCCGGCCCGGCCCCGGCCCGGCCCCCGCTCCCCCCGGGGCCGGCGGGGAGCCGCTGGGCCGAGGCCGCCGCCTCCGTCCCCGCCCGCCCCGTCCCCGCCTCCTTCTCCCCGGGCTCCCCCGCCCGCCCGCAGCCGCTCGGCAGCCCGGGCGCCGGCCCCGAGCCCCCGGTGCCCGGCCCGGGTCGGGAGCGGCCGAGCCCGGCCCCGGCACGGGGCGAGGGGGCCGCGGTGCCGGAGATCGCCTCGGCGGCCCGTCTCCGTTCCGGGAGCGGCGGGGAGCGACGCGCGGCCGCAGCGGCGCCAGGTCGGAGCGGGCCGGGCCGGTCGGGCCGGGCCGGTCGGGCGGGGGCCGTCGGGCGGCCGGGGCGGAGCGGTGACGGCCCGGTCTGGCCCGCAGGGAAGGAGAAGGGGCGGCTGGAGGAGCTGTACCGGCAGGGGCCGCTACTGGGGAGCGGCGGCTTCGGCTCCGTGTACTCGGGCACCCGCCTCTCCGACGGCAGCCCGGTAAGCGGCGGGACGGCGGCGGGGCGGGGGGAGGAGGAGCGGGAGGAGGAGGCTCATCCCGCCGCTCCCCGTGGCTTGCAGGTGGCCATCAAACACGTGTCCCGGGAACGCGTCGCAGCGTGGGGTGAGCTGGTGAGCGACCGGGGCTGCCGGGAGAAACCGGGGCGTCGCGGGGCGGGGGATAAGGGGAGGCCCGAGAGGGTGGGAACGGGAACACCGCGGGGGGAGCGGGCGGGGAGTCGCGGGGGGACGCGGAGCATCCCGGGGAGGGGCTGCCCGGTACCGGGGGGTCCGGGCGGGGGGCGCTGGAGCACCCCCTTGGCAGGGGGATGCCCGGGCACCGGTGGGGTCGGGTGGGGGCACTGGGGCATCCCGGGCGGGGGCTGCCGGCCCCCCGCCCCGTCCCGTCCCTCTGACGGCCCCGCGGCCCCCCGCAGCCCAGCGGCGCTCGAGTCCCGATGGAGATCGTGCTGCTGAACGCCGTGGGCTCCTCCGGCTTCCGCGGCGTCATCCACCTCCTCGACTGGTTCGAGCTGCCGGACAGCTTCGTGCTGGTGATGGAGCGTCCGGAGCTCGCGCAGGATCTCTCCCGTTTCACCATCCAGAGGGGATCCTTGTCGGAGGAGGTGGCGCGGGGGCTGTTCCGGCAGGTGCTGGAGGCCGTGCGGCACTGCGACGCCTGCGGTGTGCTGCACCGGGACATCAAGGGGGAAAACATTATCATCGACCTCGCCACCGGTGAGCTGAAGCTCATCGACTTCGGCTGTGGCACTTTCCTCCAGGACGCGGCCTACACCAGATTTGCCGGTGAGCCCACACCCGGGGGGCTGCTCCCGGCACTGCACGGCCCGGCCTGGCCGGGCACCGGTTCCCCCTTTGGAGGGGGGGGGAATTAATTACTCATCCGGCTGCCAAGTTGGGTTTTGGCGCGGGGCGGACGCTGTGAAAGGGGAGCCGGCTCCCACCGCTGCCACCCACCCTGCCCGGGGCTGGGGTGGGGGGAGCCAGCCTGACAAAAACAAACACCCGTGGGGGTAGCAGAGAGGGGAGGCATGGGGCTCTTGCGATTCCGTATGCTGGCCGCCGGTTTGGTTTGCAGGCGTGGGAGGGCTTGGGCTGCTCTGCTCCCCTTGTTTGCCTTGGCTTTTAAAATTTTTTTTATTTTGGGCTAAGGCAGGGGGGAAAGGCATGGTTTATTCCCACCTGTAGGGGTTTTTTGCCACCGGTGCAGCCCCCGTGTCCCCAGGGACGCTCGGGTGAGGGTCCGGCAGCCGGCAGCATCCGCCTGACGAGCTCCGCCTGTCTCCCGCAGGAACACGCCTGTACAGCCCGCCGGAGTGGATCTGCTACCACCGCTACCACGGCCGTTCAGCAACAGTCTGGTCCCTGGGCGTCCTGCTCTATAACTTGGTCTGCGGGGACGTCCCCTTCGAGCAGGATGACGACATCATCATGGGCCAGCTCTTTTTCCTCCAGCCGATCTCCCTCGGTGGGTACCCGGCGTCGTGGCGGGCAGCGGGTTTGGGAGATGGCCCCGGGCGCACGAGCATCCCCGCTCTTAGGGCTGCGAAGGAGGGTGGTGTGTCGGGGTCAGCTGGGGGAGGTGGCACGTGTCCTGCCAGCCTGCTCTCCAAAAGAGCTCCTGGACCGGGAGGTTTGGGGTAGCTCTGAGCACAGCCAGCGTGGCCCGGGCACTGCGGACGGTGGGGGAAGGTGGACAGGAGCCTTCTCTGACCGGCGGTGTCTCGTTTCTCTCCCCAGAGTGCCAGCATCTCATCAGGTGGTGTTTGTCCTTGCAGCCTTCAGATAGACCGTCCTTGGAGGACATTTTCAACCACTCCTGGCTGCAAGGCGCTCACCACCGCTAGGAGATGGCAGCCACCCCACCTGCACGCTTTGGCCCGGGACCCTGGCCGGTAACAGCTCCGGGCCTCTCCTGGCCATAAGGAGCCAAGAAGACCAGGCTTCCTCGCCACCGTAGCCTGAGCAGGGATCGTGGGGACCACGCACATCCTGTCCCGAAGCTGGGCTGAGACCTGATCTTCCAAGTGCTGGTGGCCACCATCCAGCCCAGCTCTCCTGGGCTCCATCTGAATGACCCTGTCTCATTTGCTGGTCTTGCCAGTAATTTTTTTTGTTTGTTTTGGTTTTGGTTCTGTCATTGGTGGAGAGAGGAGACCTTATTGCAAACCGTCTGTTTTTGGTGGCTCCCAAACATCTTCCTGAGCACCTGAATTCGGGATGGCGAGAGGATCAGAGACCTTACTGCAAAGAGAAGCTTCAACGGGGGAAAGACTTGGGGGGAGCGCAGGTACTGTGGCCGAATGGCTGCCTCCTCCCCTGTCACCGTGCCAAGTGCCTTCAGCTGAGATCTGGACTGTGCGGGAGGAAATACTTGAATTTTCCTACACTGCTGCTTTTCCCAGACTCGCCTGGGTATAGACTTCCTTGTCCCCTTTCAAAAATAAAACAGGTCAGAGGACAGCTGGGAGCCAAGCAGGCGATCCCTCGCCTCCCGTGCCTCCACCTCACCTGGATTTTCTGGGTTTCTTTGCTTCCCAGTGCCTTCACGAATGCACAACCAATGCAAATGAACAGAGCTGTAAATGTCTTCAGAGTTAGACAGGAGTGAAGTTTGATCTACAGTGGTTAATAGTGATGATGTTTGTCACGGTCCACTCGTTGGACCCGTGATGGTTCGTTTGCTACGATCTCGAAAGTGCAAAATTAAGGTGACCGCCTGTGATAGTTTTAAGCCCTGCCGGGACCGGAGACCACGTTGCCATTGTCCCTCCCCCACCCTCGGGCACAAGTAGGGCACAAACTCGGGGTTAAAATAAGAAGAAATTTAATACAACAGTGTAATAAAACAATCTGAACAACAACAGTAGCAATGATAACAACAATAAACAGTAATGAGAGTAAACAGGACAGAAGATATACAGAGAAATACCGCAGTGGGTACCGACAGCCCGCTCGCGCTGCTCCCCGCCACCAAAGCCACAGAGGCAAAAGCTTCCCGTGCTGCCGCGCCGGACCTGACTCAGCATGGTGTGAGTAACCCGGCTGGAGATCCCTTCCCCCTCTCTGCCGGGGAAACTTAACCCTGTCCTAGCTGAACCAGGACACCAACACCAAAGGGGATAGCAGTAATCAAACAGTGAAACTTTATTGTGTTGCCCGTGAAGTGGCATGCAATAGTTAGAGACGGGTAAAAGGTAGGAAAAAGGTAAAGTTTTAGAGAGAGGGGAGAGAGAGGTTATAGCTACCCCCACTGATCTCACGACGTCCTAACGGTCCCGGGTCCAGCTGGTGCTGCGTCGTCGATCGCCGTGGTCCTTGGTGGGGAAGCTTCCCATTTTCGTTGTCCAGAAGCCATCCTTTTATGCTCAGTAACACACCTTGCTCCACCTCCGCCTCGGGGGTCTCCGCCCTTCTCGAGCAAGGCCATCGCACATGCGCAGGGAGGGGTGTCCGAGGCGTGGTCAGTCTTGGAGGCGGGCAGCCTTCCACCAGGAGGGGTGTTCTGGTATTATAGTGAAGCAAAGTTCGTCTCAGGTTCACGATTTCTTCATCGATGTTATGGCAACAGTCGCGACCCGTCTTTTTGGACAGCGGCTCTGCGGTTATCTCTAACAGCTCTGGCTGGGCCCAGGCACCGAACAATAGCCCAGCACTCTTTGTACTGCACGGCTCAGGCACTGCAGAACAGCCCGGCACTGCGCGTGTCACCCGGGTCAGCGCTCGGGGGAACAGCCCGGCACTGCGCGTGTCACCCGGGTCAGCGCTCGGGGGAACAGCCCGGCACTGCCCGTGTCACCCGGGTCAGCGCTCGGGGGAACAGCCCGGCACTGCGCGTGTCACGCGGGTCAGCGCCCGGGGGAACAGCCCGGCACTGCCCGTGTCACCCGGGTCAGCGCTCGGGGGAACAGCCCGGCACTGCCCGTGTCACCCGGGTCAGCGCTCGGGGGAACAGCCCGGCACTGCGCGTGTCACCCGGGTCAGCGCTCGGGGGAACAGCCCGGCACTGCCCGTGTCACCCGGGTCAGCGCTCGGGGGAACAGCCTGGCACTGCCCGTGTCACCCGGGTCAGTGCTCGGGGGAACAGCCCGGCACTGCCCGTGTCACCCGGGTCAGCGCCCGGGGGAACAGCCCGGCACTGCCCGTGTCACCCGGGTCAGCGCTCTTGGGAACAGCCCGGCACTGCCCGTGTCACCCGGGTCAGCGCTCGGGGGAACAGCCCGGCACTGCCCGTGTCACCCGGGTCAGCGCTCGGGGGAACAGCCCGGCACTCGCTGTGCCACACCATTCAGGAGCCGTGGCACCACACCCCACTCCAGGGGTCGCAAGGCCAAGCAGGCCGTTGTCAGGTACCTCACTGTCCATGTCCCTGATGACAATGTTGAGACAGTGCTGATCTTCTGACCGACTCTTACAGACGTTTTACCTTTTTTTCTTTTTCCCAGTTTTTGTTTTTATTTATTTTCACGGATTTGTAAATTAAAGAGAGAGTTCTAGCTGCCAGAATAATAACTTTTCTATTTGTTTCTAATTCTCGTGGGTTTCCAACCCACCCTTGTTCCCACAGCTGCTGATCCCCCGGTTTTCTCTTCGGGCCTTCCCTCCGTGTCTGCCCCGTGTCCATCCCCACGCGCAGTGTTTCTGTCTGGGGGGTGCGGAGCGGCTGCCTGCTCCCCAGCTGTCTCTGTACATAGTTCTGGTTGCTGTTGTTCCCTTGCCAGGTGTTTTGTTTTTCCCCGCGGGTGTCTTGTTTGGGGCTGGGCAGGGGGGCGCTGCTCCGGGCTGTCAGCACTGTCAAGTCTTTATATGTTTTAGCCTGCGGGTTTTTTCTTAATAGTTCATGTTGTACAGGAGAATTCGGAAATCTTCTACATTTTTAATGTGGTTTTAAATAAAAATAAACTACTTGATGTGATGGAGACATCCCCTTACTGCGGGGCGGGATGAAGGATGCCGCGTGCCGGGTACCGGTGGCCGTGCCGTGGCGGGGCTGCTGCGGGGACCGCCCGTTTGTCTCCAGCTGAGACTAACTCCGAAGGCCTCGCCCAAAGGCTCGCTGGGCCGCGTCAGCCAGGACCAGGCAGCCGCCAGCACCACGGGGAAGGCTGGACTCTGCGGGCTGTTTCCAGGGCCGACTGCTCCTGGCAGTCTGGAGGGATCGCAGGGGCTGCGCAGCCCTTTGCGTTTCCATTCAGCCGCAGGCCGGTGCGGAGCGTGTGTGGGCACGGCGAGGAAACAACCCTCGAAGCGACCTTGCGACGGGCCGGGTGTTGTCAGCCAAATTAAATTTCAGTCGGGCAGATCCCGTTGCTCGGGCTCTGTTGGCGCGGAGCGGGTGTTGGGTGCCGGGGGTGAAGGAAGCCGCCGGCGGGCTGTGCCACCTCCAGCTCGGCTGCGGCGAACGCGGAGCGAGAGGAAGTTGGTCTCGGGATTACAAGGAGTCGGTCGCTGTCAGTCAGCGGCGGTAACGCCTCGCTCGAGCTTTTACCCTGCAAACTGTCAAACCCCACTGCCCAGCGCTGCGGTGCTTCGGCTTTGGGGGCGTTGGTTTGGGTTTTTGTTTTCACTGGGGATTTTTTTTATGTGCTGAATTCTGAAGCCCCGTCCCTGCCCGACCTCATGGCGCACCTGCTGCGCTGCGCACGCAGGGCTGTGTCTGCCCCAAGGAAGGGGCACGTTTCCCCTCGTGCAGGTTACTGCAGTTAGGGGGTTAACTCCCCCGCTAGGGAGACCCCAGGACTAGCGACCGCTCGTGGTTTTTCAGGTGGGTACTGCTAATATTAGCAGGAGTAGTCCAAGATGAACCAAGAGAGATTTCAGGGCCTTGGGGAACTGGTTAAGGGGTCGGGAGCACAAAGAGTGTCTCTCCTCCGTCCCTGCAGTTGCGGGGATGGGTGAGGAAGATCACGGGAGGAGTCAACAGATGAGCTGGTGGCTCCGAGACTGGTGTTACTGGCGGGGTTTGGGTTGTTCAGTCACGGGTCAGGGTACAGGACGCCGGAGCTTTTGGCATCAGGTGGGGTGCGCCCGTCCCGGAGGGGAAAAGGATCTTGGGGCTCAGCGAGAGCTTTCAGCTGGGTCTGAAGGGGGAAGGGGGCAAAGCTGGGACTCCCAGACGAGAGCCCCAGGGCCGGGGACCAGAGGCTGTGGGGTGGTGTGCCGGCGAGGACCCTCACCCTGCCCTCTCGGCGGGGAAGGGACGGAGACGGGCAGCACGAGGGATGCGGGGGCAGGGACGGCTCAGTGACCGGGGATGGGCTGCAGCGGGGATTTACAGACGCGATACCGCAGCAGCTCTGTCGCGAGAGAAATTCTGCGTGAGCGGTGAGGACCGAGAAGGAGTTTCACCGGGCGACAGAGCGGAACGCCCCGAGTTCTGTGTTGGTGTTCGCACTCCAGGTCCCCCCACAAAGGCCGTTTCAGCGGCTTCAGCTGAGCGAAGCGTCTTTGCTTTCCTCTCCGGGTCAGAGCGCGGCGCCGAACTGCCCGTCGGCGGAAATCCCGGATCGGCGTCGCCTCCGGGCTCTGCGCGCCGAGAGCCGGACCCTCATCGCCATCCGGTGATGAGGGCAGCGCGGGCGGCGCCGCTCCAGCCCCGGAGAGCGCCCGGCGGCGGCGGCGCGGGGACCGTGCGCGGACGCGGCCCCGCCCGCGGAGCGCCGGCCCCGCCCGGAGCCGAGACGCGGCCGCGGCCCCGCGCGACCGGCCCCGGGAGACGCGGCCGCCCCCCCCGCCGCGGGCGCAGCGGCCCCGTCGCGCAGGGGCGGAGGCGCCGGGCACCGGGGCCGGGCGGGCGCGGAGCCCCGCGCGGAGACGGCCGCGGGCGCGCGGGACGCTCCCGCGCAGGCGCACCCGCGGGCACGGGGCGCGGCCCCCCCGCGCAGGCGCGGTCCCGCGCGGCCCCGCGGCGGGGGAGCGGCGGCCGCCCCGCCCGAGCCGGCGGCAGACGGGGACGGCGCGGATCGCCCCGCGGCTCCGCTCCCGCGGTCGGGCTGCGCTCGGGGGGGCGGCCGGGCCGTGCGCGGGGGGGCGCGGAGCGAGGCGCGGGGCCGGCGGGGCGGCGCTGCCGGAGGGGCCGGCGGGGCCGGGGGCGGCCGCTCGGGGCCGGGACGCCGGTTCCTCCGGGCGGGGGATTCCCGCGGGCTCTGCGCGGGGACCCGGGGCGGGCGGCCGGGAACACGCGGGGGGGATCTGCGGAGGGCCTGCGCGTGTTCGTGGGAGAGAGAAACTGCGCGAGGGGCGGATCGAGAGCGCGGAGGAGAGTTAAACCGTGCGAGTAAAATGGGGGCTTCTGGGCGCCAGGGCCGCGTGGAAATTGCACTTTGGGCAAGAGCGAGGTTGAGCGAAGGATCCGTTTTCCCGCTGCTTCTCAGTGGCACCGGGGCTGTGGGTGTTTTCGGGGGTTTTGGAAAGCTGGAGGTGAGCTGTCTCGAGGGAACGCCGCTGTCGGACCCCCGGCGGTACCGGGCGTTCCCCTCCAGACCCATCTGCCGAGGTTCCCGGAGATCTGGTTTGGAGTCTGGCCGGGGATGGCTGTTAATCAAGGGGAGAGTGTAACGGCTCGAGAAACCAGAATGAATGCCCCGGCTGCTGCCGCTGTAAATCGGAAGGAAACGTGTAGAAGTGTCGGAATTCTTTCTGGTGCAGGAGGAACCCCGGGCAGCGGTGCCAGGATCTCTGGGGTCGTGTGTGTCTGGGAGACACCCGCGGTGAAGCGATGCTCCAGACCCTGGGTTTCTGCTCTTGATAACACGTGCCCGGCTGCTCACGTCCCCATAGCAGCCAGGGGTTGTTTCTCTGGTGGACGGAGCTGTTTGGATTGCTGGTGGATTTTGTATGAAATGCGTAAGTGCAGATTGGAAGGGTTTTGCTTCAGAGGCGAGAGCCTGGAGCCTTTGCTGTGAGCTGGCAGCGCTGTGATTTCTCGTGTCCCTGGGCAGAGCCCGGGGTTGAGAAGAGCCCCGCTGCTGTGCGGAGCTGCAGGCGGGCGCACAGGGGACAGGGCTCCAGAAGCCTTCCCTAAATCGACCTCGTAACTAGAATTCAGACCCCAGCTCTTTCCCAGCTCAGGGTACCTGCCCGTGCCTGAGCAGAGGAGACTGGAGATTAAGCTGTTTTTCTGATTTTCTCAGTGCAGCCGTCATCTGCAGCCCTCACTGCGCTTGTCAGCAAGTGCAGCTCCTGCCTGGGGGGACACTGCGGGGTGGATTCCCCTCTGTTAGCCCCCGAGGAGTTACTGTGCCCCCGGAAAGCACAGCTGGTGTGTGTGACCCACCCGCTCTTCCAGAGCCACATGGACATTCCAAGGACCAGCGCACTCATCCCCCTCTTCCAGCAGCTGCTCATCCGGGAGGTAAGAGGGGCAGCGAAGCTCCTGCCCCACGTTTGCCGTGGGGGGTGTGTGGGGTTAGACCAGCACTGCCACGAGGGAGTTGGTTTTGCAGGGAAACTTCCCTGGCTGACAGCTCCTGATGCGAATACCTGCTGAAAGTTTGTCCCATGTTTCTGAAATCAGACCTGGAGCTCAGGAGTGATGAGATCGGCTCTTTTGTGGCGAGATGTAGCCAAAAACTGGTGAAAGACCTGAAGCTCTTCTTTTGAGACCAATTCAAGGTGTTTGAACCAGAGGAGATGAGTTGTGTGTCTAAGAAACCTCTTTTGTGTGAAGCAGGATGTGAGAAACACGGGCAGGGAGGGGTTTGCGAGGTGGCCGGGAGGTGTGAGGAGCATCTGTCCTCCTCAGAAACAAGCTCAGCGTGTGTGCCTATGTCAGAGCACGGTGTCCTGGGGCTGGGGCAGTCTGGAAATAACACGCCGGTTGTTGGGGGGAGGCTGCTGTACTGGGAACCATCCTGACCCGTGATGTTTTGCCGGGAGAACTGTGCTGGGAACAGGCTTGGCTTTCCACCTGACGCTCAGCAGGGTGTGCTGCTCTGCCCTAGGGGTGGAAGGGTCTTAAGCCACCTGGATCTTGCAAAGCCTGGTCTGCACTTCTTCAAACAGAGGCTCTGAGGAGCCTGGGCTGCTTTGTTTGGTGAAATGTGGGCTGGCCTGTGTGGGGGATCTGTGGATCATACCAGAGCCTCTCCGAGGACTTGCATGCTGCTTCTCACCCGTATTGCTGCAGAAGAGCCTGTCAGCGCATGATCTCTGCTCCCTGAGCTTAGCAGTTACGCTTTTCTGCCTTTCCTTTGTGCAGGGCTAATGCAGGTACCTGCTTTCCCTCATTCTTCCCTAGATCTTTGACAGAATCCTGTTTATCTGAGCCATTCGACACGCAGCCGGTGGCTGGGAATCAGTGACGTGGTGACTCCATTCTTTGTTGTGCTCCTCTCGGAGTATGTTGGTAAGTGACTTTTGCTGTTTGAAGCACAGTGTTTGGAATGGTTGAAGCGCTGGCATCAGACAGGTTTGCCTTGCTGGAGGGGATGATGTGTGTGTTCTTCTTTCCCAGAACATGGTTATTTTTAGAGGTAAAATAGCTCCCTAGGTTCTAGGGACTGGGCGGTTTAAAGGAGCAGTTACAGAAGCTAAACCTTTACTTCCCAAGTTGCTGACTCAATTCCCACTCGTGTATTAGTGAGCAGTGTTGCCATCTGACAGCTGCCTGCAGCTCACATCAAAATGAGGTGGTGGTACAAGTCTAGTCCTCGAGGCTGAAGGGAAACCAGAGGAAAGAAAAAAAAAAAAAAAAAGCTCCTCTAATTTGTCCTGCGGGTTGGGGCCCTGTGGGCACCCTTGGCTGAGTGCTAAGAACAGAGATGGGAGAGGCACACGTGGCGTGCTCTGCCTGGAAAGACTGCTCATCCCAGGGAGTAAAGTGACGGGTCCTTTGCAGGTCAGGGTGTGACCATGCTCCAAGGTGCTTCTTAACAGAAGTGACCCCACTAGCCAAATGGGAACCTTAAAATGTGGTGGATGTCATGTGCTTTCTGTTAGCTGAGATTTGTGTACCTGCTGGGTCAATTTTCTTTGAAAAGACTCATGTTTAAAGAAGTTATAATTTCTGAAAAACGCGTACAAATGCTTTGGCATTCCTGAAAGTCCTTATATCTTTCCAGTGTAACACACTTCAAGGCTTTGCAGGAATAAGGAAACAAAATGTGACCTCTTAGATGAATTGGCTCCTACCTGTGCAGAGACAGCAGCAGATGGTAGATCGATACGGTGCTAATGCGGTGTCGTTATAAGCCCACAGGTGTTACCTCCAGAACTTGCCTGTAATCAGAATATTGCTGATTTCATACCTTGATTTCAAGTCACTAAAAAGCTGCATAGCCCCTCTAGGGGATAAGAAGATTGGAAAGGCAAGATTGGAATGGGCAACACAGGCAAATAATCAGTGATGCCTGAGTTCAGGAAACAGACACTCTCCTGGGAAAATGTCTTTTCCATCACTTATGGTCACAGCTGCCCACTGATGACCCCAGGGCCAGGGTGAGAGGTTAGATTAAGACCATCAGGGGTGCTGGATGGCACAGCCTGGCTGATTTAATGAGCTGTTCCATAGGTATTGTAACTGATGTGAATTCATCTCTTCACTGCGTGACTGGATCTCATTGTTAGAAGTCCCGCTGCCTGCTCTGGCAGACGGTGCAGCCTGGCAGATCAGCTCAGCAAGCAAGGCTGAGCCACTGGAAAGTGTCTTTTCTTAGGCAGAGTTGTGGTTCTACCTGCTACTTAAATACTTCTCCGTTCTTTCTCTAATTCATGAGGGTGGTATGGGGATGCTGCCCAGTCTTCAGAGAGGAACAAAATCAGAGTTTGTTACAGCGTTGGTCTCTGGGTGAAAAAACAGAGCGGAGGAACTCACCTCACATGGAGCTGGCCCATCTCCTCACTCCTGTGTCCTCACAAGTTTTATTTAGAGATAGACAGATCACATGCCAGCTGTCCCTTGTGAATGGTTAGTGGCAAATGCAGCTCACCCCTCGTGCACAGGAGGATTTGGGAGAGGAGGGATCTGCAGTCAGTGCTGGGAAGGAGAGGGAAGCCCAGGACATGCCTTTCTAGTCAACTTACAGTCCTACTATAGAATCAGCAGACCCTGATGAAAGGGTGAAAAAAGCAAGGGGGTTGATTTTTGAGTCTCTGTTCAGGAAACTGAGCATATTCGATAAAATATGGCTGTGTAGGTACTTAAGCATGTTGGAATATATTGGGCTTGGTTAGTGCTAAAAATACCTTCTTGATTCTTTGTTAGCTTTGTTCTCACTGTAAAGTAATTGATGAGTTTGTCTTTGAACAGTGAGGCTCACCTGGTAATTTTGCAGCATTTAGACAGCTTCGTGGCTGGTTGCCTTTTTTCAAGGCCAGGAGGAGGATATGAAATACGCTGACTGATGCATAACCCTTAGGGGGAGGCACCAGAAGCAAGTCAGGAAGGCAAACGGGAGAGCCAAGTTGCTGAATATACTTCACGTGTCAAATATTCTTCTCAGAAACAAAAGGCATTAGACACGAACAGGACAACTGTCTGTACTCTCACACCATGCGCGGGTTAAATTCTTCCTCTTGGCATGTTCTGTTTGATAAGGACGTTGTTTAAAGTTGATTAAATTAGTTTCACACATCTTGGAAGCCATGGAAAGATGAAGAGCGGCAAAGAGGTGAGATGTTCAGGAGAAACTCACTTTCTGTGATTTCTGGGTTGCCCCATCCCAATGGCATCTCTCTGCCTTGTGTTCCTTCTGAAAAAATCATTAATTCAGATCTCTTTTTTAGTAAAAGCTTTTGTCTCAGAAGACATAAACCTCTGCACTGAGCCTGTGCAAGAAGTAGCCGGTTGTCTTTGCCTGTTACGAGAGAACCCTCTTGCCTGGCAGCTGATGGTGTATGGTGCAGTGGGGTTTAGATTTGGGTGGAAGTGCAGAAGTATCCGGCAGGCCCCTGGTCTCTGTGCTGCCTGGGACGTGGTGACTCGAAGCAGAACCCCTGCAGCAATGACACTGTGCAGATGATGTTCCCCTGCCATCGTGAGCCGTGCCAGCAGCACCTGGACCCCGGAAAGGCGAAGGCACCTGGCACAGGCAGGAGGGGGCTTGGGGGGGTAATGTGCTGTGCCGGGGGGGTAACAGCAGCTTCTGCCCCTCTGCCAGCAGCCTAAACCCGCATGTGGGGCTTCGAATTTTGTCTGTGTACTGGGTAAGAGTTGCAAATTCTGCAGTGTCTCCTCACTATATTTAGTGCGGTGCTGAACTACCCTGGCTCTTTTATTTATTCATTTGACATGTTTTGCATTCATTTTTTACCGTGTGACTGATGAGTAGGGAGGAGAAGAACAAAGTTTTACTCTGAATTCTTGGGGAGGTTTTGGACATTTAAGCCTGTGACAGAACTGCTCCTGATTTGAATAGGAGCCTTGGTGACTGTTGGAACAGATTTATAACTTTAAAATACGCAGGCTGGATTCTCGATGCCCAGCTGAACGTGTTGTGGCACACGTACAATGGAAAGGGAATAACCACGGTGCTGCCAAAAATAAGATTGCCTTTCATTTTCTTTAACTACTTCAATCTGTGCATGAAAAATGATATTTATTCTGCTGTCAACACAGGGATTTTAAATAAGAATCTATATATTGAAAGGATGAAAGCGCTAACAAGCTCATTTAATTTGCAGTGTTCAGAAATATTAACAAACTCCCTTGGTAAGCAGATTCTTCCAGTGATATATTAACGTTTTTTCTCTCGATATTGGTGGCCAGCAGAAAATGGCAGTAGGGAAAATGACGTGGCTTTCTACACATGAATTTAAAGCGATGCTGCAAGGGGCTGTAGGTTCTGTCAGGTTTGCAGACCTCTCAGACCCCTTGAGAGCAGATCGTGCCTTCGGCTGGGAGTGCAAGGTATCGGCTGGGCATCAAACGACCCAGTAGCTATGGCTGATAAATATCAGCGCACATTAAATTTTAATATTTCTCGATACTTAAGTGTGGTTGGGACCCAGAGGATCTATAGCAAACGGCATTTACAAATTGCTGCCCTGTAACGCCCCCGGTAGCCGCAGCGTGCCCGTGGAAGTGCAGACGCTGTGCTGGAATCACTGGCTGGTGGCTGCTCGGATATTTGGGGAAAAAACGGGGTATGTGCGGGCAGAGGCGTGTGTCTGCCAGAGGCAGCCTCTGAAGGGGCTGCGGTTGCTCCCCTGATGTTCCTCTCTCTGTCGGAGGTGAATGAGCTGCAGGTACCTCCCGTGCTCTGGGTTTCGCAGTTTCCAGCCCAGCAGGAGATGTGGGGGAGGGATGTGGGGTGCGAAGGGGCCGCAGGGTTCTGCCTCGGCGTAAGCGCCGACATAACGTGGGGTGGTTTTGTGGGACTTCTCCAGGGGTTTGTAGCTATAGTTGTTATAAACTGACTTCTTAAATTTGGCTGAGTCAGAGTTTCCAATTTCTTTATTTAGCAAGCGGCAACAAGCAAAACAGCGCTGGGCGGCCGGGGAGTCTCGTACTCCAACAACGGCCCGCCCCCCCCAGGGCACTCCGTGTCAATCTTATACTACAAAGTATTACATAGTCATTATACACCTATACATATTCATTACTTGAACCCGCCTACTCCCGCTTCGTATGGTAATTAGCTTATCAGTCCTTTACGCTTGGGCAGAAGTTGTTAAAACTACGGTCAGGGGTCTTCAAATCGTGGGGGGTGGTCTTCTGGGAGGAAGGCCGTAGGTCCTCCTCACAGTGTACGTTTCACCTTTGGCTTGGAATGTGATGATCCTCTGAGTTTGCGGAGTTCTTATCAGTCTAGGCCCAGTAATCTCTTTGCATAATGAGATTTATGGTCGTGAACGTCCTCCTGTTTTATTCAATTATGTGCCTGCAATTCTCCACATCTTCTGACATACAGATGCTTCCTCTCTTGTTCCCCCCCCTTCCTGTCACTTTTTTTTTTTTCACTATCATGTTAGTTCAATTAAGCATTTGCTGTTAGTATTACACAATATGCATTAGTTCATATTGCAGTTCGCTGAATCTGATGAACAGACGGTTTACCACCTATCACAATCCCCCGTTTTTCTTTTCACCATTTTGTTCATCAAATCTTCCGAGTGCTTGCTGGCTCAGGATGAAAGTTTCCTCCATTTTTGCTGTTCCTCTCAGAGGTTCACACTTCGTTCCCATGATCATTAAATGAGCTGTTTCTAACTTATTCTTAATGATCGCTACTATCTTATTGAATATACAAGGACCAAAAGTTAAGATTGAAATTATTAATATGAACGGTCCTGCTAAAGTTGATAGTAGGGTACTTAGCCATGAGGAGTGATTAAACCAAGATTGGTACCAACTTTGTTGCTCTTCTCGTTCCTTTTTTCTTTTTTCTAGTCCTTCCCGTAGTTTGGTCATGGTATCTCTTACTACTCCGGTATGATCTGCGTAGACACAACATTCCTCTCGCAGTGCTGCGCACAATCCTCCTTGTTGTGAAAACATTAAGTCTAACCCCCTTCGGTTTTGTAGTACTCCTTCTGATAAAGACCTGACAGATTTTTCTAAAGCAGTAATTGATTGCTCAATTCTTATAAGGTCCTCATCTACGGCCATTCTTAATGTTTTAAATTCTTTGCTTTGTTGTACCAATGAAGCCACTCCTGTACCTACTCCTGTCCCTCCTAAAACCATTCGGGTGGCTATCGTTAATGCTGTGAAAGGTTCTCGCTTAGACAAGTGGTGTTCCTGGGTAACTTGTGAATTAAAAATAAATTCTTCAGAGTGGTAAAAGATTTTAGGGATAATTGCCACCTGAATACAATAGTCTGAGGATTCATTGAAATGTTGCAATGACAGGCAGAGTGTCACTCCTATATTGGAGCAAACCCACTTAGTGTTCTTAGCAGGTATTAACCACTTTGCAGGTCTTTCTGGTTTCTGCGGCCCCTTTCTATTATTCTTGGCACACGATTGTTTCTTGTGCTCTGGGACTTCGCCTACACACAAACCTCTTCCTGCTGTTTGGGTCAATGTAATTCCTTGTTTCTCTGTGCCCCATATACACTGTGCAGGGTTAGTGCCATTTACCCGTTTGGGTCTCTTATTTACTCCTACAGCTTCATAGAAAGGTGGTTTGGTTCCATAACACAGCCAACAATGTTCAGTGAGGTGTGGATTGGTTTTGTTTAGTAATTGGTAACTGACTTGTATCATTTTCCAAAGGGGACTATCCCCAATGGTTTCATCAGATATTGGGTGGTTTGATTGCTATTGATTCTTGGAATTGTTGTTATGCTTTCTTCGGTTTCTCCAACCAGTTCATCAGTCAATATCAGATTGGGCCCTACCCGTATTGAATATTTGGGACCGTTTTTTTTTTTTTTATTTGAATAAAATTGCCCCTATCCCTTCCTGACTCATAAATCCGGATTCCCCAGCTTTTTCCTACAAGCCAACTAGAATCTTGGGGTTTGGTTACATTTAACATGAGATACTGACACCAGTTCTTGGGACCCTCACGAGTTGCTGTGAACCCTGGCCTCAGAGAGTCCTTAGGAGGAATGATGCATTTGTCAGGTCCCCATTGTACCCTTAAATATCTGTCTGGCCCTGCTCCTGGTGCCCAATCTGAGGCTATAGTTTCACATCCCCAATACTTACAATAAAATTGGTCAGGATAATTGCAGTAGCTTTTTCCTGGGTTGGAACTGGGGCAAATATAAAATCCTGAATCCTGGGTGCAAGGTGTTACAGGCACCAGCGTACACAAGGAACTTACAAATGATGGTGCCCCTGATGTTATTACTGTCTGTATTTGTTGTTGATTACCCCTTTCAGCAGTTAGGGTCCATTCAAAAGGTTGATGGGGCTGGTGGTTCAGTCCAGCCCGTGCTTGTGGCATGTGTGTTATCAGTAGTATGCTCAGAATGTATTGAGAAGGGTGGAAACTCCATTTCTTTGTTATGCATATAGTCCAATAAATCCAGTAGAAGGTTGGTAGGATTCTGAAATTTTTTACAACTTCTGTAGAAGGAGGGCATTGCTCCTGTAGAGTCAAGGTGCTTTGCACCCCTTTCTGGCCTTTACTTCTTGGGAGCCTTTTTTCCCTCAGAGTAGGGTTTGAAGTTTTTCCCCACCGGTGTACGTCTCTGCCTCCTCTGCCTACTCTGTTGCGTAGAGCAGCAGTCGTTTCATCTTCTCGGCAGCAGTCGTATTCTTCAGGGGTACGTTTTTACCTCTACTCCAGGATACATAGGCCTCCCAGTTTTTAGCTTTAACTTCAGGCCCTTGACAGGGAATTTGAAGCTGGTATTTTGTAGGCTGGTTAGGGTGAGTGTACTCTTTTTTTTTTTTTTTTTTTTTTTTTCCCAATTGTTTTCCTCGTTGTTATTCCAATTTTAAGACCCAGTTAGTTAGTCTCCGTTCCAGTCAGTAACACTGGTTACAGCTAGATCGGAGGTTCACCTTAAATGTATTATGAATCCACCAGCCTTCTTTACATATGTTATACTCTATACACACAAAAGGGAAACAAATACAGGTTTCAATTGGACAAAATATTAATGTCTCACTTATTGAGTCCTTTTGTGGTGTCTTGTACCTTGATTTTCACAGGGTTCATTTAGGTCTTTAGAAGGGTAACTCGTAGATCCCCAGGAGAGCTGGTCACTTGCCAGGACGAATCTCGTATAGGTCCTTTTACACGACTGGCATGCATCCACCCCTTCTCAGCAGTTCGAATAGCAGTTTCTGTAGTGATAAGAACAACATAGGGTCCTTCCCAATGGAGGGTTAAGGAAGATTCTTTCCACGATTTAATCAATACTTTATCTCCTGGTTGAATTCGATGCATTGCTATGTCCAAAGGAGGCCTTTGTACCACCATTCCCCGGGCTTGTAGTTTTTTTCTCCTTGCCATTAGTTGTATTATGTAGGATATTATTCTTGCGTCTTTAATTTGAGGGTGATCAGGGGGCATTTCCAAATCATAAGGCATTCCATATAACATTGTAAAGGGAGATATTCCGGTATCTGTTTTAGGCTGGGTTCTGACATTTAGTAGGGCCAGAGGTAAACACTTAACCTAGGACATCTTAATTTCCTGTGAGTGTCAGGGTTCTCCCATTCAAAGGCAAAATAATCTCTACATTCCTCTTTAAGAGGGCAGGCCCAAAATGCATCGTTTAGGTCGATGACACTATACCATCGATGTTCAGGGTTCAATTGGCTTAATAGCTTGTGAGGGTTTGCTACTACTGGAACCTAGTAACAGTTCTTTTGTTTATTTCCCTTAAATCATGCACTAATCTGTAACTCCCATCTGCTTTCTTAACGGGCAATATTGGAGTATTAAAAGGCGACATACAATGTTCCAATAGTCCCTTATTAAGGAGTCTTTCTATTTCAGGCTTTAAGCCTTTCTTGCCTCCTTGCGGCAAAGGGTACTGTTTGATTCTGGTCGGGATCTCTGGGTTCCTAATGGTTGCTTCAAAAGGAGGTAATATCCAGTCTACCCACTGTCTCTGGGGTATACCATACTTCTGGGTTAATCTCTTCTTCATCCGCAGCTGTAAGGGGGCATAATCTGACTTTGAGTTCTTTTTCTTCCACTTCCAAATTGACTCCTAATTCTATAATCAGATCCCGTCCAAGCAAATTATAATCTGCTTCTGGTATTAATAAAAATGTTCCAATCACATATTTACATATTGATTCAATAATTATATTATGAAGAACGGGGACTTCAAACGGTTCACCTTTAGCCCCTATTACATTAACTTTTTCTGATGATACCTTACAACCTGGAAGTAAAGCCTGAATGGTAGATCTTTTGGCTCCTGAGTCCACAAGGAACTCTACTTCTTGTTGCTGAGGACCCACTTTAAGTTTTATTAAGGGCTCTTTGTTCTTTGGGGTCCCCAGCACATAGAGCCGCTGACCCCACTAATCTTCAAAGAATATTTTCTCATCTTGGATTCTCTTTCGGCAAACCTTCTTCACATGCCCTTTCCTTTTGCAATAAAAACATTCCACTTCCCTTATATTTTTACGCTCCAAGTCGGAGGGATGACTGCCTCCTTTCCAGGAGCGTCTATCCTTTTGTTCTCCGACAGGCCTTCCCATCGCTGCTAAAGCTCCTCTCTGTCCCTCTCTCACGGCCATTGCCAATACCCTCGTTTGCTCTCGTATTTGTTTTCTCTGGTTTTCCTCTTCTCTTCTAACATAAACTTTCTGAGCTTCTCTCAGTAATTCATCCATTCCTCTCTCTTGCCAATCCTAGATCTCTTTCAGCTTCTTCCTAGTATCTACCCAGGACTTAGCCACAAACTGAGTTTTAACAAAGCCTGCCCCACAGGGCTGGCAGGATCTACTCCTGAGTATAACTGTAAGCTTTTTCTCAATCTTTCAAGCCGTTCAGTAGGTGTTTCATATTTCTTCTGTTGTTCACTAGAAGCTCTATTAATATTCTGCCCTCAGGGACTGATTCTTTTATACCTTGGACTACAATCGTCTTCAGGTCTTGCATATGGCCTCTATCAATTTCATTCTGATTATTCCAGTTGGGTCGAATTAGAGACCGCTTCATATCTGTTGCCGGGCTCTGCTGATGTTGTTGGTCCCAGATTCTCATTCCTGCCCTCCTGATCATGTCTCCTTTTTTCGGCAGTGAATAATATAGCTATTATGGCTTGCATTTCATCCCAGGCATAAATATTCGGTCCTAAAAATTGATCCACCCTCTCCGCCACGCCTAGGGGGTCCTCCCATTGCAACCTCCCTTAGGGGGTACAAGTTGCTGTTGCCTTGTCCTGCTCTAGTCTGACTCCCGGTTACTCTTTGCTCCCTCGGGGAATTTGGTGGGGAGTCTGAATCTCCTGGGTATTCTGGTGCAGTTGGGGGAGGTGAAGGCTCCCGAGGTGGGCAGGGTGATTTCCTGACTGGGTCTGTCCCACTGCAGCAGGATCAGAGCCACCAGTCAGAACATCGTCAATATATTGATATATCTTGACCCTTTCCCTAGGAGGGATTTGAGCAAGCTCCTACACCAGTGCATAATGAACGATGGTCAGTGGATGGCAGTATCCCTGGGGGAGGTATGTAAAAATAAATTGCACACCTTCCCATATAAAGGCAAAGCCATCTCTGTCTGCCTCCTGTATTGCAGTCAGTTTAGCTATGTTAGGGACTGCAGCTGTTAGAGGACCTGTATGGACACATAATCGCTGATAGGCAACTGTCAGTTGCCACTTCCCTTCAGCTTTATGGGCTGGCCGCACTGGGGAATTATAGGGTGAGTGACTTGGAATGATTATCTCTTGTTCCCGCAGCTCTGCTGTTACCAGAGCAATCTCCTCCGTGGCACACAACGGTAAGGCGTAAGGTTTCACATGAACAATTTTAGAAGGAGGAAGTGCCGGCGCTTGCTGTAAAAGTCTTATAGAGGCAGTTGGGGACCAAGATTTCCATTTTCTTCCTTTTGAATCTACCCAGGCTTGTCCCGTCAATAGGTCAAGTCTCAGGATATTTGTGGAATTTTTTTTTTTTTTTATTTTTTGTTTAGAATTATAATAGTTTCTGTTGCAGTTTCATTCCCAGGTAACCAGCATTTCACCCGAGCAGTTAGCTGTGGCTTAGAGTCCCCGAAAACATCTGTAACCCAAATCTGCTTTTTGCCAGCAATGATGCCGTTCCGCTTGGTAATATCAGTTTGGAGTGCTGAGACCTGAGCACCCGTATCTACCAGAAAAATAACTGGAGTTTTAAGGGAGCCAAGCGGAAAAGTAATCAACAAGTCTCCCTTAGTATTTTCTGTGAGCCTCCTTAAATGGACCCACCCGCCATCCCCCGGCTCACTTACTGGGGATGGCACGTCCAGTTTCCTGACCCTAAATCAATCAAGTCCTCTTCAGGGGCAGTTGGTGTTTGTGAAGCAATTACCACCATCTCGTTAGTTTTCAGTTCTGTCCCTCCCTTCGTCCGAAAGGTCTGATCGGTTGGGGTGGGGGCAGCTTCCTTCTGCCTTTCCAGGCTCGAATGAGCTTTTCTAAAACTGTAGTAGGCAGACCATCCATTAACTCTCGGGGAATCCCCTGTCTCGTTCCCTCAGTCCACAAGAGGTTTCTCTTTGCTCTTAAAACTTGTGGAGTGGAAGGGGACAGATTTTCCTGCTTTTCCATTTTGCATATGGATGGCTTAGGTTTACCTGTTCCCCTGGTAAGGCCCATTCTCCGGCCATAATTTATTAAGTCCTGAGCTATCTCTTACCAAGTCATGGGCTCTCCCCCCTGCCCGTCTCCCCCCTTGTGAGGCTAATGCATTCCACAAATGATCTTGTAATTGTACTGCATGTGATTTCAAAGAGTCCGGCAAGCCCTGAATCAGGGGAGTCATTTGATTGGGATTATCAATTAATAGCATCGGGGCAGGCTGCTGATTTTGCCAGACTTGTAAATTCCTGTTCACTCTTCGGAACAGAGCCAAGATCTGTCCGGTTGCAGGTTTCTTTTTTCATTCATCCCTTTTTCAGACCGTGAGATGATTTTTTTAAATTTTTTTTATTAAATTTGGTTTTCGGTCTAAGGCATCTGAGAGCTGTTCTTTTTGCCTCTTGATCAGCAAGGTTAAACCCTCGTTTTAGAGGGTTTAGCCCCCTCTGGTGTAGATAAATGTTTAAAGTTTGGCAGACCCACTCTTCAGAGGACCCCAACTCAGCCCAATAGAGATGGTCGCTCCTAATTTGTTTACCTTCTCAAACCTCCATGCAATAATAAATCATTTTTACTTTGTCCTTACCCCGCCTAGAAGGGGTAATTTTCCCAGTTATTTCACGTCAATCCTAAAGGGCTATCTGGTGGTATCTGAGGGTACCTCACTTGAGTTCCCACACCACCCATGGGATCAGAAGGCTTGCTGTTCTTCTGTCCCATCTTCTGGAGCGTCTGCACACACTCACACACTCTATTCCCCCTTCTCGTGGCCCAGTCCCTCGCGGGATATGGGAACCGCACTACTGAGGGGTCCGCACTCGCTTCGCCCTGCTGGGCGTCTCACACACCACGCTCCAGGCAACCCAACCCCAACCGAACGGGAAACCGGCCTGTACTCACGCAACCCTGTGCGTCTTCATCCGGGACTTCGTGCACAAAGATTATGGGGTTAACCGGTGTTCTTTTACTTGCTGCCGAATTTTAGGGTTCGTCGGGCGGGGCTCCGACAGACCAGTCCGCAGGCGGGGGCCGCTGAAATTCAGCGGGGCGCCTCCCCCGTATGAGACTCCTGCCGGGAAACCACGATCCGAGTCACGGCACCAATTTGTTATAAACTGACTTCTTAAATTTGGCTGAGTCAGAGTTTCCAATTTGTTATTTAGCAAGCGGCAACAAGCAAAACAGCGCTGGGCGGCCGGGGAGTCTCGTACTCCAACAACGGCCCGCCCCCCCCAGGGCACTCTGTGTCAATCTTATACTACAAAGTATTACATAGTCATTATACACCTATACATATTCATTACTTGAACCCGCCTACTCCCGCTTCGTATGGTAATTAGCTTATCAGTCCTTTACGCATGGGCAGAAGTTGTTAAAACTAGGGTCAGGGGTCTTCAAATCGTGGGGGGTGGTCTTCTGGGAGGAAGGCCGTAGGTCCTCCTCACAGTGTACGTTTCACCTTTGGCTTGGAATGTGATGATCCACTGAGTTTGCGGAGTTCTTATCAGTCTAGGCCCAGTAATCTCTTTGCATAATGAGATTCATGGTCGTGAACATCCTCCTGTTTTATTCAATTATGCGCCTGCAATTCTCCACATCTTCTGACGTACAGATGCTTCCTCTCTTGTTCCCCCCCCCTTCCTTTCACCTTTTTTTTTTTTGTTAGTTCAATTAAGCATTTGCTGTTAGTATTACACAATGTGCAATAGTTCATATTGCAGTTCGCTGAATTTGATGAACAGACGGTTTACCACCTATCACATAGTTAGTGCAGCGATTGTGCTGCGGGTAGGAGACTCAAGCATCATCATTTGTTACCGTTTTGAAGCTATTTCTTTTTTGAACGTGGCAGCTATAGGCTCTGTGGGAAATGTTGGCCCTGTAAGCCAGTGGCAAAACTGCTGCTGATTTTAATGAGGTCTCTTGATTCTATCCTTAAATAATATTTTGGCGTCTGTTTGGTTTGTACAGCATTTATTTTCATCAGGGAATGATCTTCAGAAGCTACTGAGCGTGTGTGGTTTTGATGGTTTTTGTTACATCATTAAATCAAAGTAAAAGGAATATAGAGAAATTAGTTTGTCAGCTGTTAAGAGCTGACACCACAAATGGCTTCTTTTTATCTGCTAATCTTTATTTTATAGTGAGCAAACTCTGGGGCATCTGCTGAGATGGGGAAGAAAAAGACGTAGAGGAGAGGTGGTGGGGAATGAAAGAAAAATCAGCTGTTCAGCCTTTGTTCTACTCTACCACCAAAGGGCTGTTAGAAGAAATTCAGGCATTAGTCACTTTAGCCACAAGGTAATCTCGATCCTCTCTAAAGCCTCATTTTAAAATTAACATCCTGATCTGGGTCCAGTCTGGTTTTGGGGGCTGACTGTCTGTGGCGGGCCTCAGCCAATTTCACACCAGTCTTTAGTACTGGCTTACGGCCCTCAAAAAGGGTCTAACGTGCAGTTGTTTGTGATAGATTTTGTTACAGATTAAACTGTTATTGGGCAGAAATCGGACCCAGAAGCTGCAAGGCTGTTTTAGAGTGTCAGCTCTGCAGCTCTGCTACGCTTTAATGAACAGAAAAGTTAGTTTGAACTGTTTCCATGTAGTGTTTGACGTGGGCTAGGAGCGTGCAAACAGCCCCCTGAGGTGGCGTAGCTGAAGGCCTAAGAACTTGATTATGCCTCTGACTCCTCTTTGTCAGGAGAGACATCATTTACACCTCTAACAGTTTCAATGAAGCGTGTCAGCAGGTGAAGAGGACTAGGCTGTGAATGAAGTGTTTAGCTAACCCACCCGGTGAGTTGCTGACAGGGATACATAACGTTGCCTAGACACGGGAAGGATCAGCTCTGGGGTAAATCCTGCGTACATACACATACTGTAAATCCGGTGCACGTACACACGCGTGTAAAATTCCCCTGTTCTCGGTGCAGCCAGGAGGGAAGCTGTGGAGCTTTCCGTTGAAAGCTGCGCTCTGTTCTGGATGTAGAACAGCCATAGTGGATGCTTCAGAACAAAGGATTTCTCTCATTTACTCGCTCTAGTACAGTAAAATGCAAATATAAGTTCACAGCTTCTAAAATACACTGCCAGGTCTCTAAATGCTTAATAACCAGAGGAGAGAAAATAACAGAAAACTCCTACTCACCCTGGTTTTAAGGAGTTTAATATGTTGTGGGCAAGATGTTTCTGAAAACTGTGCATTGGCAATTGTATTGTAGCCTCAGTGCAAGGAGGCCTGAGGACGATGCTGTTCACTAAAGAAGGGTGAGCAAGGAAACTACTGTGGGAAACGGGTGTCAGAATTCTCGAGTTTGTTTTCTCGTGCTTTCATTTGATTTTGGTTGAGCTCCTACAGTGGATCACAATTTACTGTGGAGAACATGCAGAATAAATATTCAAGAGAGTGACTGTGAAAAAGAAGGGTAATGGTGTGAGAGTCTGGCACAGCAGCAACATCAAAAACCTCCCGGTGTGGCTGTTTATTTTGGAGAGCAGTTCGGGCAGGGCCCCGCAGGGATTATTGCAGAGCGTGTTTCCCTACAAAAAGGGGTTGGGTTGCTCTGTCAGACGGGTGGGCACTGCCGTGCTCCTGTGAACCCCTTTGCTGAGCTTGCGTGCAGAAAATGCACCTGGCTGTTGGAATGCAAACTTCAGCTGAGACAAACAGGTCTGCGGGTGCAGCAGAGTGCCTGGGGGTGAAGCATCCGTTTGTAGCTGGGATTCTTGCTTTTGCCCTCTGATGGTTTTGCCTTTGTTCGTGTCAGTTGTGCTTCAGCCAGTGCTGGCTGCGCCTCAGTTGTGCCCTGGTTCCTGTAGGGGTGTATTGGAAAGACCTTTTGTAATTTATCAGTTATGAACGATTGTTACGCAGGAAGGTTGTTTTGTGGGCACAGATGCCGAAAATGTTTTAAATTTCGTGGTGGCAGTCAGTTAAATGTGTGGATTTAGGAGAGAAGGCTGTAGTTAATTTGAATTCCACAACTTGATGGAAGGAATGAGTGCTCTCAGGAAATGCAGTTACCGAGTTTTCAAGATGTTTTGAAGGAATTTTGCTTCCCCAGTATATACATTCACTGGATCAGTTGTGATGTAAAAAATGCAGTCAAAACAATAGTTAAGTTGGGTTTTGTGCATAAAATATTATCTGTGTTTATTGATTGTCACTGGCAGTGACACATGGAGTGAGGTGTAGCCAGTTTTAAAAAAACAATGCTTTCTAACATGGTCTTCGTGCAGTGGGTGGGTAACCTGGAAGCTCGATGCCAAAGTATGTGGCGCAGGTTGAAAGTCTGGATGTTTTCCAGGGATTGCAGGACAAGCGTATGGAAGTGAAATCCAAGGAGTGTTACCAAGGCGACAGAAATTCTGGTGTGAAAATGGTAGGACACGGGAGGACTCTTTCTGGGGGCAGTCCCTTCTGCTCTTCCTGGACAGAAGATGTTGCCCTGCCTGAGTGCAGTGTGGGGGCTGGCTGCATTGTAGGAGTGGCCACGCCAGATGCAAGTTCTGCAGTCACGGAGCATCCTCAAATTAAAATTGATTCCAGCTGTGGAAGTTCAGAGCTGGAAGTCTGTGTGAGAGCTGGTTATGTCCGCAGTGCCCAGGAGAATACGAATTGTACGAGGTCACAATCTTACTCCCTGAGCTAAGGGAGTGCTGCTGATCTTCTCTTTGGTTTTTGAACTTTGATAATCCACTGTCCCACGTGGCCAAACAAGGCAGATCTTGTTTTCTGTGTATCAGGCGATGGCAACAATTTCTTGGCAGCTGAATTAATCTCAGGTTCTGTACCATGACTTCCGATTCACATTAGATTTCTCATGTCGAATGGTGTTTTAGCCTCTCAACTCTATTCATAGGAAGAAAAAATCCCGGGGTGTTTGTGTTTTAAATTTGATCTCCCCTGCATTCTGACACAGCATGTGTATGTCCCAGGCCCCTTCGCAGATAAGGATGTGAAAAGCACTGTGGCCGTGACCAGCATCACTTCTTTTCAAAAACCAGTTCTTAAACTTTCAGATTCTAGATGAACAAAAAGGCTGTTTGTGTCAGCGTAATACGAGGAATTAACTCAATTTCAAAGACTGGTCTGTGCTGCATAGTAAGATGAAGTCACTGGTACAGCGTTCATTTTAATAAGGTAAATGAATGAAAATTGCAGGAAAAGGAAGCAAAGATTTAGGTCACTCTTAAAATACATGAAAAAAATAGTGACTTGCTGAGGTGGTGGGTAAGCAATCCCCATCTCACACGGGGGATGAGGCTACAGTATGTCTCTGCATGGGGGAGTGCCGAGCAGAAATAAAGGAGGTGTTTTTCCTGCTGTGTGTTTCGTCAGTGAGACTGCTTGCTGGGATGAGTCGGTTTGGTTTCTTACATTGCCAAATATGATGTCAGCTTGTGGAAGTTTTAAAGAAAATGAAGGGAGCTTATTCAAGAGTCAGAAAATGTTTTAACTTGGGGGTTTAAAAAAAGTCTGCTTGTTTGAGTTAACAGGAAAAAAAAGTAGCTTGATAAATATAAATAAAAATACGGAAATGTATGTGCAGGCAAGAGGAAGCTTCTTGAAATAGGGTGGAGTTTAGTTAGTAGCTGGAAGTACAAGAGTTTGTATAAAATCTGAATATGAAGGCACTGGTTAGTGTGGGCTGTTCTGTAGGAGGTGTGAAGCAGTGCTCATCCTGGTTACCCTGTCCCTAAAATCTAAGAAGAGAGCTATTCCTGGGATGCAGACTATCACATGGTAAACTTTCATCCATTCTTTGATGGATGGATGAAAAAGTGATCACTTTCAAAGAGTCCACAGTCCAGGTATCTTCTGTTTAACACTAAAAGATGTTTAATATGGAAGCATTTGCACTGCTCATGCTGAGTATTCTGTCCATTAATTCAATTTTTTTCACAGCTTAGAGTAGGCAAATGATCTGGCCTCTTCCATCTTCATGTTCTTGCATATTAGGACTGACTTAAGAAAGCTGATGGAGAGAGTTTAATTAACTTAATTGGTTTTGATGGGCCTTAAAAAAATAAATACGGCTACAGTTCATTTTCTCATAGCAGACTGTTGTGTGCAAGCCTATATATTGAGTGAAATGTGTCTTAAAATCTGTTGGAGGAACGTATGTGGATGCGGCCCAAGGGATAAGATGGCTCAAGTTTTTAGGGTGAAAAGCGGGCTCCAGGACCTGAGCAGCGCTCCCTGCATCCTCGGCAGCAGAGGAGGTGCCCGGGCCCCTGCCCAGGTGTCCTCTGGGTTGTCTCCAGGCGGTGCTGGAGAGGGGTTCGGCTGCGGGGCTGCGGGCGCTGCGGGCACAGCTGTGCTGGGGCTGGGGGGTTCCTGAACCCTGCGCTTCTGTGGGGAGAGTGCGCTCGGAGTCGGGCTTTCCCGAGAGTGCCGAGGGGGAAAGATGGGGCGTTTGTCTAACTCGGAGATCGAGTGACTGTGGGTCTGGCTAACCAGACGCGGATGTTTCTTCGCCCCAGGCGCCAGCTGTGAGGGCAGCTGCTTTCCTTGTTACCCGCTGCCCTTTTGCCTCTTCCCCCCGCGGGTGCCTGCGGGTCCAGGCGCTCGCTGCCCTGTGTCCGCAGCCTGGTCGGGAGGAGCCTCACAGACCCTGCCTGGGCTTTGCTTAGGCTTTGCTCCACAGGCCCGGTGTGAGACAAAGCTTCCCCCTGAATTCACATTTTCCTTACGAAAACGTGCGTCTGATTGGTTCTTCCAGCTCACTGAGGTGAAGGCTGGGTGGCGTCTGTTTAATAAAGTCCAGAATCCCCTGGAGATTGAAGGGGGGAATGTTTATACCGTCCTGTGTCCTGGTGCCTTGGCTCAGTATTTCTGTGGGTGTCGATGCTGACCTGGGGTTTTATAAGAGACTTTGTGCCGTCAGTAGGTGACTGAAACTGTTATGAACACGTTTCCATGTTGAAGTTTTCCTGGACTCTGGTGGATATCTGAATACCTTACCGTAATTTTGCACCCACAGAAAATGAAAGTGAGCTTCATCACTTTTGCCCCTCCAAAAATGAGAGCTGGCAACAGAAATCACTGTGTTGTAAAGGATCTATGAAAGTCCTGAATTCCCACGGAATTACAGATTTTGTTCATTATGTGAAGCCTATTGATTACCCTTAACGGCAGAGGGATTTTTTTTTTAATTAAAAAAGGACAAGTAATGACTGCATAATCAGCATAGAGTATCTTCTGTGTTGGTCTGTTGGTGCTTTTACTTCAAGAGGCAGCTAAGAATAGAGGAATGTCTGTGAGAGGCACCTGGTTGTAGTAAAGATCACCCGGAAAGCCAATGTGTATGAACAGGTTAGTTGTAAGTAAAAGCTCACTTTGTCTTTTAGATTTTAGCTTTAGTACACACCTTTGCTTAAATGTGCTCTCCCCTTCTTTTAAAGCCTTCTCCATTTTTGTGTGTGGAGCTTTCTCTATGATAGTTTATACTAATGTTTTAGAATTTTGGGGGGAAATAGGGCTGAAGCAGCTAATACTTTTTTTTTTTTTTTTAAGACCAGTCTGAATAGGTGTAATTGAACATCTGGTTCATCGCCTCAGTAGGCAGCAATTCCACTGACGTTCTTGTGTCTCGTTGCACTGTCTGGTGACACCTGGTTAACATGTTAGCTGACGGCTGATCTGATCTGATCAGTGGTGAAGTTCCCAAGGCTGCCAAGTTAATGCCCTGTTTATACGAGTACCAGCAATCCAGTATCACACACAGGCCTAGACTTTTAGTCTTTCCTTGAACAGAGAAACAACTCTGCCTTGTTTTCTGTCTGCTCATACTGAGAAACTTAGCTTGGAAACAGGTTTTGGTGTTTTGTTTTTTTTTTTTTTTCTTGGCAGTTTAGACCTTGAAGGAATGGTAAATACTGTGATCAGAGCAGGAGGTCTGAAGTTTTTTGAGAACGTGAGGTCCTGGTTGCTGCTTATTAAGAAAGCTGAATATTGGCTAAGAGGAATTTTAGAAAAAGTGACATCATGATGCTGAGATCTCTTAATAATTACAAGCCCAAATTTTTTTAACCATCTGAGTAACGGGTCTGATTTGTTTGTACATTTTTTTAGGAAATTATCAGAGTGGTGCTGTGAACAGTAGCCCTAGCAGCTTTTCAGAGGTTAAGGCATCTGTGCAGCCTAAAAAATGTATTCCAGAAGAGTAGACTGTTATCTCAAAAGCCATGCTTGGGCTATTGCATATGCAGATAAAGCTGTGCTTTCCAGTATTTGAGTAGGCATGGTGTTGATCCCTGGTCAGTCAGGGCTGTTGTGGCTTGAGGCCAGAGGGCAACTGAGCACCGCGGATCTGCTTGCTCCCTCCTTCCCCCTCAGGAATGGGAGGGAGAAAAGAAAGCAAAAGGCTCAGGAATCAAGATATAATGCTATAGTTGGATATAATGATATATATAGATATATATCTACTATAGATAATAATAGATAAAAAGTGTAATGATGTGATCACATATATAACCAGATACAATTATCTGATTCAGTGAATAAACGAAAAAGCCTGGAAACCATTGAACGGAAAGATGTTTGGCTTTATTAAGGGTGTTGAAATCCATGCTAAATAATCAAAGTTGAATGAATATAGAAAGATGAGTAACAGGAACAGCCTGGGGTTTTTTAGCTGTCTGGACGTTACTGTCAATGTAATGCTGAGAAGAGGTGTTTTTCATCTGTACTGGAATGTTCTTCATGGCAGCATTGAACATAACCACTCTATACCCAAGCAGTTGTTGCAATTTAAATTGTGGCATGTGTTCTGTCAGGGAATGTCCCTGCAGACTGCCTGCTGGGAACCAGGGAGTTAAATACTGGAGTTAGATTCTAACAGGTCCCGGTAATTTAATCATCTGTAACAGCACGAGTAGTTGTGCATGCTGAGATGCAGGTTATCCTGCTTTGCTCTAGAAGCTGACTGCTGTAGGGACCTGTGGTGCCGCTTCCCCCCTCTGCTCACCTAGAAGAGCACAAGAGCTCGTGGCATCAAAGGGATGGAAAGGTTTTCTTGCAGTCGCATCCTCTTTGTAAAAAGACGGGTAGTGGGCTTAGAGGCTCGGTGGTGTCAGTGTGTCCAGCGGTGTGGCATCCCCTCTGTCCCGGCGAGAGTGCCGGCAGGGCTGTTACCGGAGGGCCGGCACAGCCCCGCGGGCAGGTACAGCGCGGTGCCGGGCTCTGCGGCCAGAAACATCGTTAGGGTGACGGAACAGGAGCAGCTTCATCTGTGTCGGAGAATTGGGAAGCGGGTTAGGAACTCAGTCCCCGTGTCGGTACAGGTGGTGCCGTGACAGAGAGAATCTGGTGCGCTGTGGGAAAAGATGTGTCCAGCTGCTGTCCTGAGACTGCTGTAAGGGCTCCTCAGAGCTGAACAGCTTTAACCGGTTTGTTTACTGCTGAAAGTACACACGAGGAAACATGGGATAAACATTGAATTCAAAAGGGAGTAAAATGTTTCTTGTTTGTTGATGTAGCACACGTTTTATAAAAAATCTGCGGTCAGTTAGTAACGTGAGAGAAGAAGGCAGAGTACGTGAGCCAGCTACAGTCAACTAGGAAAAAAAAAATCTGCTTCTTAGTACCTGTTTATTCAGGACTGGCTGCAATTTTGAGTATGTTCTGTGTTGATCTGAACTTTATGAATGAATATTGAACAGAAGGTACCATGTTTTTTTGAGAGACTATTATCTGATGCTCAAACACACTGATTCAGCAGCTGAGTGTGTCCTGAAATGTGTTCTACTCTGATAACCAGTCTGGGTACGGAGAAGATTTCATTATAGTTGGATATTTAATGCGAGGGGGCAGATGCTAACCTCAAATATAATCACCTTTTTACTCAAAGTATTTATTCTCATAGTCTGTTTCCCTCTTTATATTACATTCTACTTCTTTCCCCCACATTTTGTTGGAAATCTGTTTCCTTCTTTACATTTATTTTACATTTCACTAATGAAAGAGGAAGTGAAAGAATATTAGGAATGTTGAATTATTGTTTACTGCCTATTGTCCTTGCAGTAACATCAAACGTGTTTCTTGCTACAACAACAGCCAAAAAAACCCACCTGTGTCTCTCTCAAGCCATTTAGAATTGAACGTTATCTCTCACTGTATATTTAACTGGGAAGTTGTAACCTGCTTTGGCTGAGATGTTTTGCTGAGTACAGTGCCCTGAGTTCTGTGGGCTGTTGCTCTGGTCGAGCAGTCCGTCTGTCTTAACCAGGGGTGGAGTGGGGCTGCGGGCGTCTGCTTAACATCACTCGCTGTCCTGATCGACAGATACTTCGATGAGATTTGGTGTGTGGCTCAGATGAGCTTCATTCTGTACACATTTAATGAATAAGTGAAGAAAAAACTGTGCACAGGGTGGGGTTTTTTTGTTTGTTTCATTTTGGTAGAGGATTGTAGCCACATTGAGGGTTTTTTCCCCCCCATTATTCTACCGTTTTAGATCCAAAGTCACCAAAAAAGTCACAGAAGCTAGGGCTGTAGAGATCACCTCAGCCTGCCAGTACCGGGGATTCCCTCCCCCTTTCTCAACCTCAGCCTGCAGAGCTGTCCTGGGTTGCAGTGTATTCTATTCCCATCCTCATGAGCTGCCGAAATCAGGTGGGGCAGTGTTTCCTTGTTTCCCCCCCTCCAGACTATCTTTCTGCTAACGGCCATCCATGCCATGCAGCATGACTCGTTATCCCATGGTGAGATGCTCCACCCAGAGGGAGAAAACCAGCATTCCATCCTGGGTATAACCGGAGATTCTGAATACCAGATCTCTCTTTTCCACTGGATTTCCAGACGACAGGAGCTGCTCAGCCACCACTGGACTTTTCTGAGGAAGAGCAGATTTTTTTTTTTATTTTATTTTATTTTATTTTTTCCCTCTACGGGATCACTGCTTCGGGGGGACTGCAGCCGCCATTCTACCAGACTGCTGCCACCACCCTGACTAACAGGGTGTCAGGTTGTATCCTGACTCTGTCAGTTTAACCCAGTGTTATTTGCCTTTATAATTTTTTTTTTCTTATTAAATTGTTATTCTGACTTGGTGTCTCCCACTAGTTTGTTTTCAAACTGGCACAAGAGCAAAAAGCAATCGTCTCATCTAATTGAATGTCCAACTCCTTTTTCGTGCTGGAGGTCGCTGTGATTCTGGTCACGGGAACTGGCCCAGCAGTCTGCTGTGGGACACAGGGAGTGACTCCCTGGGTAGCTGTGACGGATCTCCGGGGCGGTATGTAGTTGTCTGGAGGCATTGTGAAATGTCAGGAGCAATACGCAGAAACCAGGGGTTCAGCAAGGATTTTTACCTGAGTCTTTGAAATCGCAGAGCTTTTAAATCTGACCGCTTGGGTTAGAGGCACAGAAGGCAGCAGGGACGCTTAGTTTTGGGGGTGGCTGCACTGGTACACACCAGTCCTCCAGTAACACAAACGTTTGCACTGTTATTCTCTTTGATTTGTGAAAACTTGTTGGAAATACTGATTAAAAAACCCCACAACCTTTTAAAAATTGAAAATGATTTCAAGTTCCTTATGCCCCCTCAGGAAGGGAGGCCAGTTCATCCCGGCAGAAGAGTGAAGCTGCTTTAACCCGAGTATTGCATGGCTCTGGCAAGAACAGAGCGCAGGTGTGGGGATGTGTAGTGCTGGTGGAACAGAGCTCTAAGGGGGTTCCTACATCAGAAACATCTTTTACTATTGCCGCAGTGGGATTAGTGTTGGAAAATAGAAAGTAGAACTTGTGTGAACTGTTGGGACAGGGGATGGTGTGCTCTTTGTTTATGCCAAAGCTTTTCCAGTAAAGCAGAGTAAGTCCAGGTCTTGGCTGCGGTTGTGCAGGAGACTCCTGTCAGCAGGGCGGTTGGGATTTGGTGAGGATGGTGACTGAGCTTTCCATGAAATGTGCTCATCATCCCTTGGGAGCGATATTGATGGCTCAGGGGCTGGAGGATTCTCTTCTCACCTGCTCAGAGGTTAAAATCACAGCAGGTTCTGCTGGGGGCTCCCTGCCAGGTAGAATTCCCGTTTCTTAGTTTGAAGGACGCTGTTTCAGCAGCCCCGTGCAGCTGTGTGAGATGTATTTACACAAGCCCTTGCGCTCGCTCACGGGGCTTTGCAGTTCATTTAGTGCTTTACTGAGCGCAGCTGCACTGTTCATTTCTGAATCTGGTGTGCAGGCTGGGTCTTTCTTGTCCATCAGCACATTTGAAAAGGGTTTTACTAATTGCAGTTCAATAGTTCAGACCTGTTGTATGTTGAGATCACTCTAACTGCATTCTCAGAGTATGCATAGAGCTTGATGGTGACCCTTAATGATTTTTTTCTTGGTTGAAATTGCTGCCTCCCATCTCATCCATGGAAATGCTTTCTATCTGAAACGCATTAGGATTTTCTGTGATAAATGTGAATTGATAATGATAGTCATTGTCTCTTGTTTGAACCTTATTACAGATTCCAAATTAAAACTCATAAAGCATTTTCTGGATGCATAAATGGTACAAGGTATGGGGCAGAATAGGTTTTGGAAAATATGTAAAAGGTCCCACAAATGGACAGGCATCATGTTTTTAGCACGGACTGATCCTTGCCTTAATAATCAAAGCGAACACTAAAGTGACTGCCCTGCTAATGAATTGAAGCAATACACTTAACAACATGTACTTCCTGCTCACTGATGTGTGAACAATCTTTGTTTCCAGCTTTTGTGAATAGATCTAGGAAGGAGGTGACTGATGCTCCTGCTCCATGCAGTTTTATTGCAGCTCAGAGCTGCAGCTGCCACAACTTCAGCAGACGGACTCTCCAAGTGAAAGTTAAAAGCAGTTTCTGTCTGTGGGAATACAGCAATTGCTGAGCTGGGAGAGCTCAGGGGCCCAGTGCTGGTGACCAGATCTCAAAATCATTCCACTTCAGCCAGAAGTGGGAGCTCTCTGGAGCAGGTTTCTGTCTGTGTTCATTTATTAGCTAATCTGTGCAGCTTCATTTTGAATGGACGATGTAGCTGATGCGTGTGAGGTCCACATGGCCTCACAGTCAGGTTTCACACGTTTATCCACATCAGGAGCCTCGTAGTGGGAGTACAAATGCACCGTGATCAATCTGAAGACTTAGGAAATGGTACAGCAGCTCTGGTCTGTCAGTCCAGTTCACGATTTCAGTCGTTGTCAGTGCAGGAGCTGCTGGATTAATGTAAAGGTGTATTGCAACACCAGGTTTATTTAGAAAGGGTAGGAAATGAATTTGTACTTACGGATATTCCGACTCTCCTGGCACTGGGCTCTTCTGTTGATTTAACTCAACCGACTCCGTGGGTACGTGTACAGTAAGTGATGCTTTGTACTGAAGAGTGGAAGAGAGCAAGGGCTGTTTTCTGTTTCTTTAACCTGTGTACAGCTCACACAGTTTTGCTCATCTAATTTTATGTGTGTATGGATCTATCTCAAGGTTAATTTTTTTGTTAGATGAACACCTGTTGTTCTGCATAGTGGAGCCTGTTGACTTCAGAAAGCATAATTGCATGTGAAACTGTCACACAGCCCTTTCTGCTTAATTTTTGCAGTAGGCAGGGTGCTTTATCCCAGCCTGTGTGATGGCGCTGTTGTTTGAGTTTAACAGGCGTGTGTTTAGTATGTGTGTTTAGGGTGTAATATGTGTGGTTTTATGAATGTTGACAGTGCTTGTGTATTGTATAATGAGCATGGTCTGTTTTGGATAAGAGGATTGCTGGGTTTTAGGAATGAGGGGGAATTGTTTCTGTTACTGTTTGGTGCATCAACGTCATTTCCTTATGCCTGTGGGTTGTATATATTTGTCTGTTCTTACTCTCTTCAGTTATTGTGGAATGTGCTTCTTCCAGAAATACTGAAGTCAGAGCCAAAAGAAAGAGTCCAACGTACAGTTAGACGGGTGAGGTTTTCAAGAAGTAATTGAGCTTTGGCTTCTAGATGTCTTAATCCTTGAGAGCTGTTGGAGTTGTACTGAGGTACTAAACCAAACAGTCTGAGGTCTGAAATGTAATTGATAGTTAGTTTGGAGGCTGAACTGTAAAACAAATTTTTAAAAAATAAATGGCTCAGCCAACAAGGATTATTGGTTCAATATAGAGCAGACCCAAATAAACTAATTTAACTTAAAAACTATGTTAAGACACAAACCCAGCTTGTTTTATTCTAATTTCTGGCCATTTTTCAGTAAAAAGACTTAAGGTTCCCCTCAGTTGGCAGGAACAGATAGGGCTGTTGATCCTTGCCTTCTGCCTCAGGTGTCCTCCCTGGCTGCTGTGGGGCAGGTGGCTCTGGGGTCACTCACTTCCGTGGGACAGCTTTCTCCTCCGTTTCTCTTGCCGAGGGCGTGTGTCTGTATTTGTGAGAATGGCCCGGGAGGGACTGCTGGGGAGAGTCCTCGGCCCTTCAGCCCCTGTCCGTGAGGCGCTGCCTGGAAATCAGTCCTTGTGTCCGTCTCTGCTGGAGTCGTGCCGAGAGGGAAAACGCAGCCGGCGTCGGCCCTGGCCTGGCAGCCGGGTCAGACGCCTCTTGGTGGGCGACAGCTGCAGCCTTGCCGGGGGCCAGCTCGTGGTTCCCCCTGCCCCAAGGCCTCTCTGCCCGCCCGCCCCTTCTGTTCCCGGGCTGTTCCAGCTGGAGGAGAGCTGTGCCCACGGGGAAGGTGCTGGTGAGGAGCCCCAGGGAAGGGGCAGGACGCTGCCCACGGGGCGGGGGTGAGCGCTGGCAGGGGCGAGGAAGGTGGAAGGTCTGTGAGGGGAGCCCTGCTTGCTGTTCTCCCTGCTAGGCAGCGGACAGGCTTCTGAAAAAGGATTTTACTGGATCCGTTTTTGCTTCCAAGGGTTACAGCCTACACAGCAAAGCAGTCCCTAGTAGAAAACTTGTGTTCAGAAAACCACTTAGACTGTGGAATTTAAGGGCACAGGGATGACGGGCTGATTAAAATGAATGGGCTGTGAGGATGTGGCTTGGGATGGAGGAGGAGGAACGGGCGTACGTGGCCGGTGAACAAGGAGGCGGTGGGTGATCCGGCACTGCGGGGGAGGTTGTGCTGTTCTAATAACGCCTTCTGGGTCCTGACCATTGATCCGATTGCTGTGGGTTCAGAATCGGGCTTTGTTTCTGTGGTCCGATCTGTACAGATGCCAAAGTGCCGTGTGTGGTTAAATTTGTGCCAGGCCCGTGTAAGTGCGGGGTCTGTGCAGAGGCAGCTGAAAGGAGGCAGATGGGAGAGAGCTGAGCTTCCAGAGTGGCGTGAGGAGAACAGAACTGTGCCTCTGCACTGCTCTGCTGCACTGAGGCTTTTTCTCTCTCCCAAATGCTGTAGTCTTTGTCTCTTCTAATATTCCTCACTCTCCTCTCTGTAAGATCACTTTTGTCTATGAAACTTATTTTCCCGTATCATCTTTTTTCCTCTTGTTTTTTTTTTTTTTTTTTCCTTCAATCCCCTTCTTTTCCTCAGGGCTCTTGCAGGATTCTTAGCTGTAACCTTTCCTGCTGCCTCTGCTGGTGTTGCTTGCTGTCTCGTGGTTGATGGCTGTGCTTCTGACCTCGCTCTTTAATTTCTACAAACCCGTGTGGCACCACCCCGAAGTGCCTTTGAACGGCTGGAGCTGAAACCTGGATGAACTGTTCTTCCTTAACCTGTTTGCCTTCGGGTGGCCATGATGAGACCATAGTTGGTGGAACTTGTTCAAGAAACTCTGGTTTTCATTGTAAAAAACCCTAAATAATTAGGTGTGCACACCAGTCTGGACCAGGAAAGCAGCAGCATGGTTTTCCATACCCTGCTGCTTCATTTATTGATATATTTTTAATTATATTTAAATTTAAAGCTCTGCTTCTAGGAATACTTTTTCCATTTTTTTTTAATATGCCAACTACACTAATTTATTTCTTCATATGCTGTCCTGTTTTGTTTAATTCTGTAGTCAAACCTATGACAGACAATTTAAGAGACATACAAGCAGGGCCATGTAGTTCAAAAGGAGTTACTTGTTTTAAAAGAATTTGTAACTTGAATGAGTGTCACCTGACAGTATTTACAGTAAAACTTTAAGGTGGTTTGCTCTTTCTCTTGTTTGTAGTAGAGTAAGATTTTGCTTTAGGAAATTGGCTTCTTTAGAACAGTGGAGTCCTTCTAGAAGTATTCAGTACACACATCTGTATATTACTCAGAGTGAAGCAGCGATGGCAGATTTATCAGCTGACTGGTGCTGATTACAGACATCTCATTCTGCAAATTATTGGTGTATTTTCTTTCAGGTGAAAAATGAGGATACAGTAATTTTTCACCTGGTTAAATCCACAGTGTATTAACTTTCTTTGCCAGTATGGGTTCTGTATCAGTACTGATTTTGAGAAGATAGACCTTTTATTTGCTCGTGGAAGAGGCCAAGCAGTGCAGAGTGACCCGTTCCTTCATTCAGACTGCAGCTGTAATTTGGCGGTGAGGCTTGTAACGGACTAAACGAGCTGTCTGAACTTTGCACTCCCTGCGTAAGATTCAGCAAGCTTTTTCCTAGTTTTTAGAAGAAAGAAAATACTGAAAACGGAGATCTTCATGTACTTTGCTGTACAAGAAGTAACTTTAACTTGGGAGATCCACACATAGAGACGTACACATAGTTGTTGAAGTTTTATTCTTATTTTTCAGAATGAATGAATCTGATTCTAAAAATTCTCAAGTCTGTGGGAAATCCCAAATCCCAAAGTTGGAAACTGCTTTAAACTCTGATGCTGTTTTGGTGTTTGACCACCGGCGAGCACCTTGTGTAACTGTGTCTGAAGTTCCCCTTCTGTAACGTCATGATCTGTAGGGTGGGGCTGTGGCTCAGGTAACGCCTACAAACCACCCAGGATGTTTGGATGGAAAAATTCTGAGAGGTCTTTGAAAGATGGTGATGGTGATTTTACAAGGTAGTTTGTAAAACAGCACTTTGAGGTTTGAGTGTTGTGGGGTGTTCCTGTTTGTCTGCTTTTTCTTACACTGTCTCCTCTTGACACGTTGTTTAAAATGGGGATAAAATGTGTTCCTCTGGCCTTGCCCAGTCTTTCTAAGTGTATGTGGTTTTTTCTGGGGGTTTTTTTGGTAATGGTCTTTACTGGAGGTTCTTTGTTGCTGGCAAAGTTCATTTTGTCTGTCAGCTGAATCTGAATTTAATTGGAAAACATGAGGCCTTGGTTTGTTCCTGTAAACTGCTGGGTCATCTTGTTTGACTCCGATATGAAATCTAGTATTTGGTGAACTCTGTGAGGTAGCTCTGCGTGAGCACGAGTCGCGAGAGAGACAGTGTGGTGACACGGGCTCCGCGTGGCCGAGCCCTGTGGAAGCTCGTTCCTGCTGTAGTTCGGTGGGTGGTTAAATGCTGCAGAGGCTCCAACGAGGGAAAGGCCTCCCAGGTTCTGCGGCACAGTTCACACCACCTACCGCAGCGGGACATTCACATCAGCAGGACTTCATTAAAATACTTGTCATTAGATCCAAAGAGAACAGAAAGTCGACCTTCAGTTTTTTCAGGAAAAGTATGTGTGGTCATTTTATTATCAATTTAGCATAGTCTTCTAAAACCAGACTGTTGTGGGTTTAGTTTTAAGTTGATCGCTACTCAGTAAAATATTTAAACATGGTAGATTTTTTGCTGCAAACTATGGCTTAGCGAGACTTTGTCGTAGCTGTTGTCGGTTCTGAGACAGCAGAGATGTGAGGGAAAGCAGGGGCGGTTTATGTCTGCCAGCTCCCTGACTGTCACACCGCCCGCGGGGTCCCTTGGCTGCCTCCTGCGGCCCCAGGGTCTGAGGAGTGCCGGGATTTGGATGTTCAGATCATCTTGTGTGGTAGGAAGGAGCACTGAGTGTGTGTTTTAGCTTTACCACTTACCTGGAGTGAAACAAGGAATTTTAAAATTTTTTTTTTTTTTTCTTGTTTGGCTTTATTTGAAGGAATAATGTAATTCTGGTAGTGAATCAAAGGCAATTTTTTTTTACCCGTTTCCTGAAGCCATAGTTATAGGCAAATAATAGTGTTTTTATCTGAAGTGAGAACGTGTACATTGTGAGTGGTACTGGTACAACAAAGTGTTGATTTCAACTTTTTCACTTGTTCTGATTTCTGCTGTCATTTAGCTTGTGCCTTAAGTGCTTATGGAGCAGCCTTTTATTTATTTATCTTCTCAAAAGGGCACTGCTATACTCCTGGAGGCGAAGCATTGCAAGAATTAAGTGGTTGTGGCTGTAGTGTGGGAGGATTAAAGCCCAGAGCTCACTTTCCCTGTACAGACACCGCGGTTCCTTGCCCTGGTCAGTGGTGCCGTGGAGGAGGCCGATAACTGCAGCGTCTCCCTTCACAGCCTGCCCCGAGATCCTGCTGGTGGCCAGGCTGCAGCATCGGGCTTCGGGTCTCTTGATGTGAGTCCCTCTGCTTAAGACCCCTCAGGGAAGAAGTGTACCTGTGAATCTGCCGGCAAGAGTTGATATGTTCAGTTTTGAAATGAGGGCAATTTTTCTAATTGTGCTGCTTCCAAGAGCTGTTCTGTTGTTGGTTTACCTTTCGTATGCGGGAGGTTCTGCTTTTGAGAGGCAAAAAGTTCTCTAGGATTTAAACAGGTCGGTTTTTGTAACACCGGTTTCTGATCGGGTGGAATAGGGAGGTGGCCAAAGGTAATACCAGCAGTGGTGACTCTGAAAATCTTGGGGTAAACAAAGGCCTTGTTCACATTTTTTAATATTTGATTAAAGATAAGCGTGTTGATGGTCCTAATGCAAATCCCCTGAACCAGCATCTCTAAATCACATGCATCGCTTTTACAGTGGTATCAAGAGCTTTCCCAGATTTTTCCATAAGAAAATCATGCAACACCAGGAAAACTAGTATCATGTGCTATAGACAGAATTTTACTTTTCATGTTTTGTTTCATTATTAATGCTACTAATGATTGGATTCCTTTTGGATCATTGTCCTCCTAATCCGGAATAAACCTGGAAAGCAAAATCAAGAGAGTGCAGTAGCACTTAATAAGAGATTAAAAAAAACCCCAACCCAAACAGAAAACAACTGAGACACAGGTCTCCTAATTGTATTCTCAGTAGGGATATTTTCAGAAATTACCCTTGCAGTTGTTAAATAAAATTTTCTTCATCAAGTCTTCCAGTTTCACTGGAGTTACAGGCAGTCTGTAATACAAAGGTAAATGTGGCTAACTCTTGGTTTCCTGCTGTGAACAAAGGGCATGTTTATTAGCACTTGCATACTTGAGATAGAATTTTCAGAGCACTTACTACTGTAAAACTGCCCGTTTTGAAAGAAGAGATTATGCTGGTGGAAGCATAAATGTGGTGCAAAGTAAATGTCATGTGACGTGATGTTTCTGAGTATCTTTTAGGTAAAATCAGTTTGCACCAAATGTAAATGAGTTTATAATCCCTCGGCCTTGCAAAAGCAATTTTGGCAGTACAGTGCAGTTGTAGGGTGCGAAGGAAGTAGTACAGTGCGATTTGGCAAACCCTGGATTTCTGAGATGATCTTTTCATCTGATGCTCAGGTGCTGTTTCTCCCTATCTTATAGTGAACCTTCCGTGTGTGTGGTGGTGTTCAGAGTAACTGTACCCAGTCCCCTCCCTGACTTCAGATCGATGGGGAAAAGCAGTATATTAGCATGTTGAATAGTTTGACTATTGGCAGAGTACTGTCTAAGAAACGGGCAACCCGTATTGGGTCGGGTTTGCTTCAGTAAGCACTGCTTTTACTTCCAGCAAAGTTTGAGCCCCTGGGGATAGATTAAGTGTCAGAATAACTTTTCACGTTTTCTGAGAGAAGTCACAGTTCCGAGTTCAACAGTGAGCTCTAGATGTTGAATGGGAAAAATGGTTATTGAATTAGAATTTGAAACCCATGTTGTCTGGAAAGTGCAAAGAAGTTACTTATTCTGAGCAAAATAGTCAGAAGCTGAGGAAAGGGAAATAAAGATTGATGAATTCACGAAGACTTATGTAAACCAAAAACGGGAACACTGGGATGGCCAGCAATATTAGAGAAACAATTGAAGGCTGGAGTTTCTAATCAGGTTTTTTGAGCTAAATGTATGTGGATATGCTCTTGTGAGGGAGAAAGGGATGTAGAATTCACCCTCTTTGTTTCTGGCTCCTGATTCACTAGGCTACACGTAAAGTCTAGAAAGTCATTTATGATCAGCAAAGTTTGAAGACTGGGTAGGAAGACCGAAAAGCATGTGGCAGCAACTCTCAGGGCTCAAACACCCAGCGGCTGTGACATGTCAGCTGCTGCAAGGAATGAAGTTTGTGCTTCCCTGCAGCTGAACAGATACTGAAACAACTTTTTACCATGTGAGGTCAAAATGCTTTGCTTGAACCTAAATGAGGTACAGCTGATATTTGATCCTTTTTTAAACGATAAGATTGATGTAGCATAACTTCTGTGAACTGTGGCTTTAGGAAAAGTTTAAAATGTAAAAATCAATAAAACTTTACTGAACGTGTATCTGAATAATCGTCTCGTAAGAATATGGCAGGCTGAATTTTGTACCAAATCTCAGATGACTTTGTCATTCACCTGATGTAATGGCTGTTTGATTTCCTTTTTTAGTTGCTTGCAGCTTCAAAAGATTTTATTGCTCTGTTCTAAAAATTGCATTAATTTATCTGTTGCTGGCTTTTATAGTCTCCAGAGAGTGTCAGACTTGCTGTGAGAAATGCAAGTACTCCGAGGAGGCGATGAAGCAGTAACTTCTCTCCTAAAGACTCAGCTGTGCGGTCAGTCTTTTCTCGGGCTTGCTCACCGCAGAACCACGTGCGGAAACAACAGGCAGATCCGCCACCGTTTCGAGCGTGTGCAGAGGCAGTTTCTGTCTGCTGGCGGTTGTAGCTGTGCGGCTCTCGGCAAAGCCAGGATTTCGTAGAGCGTTTAGTAGCGTTGTGGCAGTAGCACACTCTGTTTTACCCCTGTGAACTATTGCGAGTAGTTTATAAATGTTTATGGGTTTTCCTCCTTTTTTCGGGAAGCAGAGAGGAAATAGTATTTACATCTTGAACTTACTATTCGAGTCAAACTTACTGCCCTCAGCTCTAATAATAACAGAAAATGGCATCCTTAGCAGAGTGGGTACTGCCTGCGATCTCTGGGCACCACTCTGGTGCTGCTTCCTTTTCATCCGCTGTTCTCTTCTGACCAACATACTGATTCAGCATGACATCACTTGTTTGAGGGAGCAGTGATAAACGTTAGCTGTCAGCAAGTTTAAAATGTGACCATTGACCATTGTGACTTCGATCACCGAGTCTAACAGCTGACACCGTTTTCACTGGCCTTTTCCTGGTCTTTGAAATGCTCAAGAAAAGTAATATTTCCCAGACTGGAAGTTTATGCTCCCCTCTTGCTGAAAGTTCAGCAGCAGTTGAAAGGTTCATTAAGGAATGCTCATTCTTTCTGTATAGTATATTCTTTTTAGTGTTCTTTCTGTATAGTATATTCTGTATGGTATATTCTTTTCCGTATAGTGCACTGCTCGGGGGATTTGAGCACATGCTTGGGTTTGAATCCCACTCGGGGTAGGAGAAAGGGGCTTTCGATGCCAAGCTGCTGCCCGCTGTTCTCGTCCTTCTGGTAAAAGCCTGAACGTTCTGATGAACGTCTGTGGGATGGGAGGTAAAGTGGAGTCGCTCTCAACCTGCCCTATTTGATCTCTATGATAAAACCAGAAGAGCTGTTTCCAGTCTGTTCCACCTTACTGGAGGGAGGAAGAGGTAATGTGAGCTCGCTGCCAGCCTGGGACCTGCAGGGTGCTGTGCCCCTGTCAGCATCGGCACCTTGTGCTACAACCTCCGCTGCGCAGCCCGGTGCTGTGACACTACCAGACGTGACACCGTCGTTAGTGTATCTGCATGGCTGTACTTGTTGGCACAGTCACGTATCGTGCTGGCACTTTTCTTTCTTACTAAACTTTACTACAATGTTGGCATCAGAATATATTATAAAGTGGCTGTAAGCAAGGCTAATTAATGGCTTAACATTTAGTTAAACTCTCTCCGTTCCAGGATCATCGTATCTCATCAAAGTTACTGGATTCTCACATGTTCCCTGCTATATTTATGTTCTCTTTCTTCAGGTAGGTATCTCTAAATAATACTGGAGTTGTTTTGGTTTTGTCTTGGATTTGGGTTTTTTTCTGTTATGGGATAGAAGGTGAAAGAAAGATCTGAAGCAGTTCTGGATGGGGACTGTATGTTTTAAATAAAGCAAACACTGTCTCAGAAAGCAGAATCACTTGCTCTGGTGATTAAAACCCAACACTGAATGTTTCATTGACTTCTTGCAGTATGACATGATCCAATTCTGAATATGAATTTCCTAGAAAAAGCATGTCAGTCTCTTGTGAAAGTTCAATGTATCAGAAAGTGACATTGATTTTCCTTTGTTTATATAGAGATATTTAAATATAGGTTAGGGTATCTGCATATCAGATTTTTTGGTGTTGATTTTCTTTATACAAGACTGCTGATGGAGGCTTAACTTTTCTTTGAAATGAGCAGATAAACGTTTTTTATAATTCTGCATATGATGAATATGTATGTGAGAAACAGAAAGTGTTGCTCATAACTAAACCAAAATCTGTCTGATTTTGCTGGTGTTTTTGACCAAAAAGACTTGTGTCTTTTGGAGCTAGGACATTCACCTTGAAGAGAATTCTAGCAAGAGGACATAGAGAAAAACAGGTCACCTGGTTGTCCATTAAGAAACACCCACCAGGAAATTACGATCAGACTGAAGTATGGGAAGAAATGTAGAGGGGTTATTAAGTGTTAGATCTGAGGTCAGAGGGAAGCCTGAAAAGAGGAGCGTGATAAGGAGCAGGCAGAGAAAAAGTATTTTGGAGTCTCATGATACCGGTATATCTTTGCAACGAGCCATAAAACTGTGCTTTGGGCCGTTCTGGAGGCATGACAGAAATGCAGTGTGCTTTAAGGGTGATCTGACCACAATCTTCACTGGAAATGCATCCTTTGAAACGTTGGCAGAGAGTGAGGCACCCGTCCTACGCCCAACAGGTACTTCTGTGTGAAGCTAGGAAAAAGCAGAATAAATGATTCCCTTAGTCCCAGCTTTCTCCGTGCAGTGCTTCTTTGAGGCAGACAGACATTTAGCTGTGCACGTGTGGTGATCCTGAATATGCACAGTCAGTTAATGTTGTATTCTGACACTGCCAGACTCTTAGCGTGGCTTTAGTAGAAATGTCGTATGCTGTTATATGCACATACATCCATGTGCAAGGAGAAGCCTGTCATACTTCGGAATTTTTTCTCCCAATTGTTCACTTCTGTCTGACTTCTCACAAAGGTAAGATGGAACTTAGTTATAGTGAGAAATAACTTCTTCAGGTTTCTAAAAAGATCCCCAGAAAAGTGATTGTAAAACTTGGTCCTTCCTCTTTTTCTGGAATCCTGCTGTTGTAGATCCTTTTCCAAACCCTCATACGCCCCCACCCCCCAAATCCAAACAGAAAATGAGCTCTGGTGGGAGATGGTCTCTGTGGAAAATTACTCACCCAGTGGCCACGATTGTGTCAGGTCTTGTGGAACATCTTCTCTGCTTTGAAAAACTTTTTCTTTTCAAAAATATGAAAGGGTGTGAGTGCAGGTTTTTTTCATGTAGATCATGTTCCCAGAAGATTTTTCCATACAACACACAATCATTTAACCGTGTATTAAACACATTACTTGTACACATGCTAAGGTTTTAATTGCTATTAGCAGAAATTAAAGCTGAACCTCAGAAACCAGTCCAATAGACTGAGTGAAATGTGTCGATGACCTTGGAAGACTCTGGGTGTGCTAACAAGTATTCAGTATATTTAGCTTCTTGGCAGGCTGGATTTAAAGGGCGTGGAAACAGAATAAATTCCTTGCCCACAAAAGTGTAAATTTTCCATACTATTTTGCTTTCCCTGTAAACTATTACAAGCTTCTTAATATGGTGCTTTTATTAGAACTTCACTTTTCAAACCACTTTCTTAAGGGGAGGAGGAAAAAAAAAAGACAAGGCGTGAATGGGAAATGACAATATAATGGTTTCTGTAAATGCTTGTGTAACATCTGTCCAGCAGGACATGGCCATTTGAACCGTGTGTGTCAGTCTGGAACACTTTATTGATTATCTGGCAATGAATGCTGCTAAACAGACTGACATTTTGTTTCTTGGACTCTGTTTCTCATATAGAGATTATTAGCTGGTTATTTTGAGAAAAATGTTAGCTTTATGCATGAAGAGACTCGCTATGGCTTCATTAGTAGGGTTTTTGCAAGCATTTTGAGTATTTCTCTCTAAGGTCTCAGATCTTTCCACGTAACATGAACTAGTTTACAGGATCATGTGTAGGACCTCAAAGCAAGCTTTATTTACGTTGTTGTCAATATAAATGTTTTCCTTAAGATGCCTGGTCTCTAGCATGCCTCCTCATCTTGTTCTGCAGGCTTTTATTCGGCAGTTGCATCTTTTTTTAACCTTCCTGATTCATATGGAGCGCTTCTCTTCTGCTGTAGAAAGTTGGAAGGAAAACTCCTGCCTCTCAGAAGGCTCATCTAGAAAAGTTGCTGCATAAACATTATTTAAAGTGCCATAAAGTTTTGTTGGGTTTTGATAAATAATCTCTCACAGCTGCTCGGCTGGCTGGCAGAGTGAGTGCTGACTGAGACCGTCCTGTGGAACCAGCACACATTTCAGCTGGAGCATTCTAGATCCCAAGCAGCATTTAGTGTTCAGCAGAGTGGGTGAGTCCCAGATGTGGGAAGTTTATTGCCTGTTTTGCCTTGTCTGTTTTTTCGCCATGTATTTGCCTATCAGACCTGTTGATGTTTTGGTTTTTCCTCCTGTCTGGATGAAGCTGGCAGGTGAGATTGCCCAGCGCTAGAGCTGCATACACAATGGATGCACAGTGGCTGGCAGCTGTGAGATAAGGTGACCTCGCTTGTATGTACACTAGAGTGGTGGCAACATCCAGGCAAGAAAACCCACAGAAAGCACAAATGGAATGCAAGATTGAATATTGAAATTAGAAAAAATATTCTGTGCGAGAAAATGAAGGCACACAGGAAACCTTGGGCATAACTTGAACTAGTTAACTGGTGTTTTTCATGCCGTTGAGGAGAAGTAAAATGAGGATGGCTAATCCAATTAACTCAGCAAACAAAATTGTCAGTGCTCATTGGCACTTGTGAAGTAGACCTGAGATTGACAGAAATGCATTCTACATGTGGTAGGACAAAAGTTCTAACTGATAAAAGTCCTTTTAGAATGTTGTTAAAATGAGGTATGAAGAATCATACCATAGAACTCCAGATTTAAGTGCAAATTTTATCACTTTTGCTGCAGATTTTTAGCCTGTCTGATTAAAAATCTTTATACTTCAGTCACTGAATAAAGAACAGAACATATAATCGTGTCTTGCTACTTACATTTTGTCAGCTACAACATGCTGCTTTTTTATCACATGGAGGGCAATTATGTATGTGCAGAAAGGATAATAAACAACATTTTTAATACACTGTCTTTTAAATCCTGAAGGATAAATTCTTCAGAATAGTATGGGAATCTTCTTTTATATAATTCTTTTCTAGGCATTAATTTATGCATATGATGGAGGATTTATGGCTTTATCCCGAGCCCATCAGAAGCTCAAATGAAAACATGTACGACTCTTTCCACCCAAATAAGCCTTTTGAGTTCAAGTCCTTCCCTCTCAGACTGCCCAATTAAAGCCAAAACTAGGGTGGAAAAGAAAAAAAATCTAGCAAGATCAGTCATCTGCTGTTGTTCTAAGTTTGTACTTGAAATGGTTGTGCCCCAAAGATGGAGTTCCTGTATGAAATCTTCATATACTTCATGCAATCTATACTTCAGCCCTAAAGGCAGAACTCTCAGTTATTTCAGTGTGACCAGGGTTTAGGGCTTGTGTTCATCTCTTCAAAGGCACAGATAAAAATCTTTAAACTTAGGGAGCCCAACTCATGAAACTTAGCACGAACATGTACTGAGCTACTTTTGTAAGCCAGGGCTGTGAAAATCAAGAAAATAGGGAGTTAACTGGTGGGGGCGCATACATCCCACTGCCAAGCCATATGTATTCCTCCTGAGAACTACATCTGGCTACTCCAAAATACCTCAGAATATTTATAAAAGAATAATTTTATGCTGTTGCTGGGGAATACGCTAATACCAACAACATGAGTGTGTTGGGTTATGTGAGACGGGGGGAGAGTTTGCTGCTCCTGTATGTGGCCAGCCATCTGTAGCAGAATGTTTTAAAAGAAGCTGGAATCACCAAACAAAGCCAAAACAATCAAAAACCCCTGTGAAAAATGTTTCTTATATGGTCTGTGTTACTATGCCTTCTTTAGGCAGTTTTAACAATCTAGTTAATTAATTTTTAGGTGCTAAGATTGCCTCATTCCAAGAGTGAGATTTTAGCTAGCAAGTTTCACCTGCCTTTGGCCCAAGATCGTTCATGTTAAACGAAGCCCTGGGCAAAGCCCCTGCCAAAGCGTTGGGCATGTTACAGGATCCAAAAATGTACAGGCAGGTTCAGAAGCTGAAGGGTGATTGACGGAAGCATTGCTTTCCTCTTCTCGTGAGTACCTCCAGGGTCCTTCTGTGTCCCCTACATACTACCTGAACAGCAGGGGTCACGTTTGTGAGGTGCAGGTGGATGGGCCAAACAAAAGGGAACCAAACCTCTGTCGCTACCGGTTTCTCTCCTGGCAGGGGCAGTAGCTTAAATCCCCTTTACAAGCTGTTGACTTAATGAAGTTTCTAGGAACTTGAAAATGTTTTGAGACCTCTATTACTTTAACAAATTTTGGCTAAATTTGGCCAATAGCGGTTATAGGATGCTAGCCCAAGGAACGGGCAACTTACTGGAAAGGTTTTATTTCCCAGAGGATGGCAGTGCTGAAAGGCAGTCAGCAGCTTGTTCCTGCCCAAACTGGGTTCAGAGCAGCTGTTGCTATGAGAGGGATGCATGCAGATGTCAGAGAAACTCAACTTCTGTTGCAGTCAAATGAAACATTTGACAGTTGTGGCCTAGAATTTCTGAGAAAATAAAACTCAAAAATGATGAATTACAGATGCTAGTAAGATTTCTGTAGTTGCAGCTAACTGGATGAAAGGCTGTAACCATCCTGAGCCCCAAGAGAATATTCCAGAACTTGCATTTGTGGGTAATAAAACAGTAATTCAAGAAGATGAAAGGAGATGCGTGAAAATGTCTTGTCAGAGAGACAGTAATGGTGCAAAGGACTGTAAGTGGACAAAGGACATAAAAACCTGAAATGGTTTTGACACACCTAGCTCCCCCCATTGTCTTGGGATCAAGCTTAAATGCCCACGTTAGAGAAGTTTTTCAGAGCTTTTTTTACTTTGTTGATTTTGGGGACATGGAATGTCTTCAGTGTAGAATACCAGACTTCCTAATGCAGGCTCAAGCCTGGAATGTCACAGACGAGGTGCCCAGCCTTTATTTCCTTACATGACAGGGACTGTGCTGTTTCAGTCAGCCCGTCTTGCCCACTTCTCCTGCGAGCACCCTCGTGTTGCCACGCGTCCCTCCCCTATGGAGGGTGCTTTCCATCAGACCCTTACTTTGCTTTGCCTGATCTGTTTCTGTCTTGCTGCTCTTATTAGCCATCATCAACGGGAAGTCAATCGGCATCCTCGTTTGCTCCCTTCTCTTAAAGCAGCCCTAATATGTCCCCTCCAAACTTACTATCTAATAATTTTACATATATTCTGGTGCAGTTTTTTGACATTTCCACCCTCAGCTCTCTTGTCTCTACTTGAATTGTGAAAGGTTTTTTGGACAGGGTTTGGCTTGTGTGGTGGTGCAATTCTTACCCCTCCCTGCCCTCCTTGTTGGGCTGCTTGGTGCCAGGTGTGATTCCATCCACATCCCCCCGAGCCATACACCATCTGTGGAGATAAGGACTGATAACCTTGAGGAGCCTGGCTCCTGCCCCCCCAATTGCTTGGAAAAGGTTATACCGGCCCATCACCTCCTGATGGCCTGACACCCCTGTGCCTGGGATGTGGTCAGATGGAACAATAACAGGGTTGCGTGTTATTCAAATCCTTGTGCAGCTGCCGGAAGGCACCAGATGGGATTTGACAAAAGTCAGTTATCTTGGATCCTATAAACTGCGACCCCCAGAGAGACCCTTTGAGCTCTCCTGGATGGCAGCGGGCTGTGACCAGCATCTCCCCTGAGCTGGGAGCCTCTCAGGTGTCGTCTGCTCCAGACGGCCGGCCGGGGCGAAGTCCCCCCGCTCGAGTCTCGATGATCGCCCGTTGAGGAATGCCAAGGCATTGGGAGTATTTGCTCTGAACTCGAGGGGGAAATTTTCTTTGAGCTGCTTCTATTTCACCTGTTCATTGGTGTGTGTGTGTGGGTACGTTCCTTGCCCTTGTTCCTGTGTGCTTGTCCCTTTTGTGTTCATTTTACCGAACCCAAACCCCTTTGTTCCTGTATGTACCTGTCTGGTTTGTGTATGCGCATGTACATATGTGTATAAATTAAGGTACCGTTAAGTAAGTTACAGTGAATATTGTCATTTTAGAACCTGAATAAGTTGCTTTTCTTTCTGAGCTATTTTGTATTGACAAATAGTTGTTAGTTATTAATAAATCTAGATTATTTTTCTAAATCATTACCGTGTCAATACTTTCATCCGCGACAGGGGGATATGGGGGTGTGATTTGGTGGGATATCGGGGTGTTTGGGGGAGATATGTTGGGGTGATTTAGGGGCATAAGGGGGGGTTGGGGTGATTTGGGGGGATATGTGGGCTTGGGGGATATTGGGGGTGATTTGGGGTGATATGGGTGGTTTTGGGGGTGATTTGGTGGCATATGAGTGGTTTGGGGGCACATGAAGATGTTTTAGTGGTGATTTAAGGTATATGGTCGGTTTTGGGGTGGTTTGGGGGTATTATGTGGGATATGGGGGTATATGGGGAAGTTTTGGATTGATTTGGGGGACCTGGATCGATTTTGGGATGATTTTGGTGGATATGGTGGGGTTGATGGAATATGGGGAAGTGATTAGGAGGAGTACGGGGCAGTTGAGTTGATTTGGGGGAAGATGAGGGAGTGGGGGATATTTGGGGTGATTTTGGGGAATATGGGTGGTTTTGGGGGTGATTTGTAGGGATATGGGGGCTGTTTGGGGGATATATGTTGGGGTGATTTCAGGGCGTAAGGGGGATTTGGGGGTGATCTGTGGGGATATGGGCTGTTTTGGGGGCATTTGGGGGGATATGTGGGGTTGTAAGCATTTGGGGGGATATGGGGTGGTTTTGTGGTGATTTGGTGGTATATGGGAGTTTTGGGTGGTATGGGGGCAGATTTGGGGAGATATGGGGGGATTTGGGGGGATATGGGGGATATAAGCATTATTTTGGAAGGATATATGGGTTTTGCGGTAATACGGTGAAGTTTTGAGGAGATGGGGGCGGATTTGTGAGAGTTATGCAGTTTAGGGAGGGTTTGGGGGATCTGGGGAGGTATTGGGGGTGCTTTAGGGGATATAGGGGTATTTGGGGTGATTTAGGGGATAGAGAAGGATTGGGTGTATAGTGGGTTTGTGGGTGATATGGGGGTTTTGAGGGAATATGGAGGGATTGGGGTGATTTGGGGGTGTATTGTGGTTTTTGGGGTGATATGGGGATCTGTGGGGAAGTTTTGGGGTGATTTGGGGGAATATGTGGTATTTTGGGGTGATTGTGGTGGATATGGGGGGTTGTTGGTATATGGGGGTGATTTGTGGGCATATGGGTGTTTTGTGGGGTGACTGAAGGGGATATAGGGGGTGTTTGGGGGAGATGTAGTGGGGTGATGTGGAGTCATGGGGGGGATTGGGATGATTTGGGGGGATATGGTTGGGTTTTGGGGTGATTTGTTGGGCTACAGATGAATTTGGGGGCATATGGGGAGGTTTGGGGCTGATTTAGGGTATATGGTGATTTGGAGTGACTTGGGGGTATGTGGGGGCTTTTGGAGTTGATACGTGGAATATGGGGAGGTTCAGGACTGATTTGGGGGGATATTGGGGGTTTGGCGGGATATGGGGTTTTGGGGTGATTTGGGGGCATATGGTGGGGTTGGTGGGATATGTGTGGTTTTGGGGTAATATGGGTGATACGGGGTGATATGGGTGTGTTTTCACAGAATCCCCGAATCATCCGGGCTGGAAAAGCCCTTGCAGCTCCTCCAGCCCCACCATGACCCTCCCCCTGACCCTTCCCAACTGCCCCAGATCCCTCAGCGCTGGCTCAGCCCGACTCTTCAACCCCCCCAGGGATCCCGGGGACTCCCCCCTGCCCTGGGCAGCCCATTCCAACGCCCAACAGCCCCTTCTGCACAGAAATCCTTCCTCAGAGCCAGCCTGACCCTGCCCTGGGCAGCTTGAGGCCATTCCCTCGGGGCCTGGCGCTGGGGCCTTGGCTCCAGAGACTCATCCCCCCTCTCTGCCCCCTCCTGGCAGGGAGCTGCAGAGGGTGATGAGGTCTTTGGGGTGATACGTGGGCTATGGGGGTATATGGGGAATAGTGGGGGTGATTTGGGGGGTTATGGGGGGTTTTGGGGTGATATGGGGATGTTTTGGAGTGATTTGGGGGGATGTGGGTGTGTTGTATTGAAATGGGGGAAGATTTGGGGGAATATGGGGGGTTTTTGGGGTGATTTGCTGGGACATGGACCGCAGTTCAGGGGCCACGTCCCAGGTTTCTGGCGTGATTTTGACGCCTTAGCTGCTGTCGTTCTCATTCCTGGCCCCTCTGTTCCTGTTCCGCAGGGCTGATCTGCCTGGCCGCAGTCTGGTTTCTGGTTCCGTGCTCTGCCAGCAGACGGGGCACGGAGAAAGGGCCCTCAGCGCCGGCTTGGGTGTGACCTCTCAGCTCTCTCCAAGGGGGGTGTCGTTTCCAGAGGGGTGGCAGGATACAGCTGTCCTGCGCTTCGTGCTGACGTCGCCTGGGACATCCCCGCGGGGCAGAACGGCTCTTTCTGCCCGGGCTCTCGGCAGACTGGCAGGGCACCCAAATGTCGTGGTGGGTTTGGTGGGGCTGCAGGGGCGGGGACGGCAGCGCCCAGACACAGAACAACTTGTGTGTTCCGAAGGGAGCTCCAGCAAGGGCGTCACGGGCCGGTGAACGCATCGAGCGGAGCTTCCCCGGTTCGACGCCGTCTGGGGGCGCCTGGCAACGAGAGACCCCAGAATGACACCCACCCCCAGCCCCGTGCCCTGCTCCCGCGCCCGCCGCAGCCAGGCCGTGGCTCAGGGAGTCCTCTGCTGCCGGGAGCTGCCAGCCACGGCGGGAGAAACCTGAACCCCCTCTGCACCCCGGGGCCGAGCAGACAGCGGGGGGCGGCGCTGGGCCCCTGGCACTGCCCCGCTCAGCACCCCGGGGTTGGAGGAGCCTCAGCGCGGCCGCGCTGGGCAGGACGAGCCCAGACAGTGCCGGGAGAAACCGAACCCCCGCCCAGCGCCCCCCGCCTGCGGCCCGGCCATCGCTGCTGGGGGTGCGGGCAGCGCAGGCAGCGCGGGCAGGGGCGGGCAGCGCTGCACCAGCACCCCCAAAAGCCCCCAAACTTTGCCCCAAAATTCTCTTTGGACCCCAGAATGCCCCAGTTTGGCCTTAGAATGTTCTAACAACTAACCAGTGCCCAGTGAAATCCAGCCCAGCTCCCCAGTACAAGAGAGGATTTGGTGCTGGGACAAATGGCGACGTGCCAGCTCGGCGCACGGGAGCTTTTTTGTGCCCTGAGGTGTCTCAGGAGGGGCAGGATGGGCCCAAGCTTCCCTCCTCCTCCTCCTCTCCGGGCTGGGTGCGGGTGTGCGGTCCTGGGGGCAGCGGCAGAGGCCGGGGGGGGACCCTGCTCAGCACACTCAGGGGGGTCCCCGTGGGAAGGACGCTACGGAGTCCCAGCGGCTTGTGGCTCCAGCTTTATTTTTAAAAAAATAATTATTCAAGGACAGCCTGTTTCCAGAGCGTTTGGTCTCTTGAAGGCTCATCAGAGCCAGCAGCACAGCGACCGCAGGCTCCATCTCGATGTCGGACTCTGCTCTATGGTCAGGACCGAGATGGTCTTGGCTGCCAGGGACCTGATGGAGAGTTCCGTGTCTTTCCCCAAGGGCAGGAGCGCTGCGAGAGAAGGGAGCAGAGCAGACGTGAGCCCCCAGTGCCTGCAGAGACCCCCAGGACCCCCCCCAGCCCATGCCAGCCCCATCCATCTTCTTCCCTGGCCAGGAGGAGCCGGTGAGAGAACCAGAGCGCCTGAAGCTGCTGCTCAGGAATGACCCGTGTGCCCCCGACACACAAAGGAGCTCAGGACTGGGCCAGACCACAGAGTCATTTTTCTGTTTGCCATACGAGCTGGTCTAGAGTTGTGTGTGGCCTCAACGAGCCCGTGTATTGATCTGAGCATCAGTGTGGAGTCTGGACATCATCAGCCTCCTGGCAAGGGGCAGGACAGAGACGGCTGTCCTTCCCCCACAAATTCCCTTCCTTTCTGGGGAGAAAACAAAATTCCTCCCATTTCAAGACCTTACTAAAGAGATATGCTAACCTGTGTGTCAAAGACACACACAACTTTGTGCAACTGCTCTTGAAAAAACATTCTGAAACTACTCCTCTGCCCCCGGAGCGTTTTCTTGGGGCGGGGCTGGGCACGGCAGCACCTGCCCGGGTTCTGTCCCCTACTCACCATCGCAGATGTGCCACAGCCTCTCCTGGCTGAGGATGCTCTGGCGCCGCGCAGCAAGACCTGGGGCACAGAGCTAATGTCAGAGCTCTGCTCCCCCTGGGCAGGGCTGTCCCCCGGCAAGGACAGCTCCCGAGGGCTCTGGGACCCATCAAGACCCCCAGCGAGCCCCACCAGTGGCGACTGGGTCTGGTCGGCCAGAAATGGGTCCCTGGGGACTCACCGATGAACCTGACGGCCTCCTCCCGCACGGTGGCCTGAGGGTCCTTCAGGTAGGGCAGGCTCTGGAGCAGATACTCCTCCACCCTGCTCCTCCTGTGCGTTATCTGAGGGAGCACAAGGGCACGGGGCTGGTGCGGACCCTCCACAGCAGTCCGGACCAGTCCCTCCCGCCAGCACCCCAGCTCCCTCCCAGTGACTCCCGTCTCCCAGCCAGGAGCCCCGTGGGGCTGGGGGCCAGAGAGAGCCGCGGGCAGAGGGGGCTGGGGGTGCCGAGACCCCTCCGTCCCGCTGCCAGGGCCCAGCTGGGCCGGGCTCTCCTGGAGAAGAGCCCCTGGGGGCTGCGTGCTGGAGGGCAGGGAAGGAGGCTGCAGCTGGAGCAGCGGGGCCGGGGCAGGGCGGCGATGCAGAGCGGCACAGCCCCCCCGGGCACGGCTGCAGCCCCCGTCCAGCCCGCCCCGGGGGTTTGGGGGTTGTCCTCACCAAGCACTCTCCGATCAGGGGTGTCTGCCCTGTCTTGGCCACAGAGCTGAGCCTCCTCAGGCCCAGGAACTTGGCAGAAGCGTGGAGGGTGTCCCGGGAAGCCTGCGGAGAAGCAGAGGCTGGGAGATGGCCCCAGAGCCCAGGGAAGGAGACCTGGCATCCTCCTGCTCTGGGCCTGGCTTTGAGCTGGGGGCACGGGGTGATCCCGGGACCGGCTCCCCTTCATTGCTGGGGCCATGCCGCGCTCTGGGAGCCGGCCCCGGCTGAGCAGGGAACTGCCTGTGCCAGGTTCTCTGGCCCTGCTCGTGCTGGGGCTGCAGGGACCCTTCCTGTGGGGCAGGGGGTCCCCACCTCCCCCTCCAGCTCTGCAGCACGGGGACCAGTGCAGCGGGACCCTGCGGTGACACCTTCCCATTGTCCCTCAGGCCCAGGCCACCCCCGTGGTGTCAGCACACCCTTCCCCGTGACACCAATCGCTGTCACTGCACCTTGGCCACGCTCTCGATCTCCTCGTTGGTGTGCAGTAACAGTGGGAGCAGCACACTCTGCACTGTCTTCAACATTTTTTTCTTGTTTCTCCCCACCACGGTCTTCATCATGTCTTGGAAGAGGCGGATGGAGAGCTCCCGCACGCGGCTGCACTCCTGGCAGGGAGGAGGACAGAGGGAGCTCAGCACCAGCCGCTCCTCGCCCACAGGGAGCAGGGGCGTTAGCGTGGCCGGGGGAGAGGAGCTGCTCTGGGGCCGGATCCTGAACGCAGGAGCCGTCGGCCAGACCTGCAGCTGCGGCTCAACGGCCCCGGAGCCCTGAAAGGCCGCGGAAGAGGAGCGGGGAGGGGAAGAGCCCCCAAAGGCTACACAAGAGGAGCAAGGGGGGGACCCCTGCCCAAACGCTTCCCGCATGGCCACACTCAAGGGCAGCCACCTTGCAGCCATCGCCTCGGCTCAGGCGCCCACGGCAGCCTTACATCATCGAAGAGGGGCAGGAGCTTCTCCGCCAGGCTCAGGGAGATGAGGTTGGCCTCTTCCCTCTCCATGTGACCCATCACGCTGATGAACAACACCAGGGCCTTCGTCTTGACATTGGCATTGGCATCTGTCAGGGTCTCCAGGATGTCGGGGAGCAGCACCGCGAGTTTTCTGGCCTGTACGAAACACACCGTTGCCTTTTTGTGAAGCGGTGAAAGACCCCCCCACCGCCCCAGCCCCCACCTGCCGATGTGGCTCCCCTTGCCGACCCCCCACTCACCATTTCAGGTGTTTTCGACAGCGTGTTGAGGCCCGTGAGCACCATCGAAAGGAACACCGGGCTGGGACGCCTCAGGTACCTCTGGGCCTTGTAGAGGGCAGCAAACTCCTCCGTGTCAATGTTAGCGCAGGCCAGGAGCTACAATGGAGACAGCGGTGAGAGACCAGCAGAGCTGCAGGGCTCCCTCCCCGCACCAGCACGCTCCATGGCAAGGGTCTCCTCTCCCCTTGAAGCCACCTCCGAGTCCCCACGTCTCTGACCCAGGACCAGCAACTGCCTCGACGCTGGTTTCTGCCCCTTCCCGGGGTCTCCAGGCTGCGGAGCTGGGCAGGGGGACGCAGGCAGGGGGGAGGGCAGAGCGCTGCCTGTGCCGGGACGGGCTTGGTGGGGCCAAACCAGCACGGGGTGGCCCTGAGCCTGTGGCACGGGGGTCTGGCTGGTGCTGAGCAGGGGAAGGAGGAGGAGGAGGAGGAGGAAGGCAGAGCGGTGGGGCTGGGCGTGGGTCACTCACAGCCAAGGGGTAGATGCAGGCGTCCTCCGTGGCAGAGCTGAACACCCTGCTCAGCCGCCAGTCCTGCAGCACGCCGAGCAGCTCCGACATGACTCTCCGCAGAGCCCAGGGCACGGAGACCAGCACCTCCCACATGGCCACGGCCGCCCTGCGGAGCCAGAGCCAACTCGCTCAGCAGAGCTGCCTCGGCGCCTCCAGACCCCGGCCCTGCCCACCCTCTCATTTCGGGGTGCCCGGGGAGGCAGAGGGGGTGAGGTTCTGTTCCCACGGGGCACGGGCTCCGCTTGGGCCGGCTCTGGCTGCAGGGGGAAGCGTGGTGGGATGGAGAGCCCTGCCCCTCGGGGATAGCCCGCAGTTTTCTGTGGGTCTGGCAGCCAGACGGCCTCTGGGCCACTCTCCCCGTGGGGAACGAGCCCTCAAGGCTGTCGGGGCCGGTACCTGTCACTCATTGGAGAGATGCCCAACAGGCTCCTGACCACCTCCCTGGGGCTCCACTCCGTCAGCAGCAGCAGCAGCGAGTGCAGGCTGCGCCGGGCTGGCTCCGTGTGGATGTGCTCCACATTTCTGTGGATGTGTCTCAGGATTTCTGGCACCTGGAGGGGACACGGGTGAGGATGGTGCTGCCCTTCCCACCCCTCCCTGCTGCCTTGACCTGGCTTTGGGTGCCCGAGAGAGCCGGGTTAGGGCAGGAGGGAAGATTTGACACGTCTTGGCACAGAAGGACAGTCCAGCCACGGGGCACTTACATCCGTCAGCCAGGACACGGGGTCTGTCATGGCCATGTCCACGATGTCACCGCCCATCTGCCTGTCGTGCGCATCGTCTGCCGTCAAGGCCTCGATGCCCACGAGGAGAACGTCCGTCTTCTGCGAAGGCCGGAAGTATTCGCCAAACACCTACGGGAGGAAGGACGGGGGAAGGCGTGTCACGCTGAGCTTGGCTGAGCAGCTCGACCACCTCTGGGTCCCTTTGCTCGCACAAGCCGATGACACGGACAAGGGTCCCGGCGAGGGGGGAGCTCGTTACCGTTCCCATGTCGCTGCAGTCAAGTAAAGAAAGCAACCAGGCGCCCTCAGAATCCCATCCCGCTTCCTCTGGAATCTCCTCTGGCAGCGTCTCGTCTACACGGAAACACGGAGGAGTCGGTGAGACAACGGCCATCTCGGCCAACCAGCCTCCCAAGGGGTGAAAAGAGCTTGAAACGGGGGAAACGGGGTCCTGGCATCGGCCCCCTCGCTCACCGATCCGCAGGGCCTGGACCAGGGACACCTCGCAGGGCTCCGGCAGAGAGCTGCTCTCCTGGGGAGCCCCCACCTCCTCCCAAACCACCCTGGGGCTGCTGGGGGGTCTCTCTGCCATCCTCAGAAACGGCTGAGGGACGGTGGGGGTTCAGCTTTAGGGAGCGACGGGAAAAGACGCGGGCTGTGCTCAGGAGTCTCCTCGCTGCGCTCCCGCCCTGTCCCTTCCCCGTCTTGTCAGGCACTGCGGGGCTGCGCTGCTCAGATACGGTGCCGGGGGTGACACGGAGCGATGTCACAAAGGGGTCACATTGTGACGCGTCACCCAGGCCGGGTGGGGCAGGGTTCCGCTGGGCGGGGCGGGGACCCCCTGGCCCCCATCGTGTCCCCTCAGCACCTTCCTGCCCCCCGGCTGGTCCCAGAGGTTCTCACACCCCGGCACGGAGCCCGGACCTTCCGCTGCGATCCGACAGAAACCCTCCAGCCTGCCCCGTCTCTCCCTGGCGGTCACCCGCGGCGTTCGCTCGCCCGTGCCCAGTCTCTCCCCCGCGGCCCGAGTAGCTTTCACCTCGGCAAGAGTTTCCCGGTTTTGGCTGGGAGAGAGTTAATTTTCTCCGGCCGGGAGGGAGCACAGCCCCGGGGCCGTGTCTGGCGGCGGCGGGATCTCCGCTCTGTCGGGGTCACCGGCCGGGAGCGGGCTGTTGGCCGGTGCGGGGCGAGCGGTCGCCTTGTGCATGGCCCGTTCGCACCGAGCCCCGCCCGCGGCCCGGCCGGCGCTGCGGGGGGGCGGGCAGCGCGGGCAGCGCGGGCAGGGCCGGGCGGCGCCGCTCCAGCCCCGGAGAGCGCCCGGCGGCGGCGGCGCGGGGACCGTGCGCGGACGCGGCCCCGCCCGCGGAGCGCCGGCCCCGCCCGGAGCCGAGACGCGGCCGCGGCCCCGCGCGACCGGCCCCGGGAGACGCGGCCGCCCCCCCCGCCGCGGGCGCAGCGGCCCCGTCGCGCAGGGGCGGAGGCGCCGGGCACCGGGGCCGGGCGGGCGCGGAGCCCCGCGCGGAGACGGCCGCGGGCGCGCGGGACGCTCCCGCGCAGGCGCACCCGCGGGCACGGGGCGCGGCCCCCCCGCGCAGGCGCGGTCCCGCGCGGCCCCGCGGCGGGGGAGCGGCGGCCGCCCCGCCCGAGCCGGCGGCAGACGGGGACGGCGCGGATCGCCCCGCGGCTCCGCTCCCGCGGTCGGGCTGCGCTCGGGGGGGCGGCCGGGCCGTGCGCGGGGGGGCGCGGAGCGAGGCGCGGGGCCGGCGGGGCGGCGCTGCCGGAGGGGCCGGCGGGGCCGGGGGCGGCCGCTCGGGGCCGGGACGCCGGTTCCTCCGGGCGGGGGATTCCCGCGGGCTCTGCGCGGGGACCCGGGGCGGGCGGCCGGGAACACGCGGGGGGGATCTGCGGAGGGCCTGCGCGTGTTCGTGGGAGAGAGAAACTGCGCGAGGGGCGGATCGAGAGCGCGGAGGAGAGTTAAACCGTGCGAGTAAAATGGGGGCTTCTGGGCGCCAGGGCCGCGTGGAAATTGCACTTTGGGCAAGAGCGAGGTTGAGCGAAGGATCCGTTTTCCCGCTGCTTCTCAGTGGCACCGGGGCTGTGCCAGCTAATTGTCCATATATTTTTTGGCGCGAGCAAATTTTCTGTATATGTGTGGCTTTACTAATAGACTGTGCAAGGGGTTCCCAAGGCAGTTGGGTGTTTTGTAATACAAAGATAAAGGGAAAAGACTCTTGGGAGGAGGAGCCCCGGGAAGAGCATCTCTCCCCATGGAAATCTCATCACTGCTTGGGCCGTGAGGGAGCTGGTTTCTCTCTATGCAATGACGGTACAATTGACCTCAGAGTTTCAGCTGGCGTTCTGACGGCAATGAGAATCAGGCCTTTAACTTTCATCTTAAAAATCTAGATTCTCCTCTGTGGCACAGCATGAGTTTGTTAAACCTCCGGTCGCGTCAGTTGGTCTCCTGTAGCTCGGCATCATAAAGCTCCTGGCAGGGCAGGGCAGGATTGTTCAGAAGGTGTGTAATTCCTTAGCCTGTGCACTCAGTGAGCATTAGTAGTCTTTCATACAAGCCTGCAGAAATTGTTCTGTCCAGTCTGGAAACTGTTGATGTGATGCCAATTCATTTTGTCTTCTGTTCAGATTTCAGCTAATACATTGGCTTATGTGGGGTTTGGATTTCTTTGGGCTCTTGGAGATTCACTTCTTTTCATACAGAAAGGCAGATTTAGTTCATATAGGTGTATCTTTCTATTCAAAACCTGGGCCAGTAATAAGGTGTCGGTATGAAAGTTGTCCTGGCAATACAGAATGTGACAATCCTGTCCTCAGCCCAGGCTGTGAAAGGCTGTTGGTCAAGCCTGGGACCTGCTAAAGTCAGGCCTCCGATACTTTTTAATTTTTATCAAGTTTTCCACTGAAAACTACTTGTGAAAATATACTTTCAAATGTATTAGTTTCCTCTGTCTAAACAAAACCAGATTAATGTGAAACATTAATGTAAATTCAGACGTTAATATTAATCTGTGAGTGGTCACTTTTCTGGTTACTGGGTTTTTCTTCCTGATGTTTACATCGGGTGAGAAGAAATCTTTGTTCACAAAATAGTTTGTGTTAATCATTGTTTACTTTGCTGCCCCGAGAAATGTAAAGAACTGGAAGGTTGACTCTGGAAAGACACTGATGTTTAGAGCATGTATTGGAGATCTCTCAGTTTCGTTAGAAATTGGGTTTATAGATCTACGTTTGGATACTTTTCAGTAAAAAAGGAGCAGGATGGCTGCAGGCTGTAGATGCATAGAGGTCCCTTAGGATTTCTGTGTGTCAGTGCTGCGCCGGGCGCTGCAGCCTGGGCTCAGAGCTCCCCGCAGTTCGTGGCAATCTCTGCGGTGCCCTTCGCGGGCTGTCGGAGTCACTGTGCAAAGACACCGACGGGCTGATGCAGCTCATAGCTCAGGAGTCGTGGGAATCAGCAGAATATACCACAGGGTTTAGAACGGACTGAAGTTTGATTTTATTTTTTTATTTTTTTTTTTTTTTAAAGGGAAATAGGGGTTTTTTAATCATGGTTTGACAACATGGTCTGTGTTCATTACCTTAGGAAGTGCTTTTGCTCTGCAGGATGCAATGCGGGTAAGTCCCGGGCGATAGATAACCCTATTTAGGGAAAACAAGGTACTGTGAAATGTTAGAAGGAGTATAACAAAGCGACCTTGGTAAGTGTTTATGTTGTCCCTAAGTTGTTAGTCATGAAAGGTGGGCTTGCTTAAGAGGAGAAAAGGAAGATAGATGTGATTAAAGAAAAAAAAAAATCTGAAGCAGTTTAGGACCATTTGATCCGTGGTCTTAGCAAACGTGTACTTTGAAAGCCAGTGAATTCTCTTGCAAAGAGGGAACAATATACATGCAGTAACTGAAGGTTAGACTGTGATACCCTTGGGTAGAAAACCCCCAAATAGCGCTTCATTCTGTAAATGGTGCTGCTTGGATCGGTGGAGACTGTTTTTCACCTTTTAAAGGGTGTAACGTTTACTTCACGTGCTATATACTCTGCTTATCCATACAAGCAGATAAATAGTTACTGGGTGTATAGATATTTATACTTTAAAATCATATTTTACGTAATACGTAATATTTTCGATGTATTTTAATATATATTACATACTTATATTTTTTCTGCAAAAAATGATGTACATAACGCAGTAGCAGTAGAGTAGTGCACTACCTTATGGAAATATCTTCACTTCCATCATTTGATTATCCCGTTTCAGGCTGTAAGCCTTTGTCCATGCCCCAGTGCGTGGATCATTCAGTACAGCACTGCTAATGCTGCTTTGGTGAGATGGAGTTCTCATGGGGATGCCTGCTCAAGGGTGACTGTTCCAGAAATGACTGCTCTGTGTCTGACACCCGTGGAGATGAACTTACTCAGGTGCTGGAATTTCCAAGCATTCTGCTGTATCCCCAAATTGAATGTAATTCATCTTCTGACAGAAGTGGGGTCCAAAGCATGTGAGTATCACCACACCTCGAATTACTTAATGCCTTTTCAGGACGAGGATGGGATGATGTTGAACATGTTATGCAGCGTGACGGGCTCTCCCAGCAGAAAGGTCAGACGTGCCGAGATGGTACCGAGGGAGCGTTTGACTGTGGAGGCTGCAGCGGCTGGGAGAGCAGCAACCTTCACAGTGTGTGAGCACCAGGGCACAGGCCGCACTGCCCCGTGTCTTTAAAGCTACTTCTGTGCTAGCCATAAGCTGAAACAGCAATTTTGGAGATGATAAAACCAGGTTCAAACTGCAAATAGTAAAAAGATGGCATAAAGCAGTGGATTAAAAAAGGGGACGTGACTGGCGGTTCTGAGGTCAGGTTGTTATGCCAGCTTCTGCATCTTAGGGGTCTGCACAGTAAAACAAGTGGCATGAGTCCAGTTGGGTCATTTAAGGTTCAATTAACGTTAATTCTCTCCTCTTATGTAATAAACGTAATTAAAATATGTAACTGCACATTTTATAGCACACTGGAAGGCTGTATCACAGTCTGTTTATGGTAGGGCTTTCCTGGCTCTCTGCAGCACTTGCAGTATTACTCGTTAAAGGGTAATTCAGGTTCGTCCATTTGCTGGTTTCAACCCAAGAAGTGGAGTGAAAATTAGGGAAAGCTACAATGCAATAAGATTATTTTTTCCCCCCAGATGGCTTAGCGGGGTGCTCTAGCTGTCAGAGAGGTGAAATATGTGGCCTGACTGAAATTCCAGGTGAGCTGTTGGTCGTCCCGTTGCGGGCCCTGGCAGGTGCAGACAGGCGCTGCTGCGTCTCCCCTGTGAGACAGGGGGGTGCCGGTGGAAGCGCCGCAGTTCTCTTGCCCTGGGCTGTGGAGGGCAGCCGGCCTGTTGGGGCACAGCGCTGTGCTCTGCCCTCTCGCGCTGTGTCGGTGTCTCAAGAGCCCAAGAATTTGGCCTAGAGAGCAGCGATGCTGCGTGCTGTGCTCTTGGCCCAGCACCGAGCTGGGTGGAGACCAGAGCTGGGACTTAAGGACAGGCTTAACCCGCTTGACTGAAGGGAAACATGGACCCCATCTAGCATGCCAAATCAGATGGGGTGTTTGTTCACTTTTCTTAGATCAATTACATCCTGGGCGATAGATTCCTGCAGCAGTTTCTGCCAGAGTGAGCCTTACTGCCAACAGTCTTTGCTGAATTGTTGCCTGCTGACCTTTTCCTCATGATTTGTACCACTCTGACAGTACTGGCTGTGGATCAGAGTCGAGCTTCAGAACCATTTTAAGAGGCAGATTTCTATTTTAATATTTTCTTTTCACTTTTTGAAGTTGGGGATATCGTATATTTGTGGTCTATCTTACGTCATACTTCCCTGTATGTTACTTAACACCACCACTGAACTGTGGCTTGCTGCAGAACATCCTATATCAGATACGGCAGTTTAATAAACTAATAGATTGATATGCAGGGTCATATTATGCATAGTAGCATCTTTATGTTATTACAGGAAAGGGAGAACAGTCATTTAGGAAAAAATCCAACAAAGTCTTACAGCTTCATGGTTTGATTTTTTTTTTCTTGCCCTTTTCCCCCCCTCCTCAATTAACATAATCAGAATTTTGCCCATGGCATTTCTGAGTGGTGATTTTTCACATGACAACAGTAAGGGTGTTTTCCTTCCGTTTGATTTTATTTTTGACATGGGCTACAAGCGTTAATGGTTTCCTCAATACAAGTATGTTTGATAGATTTCAACGGGCATTTCATAGTATGCAATCATGGTGATGTTCCTGTATGCCTTTTATCTCAATTTCTCAAAAAAATATGCTCTTGAAACATGAATAGAATTTTTCTTTTGTACAAAGGGCTTTACCTGAAGTCCTCAAAGTGCTTGGAATTATTGCTTTGCCTTAATACAGCAGGTGGAAATTTGTTCTGCCGACCATCTTGTGATAAGCGTTCTTCTCTTCAGTAACACTGGCAGTAGGAGTCCCTGTTTTATGTGAAACCACATTCTTTACTGATTTTGCACCACTTTTCCCTCAAATTCTGCAGAATTGTAGCTGCCAGAACTTTCCAGACTGATTTACTGTTTCGCTGAAACCTAATACTAAGTCTTCAGTCTTCTGAGCATCTTTCCCCAGATGCGGATTTCAGTTGTTCTCTTCCCTGACGATGGTTGGTCTTTGTGCTGTTGAAAAACCTGGTTTTCTTCTTTAGGTAATATTCACATTGCTCTACAGTGTAGCTCTTCTTTTAAACGGTGTAGAAAAACATAACCGCCGTGTAGTTGTATTCATCCTTTCCAGCAGCTTTGTGTTTTCTTTCCTTTTCTTGAGTTAAATGAAAACTATTAAAAATGTCAGAAGCTTCTGAAGGTGGGTTTTGGGGGCTGTGACCTCACTGATACTTTACAGGGGAAAAAAACCTACTTCAAAATCGTTTCTATTCTCCTTGCACTGTAGAAAGCACTGAGTTCTCTCAGAGTGCAGGCGTGGTGGGACTAAGTATGACACTATTTAAGATGCCAAGTAAAAATGAGTTCAGATGTGGCTTAGCTCAGAACAGAAGGCACAGGTAAGAAAACCTGAAGCTGTCTGGTAAAACTCACAGGGAAAAACCTTTTCTAAAAGATGCCACCAACATTCCCAAGAATGAAAGTCAGTGCAAAGCTGGTTATCGGGCGTCTGTGGTGTCCGACTTGTCAGGTGTCACTTCAGTGCCACAAGGCAGCAGCTCACAGTTGGAGGTTTCAGCAGCATCCATGGGGTTTGTGCATGAAGACAGACTGTGCTCAAGCTGCATCAGGGCTCTGGGGTTAACTGGCTCCTGTAGGCTCAGTCGCGGCCCCGAGCAGCTCTTCCCATCGCTGAGGGCTTCCTGGAGGATTCTGTTCAGGCCGCACATACACTGGGAATAGAGTGTAACATTGCTGGTGTTTGGGGGGTTTTAAAAGAAAAATTGAGCTGTAGAGCAAAATGCTAAATTTCAATCACACTCTTAAGAGTGATTTTTTTTTCCCTGCTTTGCTAAAACGAGTTTTCTGTTTGAATTTAAATGTTTGAACCAGTTTCCATGGTGCAGTATTTCATACAAGTTTTCATTCTTTTTAAAGTCAGAATAACGAAAGGTAGATTTAATCTGTGCTTTTGCAGGGGGGTATTATACTTTGCTAGCCCACAGTACCGTTTATCAAGGGAAGTAAATTGAGCCACACTTGCATGTTGTGGGTTTTTGCTTTGAGGGTATTTTGTTCCTTTCCTGAGCTCAAGAGTAAATGTGAATATATTACAGATATTAATGTGGTATTCATGTCATCTGAGACAAATTCTTAATTTGAATGAATTTTGATTACGGCTGCCTTAAATATTCCCCCCCCCCCCCCGCCAAAGTTTAACTTCAAAAAGACAAAACTTTCCGTATTAGGGGTTTCTTTACAAAATCCTACTATACACTTTTTTTTTTCTTTTGGAGGTCTTCATAAAAGTTCTGTCTCAGTTTATCAAACAATTCTATAGTCTCCCACGTGCACCAGGCATTATGCCAAGTGCACGGTCCTGCACCTGGGCTGAGGTGGTATCAGTACAGACTGGGGGATGGATGGGTGGGTGGGTGGAGAGCAGCTCTGTGCAGAGGGACTTTGGGACATTGGTGGGCAAAAATTGGACGTGAGCTGGCAGCGTGCACTCCCAGCCCAGGAAGACAATCGTCTCCTGGGCTGCGTCACAAGAAGCATGGCCAGCAGGGCGAGGGGGGGATTCTCCCCCTCTGTTCCCCTCTGGGAGACCCCCCTGCAGGGCTGGGTCCAGCTCCGGGGCACCAACAGCAGAAGGACACGGACCTGCTCGAGCGGGGCCAGAGGAGGCCACGGAGATGCTGGGGGGCTGGAGCCCCCCCGTGAGGACAGGCTGGGAGAGTTGGGGGTTCAGCGGGAGGAGAGAAGGCTCCGGGGAGACCTTAGAGCGGCCTTTCTATATGTAAAGGGAGGTTTTAAGCAAGATGGAGAGAGGCTTTTTACCAGGGCCTGTAGTGCCAGAGCAGAGGGCAGCGGGTTAGAACTGAAGGAGTACGTTCGCGCTGGACAGAAGGAGCGTACGTTTTTTTTACAGTGAGGGGGGTGAGGCCCTGGCACAGGTTGCCCGGAGCAGCTGTGGTGCCCCCTCCCTGGAAGGGCTCAAGGCCAGGTTGGACGGGGCTTTGGGCAACCTGGGCGAGGGGGAAGTGTCCCTGCCCGGGACGGGGGGTTGGAGCTGGATGATCTTTAAGGTCCCTTCCAACCCAAACCATTCTATGGTTCTAAGTGATAATAAATAAGTAATGAATTGTGCTCTTTCCCAGTGTAGTCCACAAACTGACATCCAAGATAGCATATTTCTGTTTTTTATTTTTTTTTCCCCTTTTTCTTCCCCAATACCTCCGTGGTTTGGAAATAGGATTTCCATAGGACAATCCTTTTCTTAATTTATCACTGTTACTTTTCACAGTCATTTTTCCTGTCATTTCTCTTCTCATGGTACTTTTTCTGTGTGGATGTACTAAATCAGAAACTTGCATGTGATAAATATTCTCTGGTGTTTCTCAGAGAATAGTAAGGTTTGAGGCTCACCAGGCTTGACAGCTGGGAACCTGGAACTGAGCAGCTGAAAGCTGCTCTAGGATTTGGGCATCTGTGTTTGCTGGCACACTTGGAGTTCCTTTGTTCTGCATTTGCTAAAGATTAATGAGAAAGCTGCTTTCTGTTATTCTAAGTGTGGGATGGACAAGCCTAAGAATAACCAGACAGCGTGCAATAGCCACACGCTGCATCTACAAGCACTTGACAAACCTTAGTCTGGAAATTATACTGTTAAAACACGTTCAGAAAAACCCGATGGCTGCTGTGATTATAAATAAAACAGGATGTTACATGTCATAAGAAAAAACCTGGCCAAGAGGAAAGTTATCCTCGGAGGCAAATATCTCCAAATTTAGATGTTTAAAATGAAACTTAGTTATGTGCAGGCTTTTGAATAAGCTTTTCATGAGGCAGGTTTTAATCTGAATCTAATGATGATAACGTGGTTTTAATTGTGAGTTTGTGGCTGGTGCTTCAATGTGAGAGTGCATTTCCTAGGCTGTCGGTGTCCCTGTGCAGCACTTGAACTGGAGAAGATGTCGCCGGTCAGTAGCTGCCCGCTGATTGCAGTGTTGCAGGTGGAAGTGCTCTGCTCTGTGCTCAGTTTGGTGCCATGTTATTTACAGATATATTACGTTTTAAGGGGAATAGGATTGTTTTGTAAATAAATTTGCAGTGGGAAATCATTCCCAGGAACTTACATGTGTGGAACTAATTGTTTGCTCCACTTTGCTGTGATCTAAATGATCGAAGTCAGATATGGTGTTTATTAAATCCAGAACTTCAAAGGCCTTTGAGATTTCCACAGAATATCATGTTCCACGTAGAGTTACACTTGCATTTTTCTCCAGTGTCTGTTGAAAGCTAATTTTGCTTATTGTTTCCCTTTTTTTTAAATTTTTTTTTTTTCATAGCAGTTGTGGTTTTTCTTTAGCTCTTTTCAGTGCTTACAGCTTTTGCAGAGAGACAAATATAAGGGACCCATCATGGTATAAATGCTTGAGAGCTGGAAATCCAAACGCTCCAGCATTTATAACTCCGTGAGGGAACTTGCAGGCAGTGATTTCCTAGAGGAACGTAGAGGAGTGCTGTGAGACAGAGGTTCCCAAGAGGACTAGATGTTGCTTCTTCTGTCCAGGCAGGGTCTGGGCATTGAACACCGAGCTCCAGACCTGGAATTGATGAATTTCGTAAATCTGTGTGAAATCCCAAAGCTGATGCGGTTAATGAATGAGGCAGCTAAGCTGGGGATTTCCAGCAGCCTCCCCCGAGGGACCCAGGTTCAGGGCAGACAGCAGCACTGCGTGGGGCGATGGGCTTGAAATTCTTTAGACAGCCACCGGCTGCCCAGCCGGGTCAGATGCCAACAGGAAAGTGAGTTTCAAAGGCTGGACTGTCTGCCTAGACAGCAAGGGAGTTACTTTGGTATGGCTGACTGTGTCACGGCAACCCTTGCAGGAGAGAACTCCCGGCTTCCTTAACAGCTGGGGCTGGGGACACGCTGGCCTGACAGCCTGAACGGGAAGCACTCCCTGCCCTGGTTTTGCCTTGGTTGATCTCTTTCAGACATATTTTGCAAACACATTCATCCTTCTTGAAGGCAGTAGATGTGCTGTAGCAGGATAATTGCAGGGGAATAAATATTAGATAAGCTAGGGAGTTATTGAATACACCTGAGGCATTGCTTAATCTTGTGTTGGAGCAGATTTCAATATTACTTCTGTAATATTCTTTTAAGTGAGAATCAGATCTTAGCCGGGAGTGCAGGGATAAGCAAAGAAGGTGCAAGTGCAGGAAGAGGAGCATTGGCTCTTTTATCAGGGAGGAGCTCGCCGGCACAGTTTTGTTCACAGCTGCTGTTGTGCAGTGCCAGCACTGCCTAGATACTGTTAGATCTGGCAGCCTGTGTTACTCAAAGCCACTGGGGCCGTCCAGCTCGTGCTGCCAGGTCATGGCTCACATACAGTGTGTCTTACCCTTCCTCCGAGGGGTTGCCCTGAAAGTACTTTTTTCAGTCTCACGGTGACTGTCTGAAGCCCAGTTATGTCACTTGTAGAGGGAGGCCACCAGCGACGCAGTCTCAGGTTTTGAGATGCTTTTGACACTCAAATGTTCTAAAACTCTCCAATTTCTAGTTTTGCGATGAGACTGAGTAGGTGTTCTGAATCGCAGTTAGGGAGTACTATGGGCTATCAACCTGGCAAATTCTAAACACTGACACGTACTGATAATGGAGGGAAAACACGTTCCTTGTGTGCACCTTTAACACCGTGACTGATTGTTCACAGTCAGCAGATCTGTTACGTTTATGTCCAATTGCAGAGCGATTCTGTGTATACATGAAGCGTGTTTCTGCAATCAGCAGTGTTCAGTGAAATCGAAGTTCAAGAAGCTGCTGTGCTGGTTCCTGCTGCTGCAGTCACCCCGTGTCCTGCGGAGGAGGAGGCTCCCCAGCCCCTCTGGTTTCACGCTGCAGAGCGAGCCAGGGCAGGTCCAGTTCTGCGAGGGGAGAGGATCTTCATGTGCCCGGTGTGTTTGTGATGGGAACCCGTCTGTGCCAGATTCCGAGTTAATGCTGGTCAGTTTTTCTTCCCTAAGCTCCTCGCAGTGAGTAAACAGCTAAGAAAAAGAGTTAGTGTGCAGTCTGCTCTTGGACCGGAGTGCTGCAGTGCGGGGCTTTTGAGGAGAAGCTGAAGAACAGTGGCAATATATCCAACAGTTTTATTTTGCACTGTCTGAGTTTGTGTTCTGTGCTGCCACGTTGGATTGAACAGACAAGTGGAGGACAGTGTCTGTTGTCTTAAATTTGTAGAGTTTTCACTTGCCACGCAGTTGACATTTCAGTAGGAATCAGCAGATGTCCTGTCTGCACACCTTGGGAGCAGAATGAGCACCAGCCCGGGTCTTTGCATTGACTCAGTATTAACTGTTTTCACCTTGACAGCGTTGTTCTGGAGTGCTTTGCTCCTCTTAAAATATTTTGTTGCATTACCCTTGAGATCAGCCAAATCCTTGTTACAAAATCTAGAAAGAGATTTGGTTTTGCTCTCTAAGTGTAGAAAAAGTAGAAGGTAGTGAGGTCTAAGGAAGAAAGATTCTCTTTTCTTGCATTTGTCCTTAGTAATAAAGAAAAAAAAAAGTATAGAAATGTATGGTGGGAGGGGGAAGAACCAGCATTTTGCAAAGTGTTTCCGAGTGCTTTTGCTTGCTGTTTTAATTTCCACAGAGCTGTGTGAGTTTGCATGTCAGTCAATTGAAAGTGATGCTTTGCTTTGGTTATGACCTGAGACTAAAATTAATGTTGCGTAGGGCTCGGTATATGTAAATCGATATATAAATGCTGCTGTAAGTATAATTAATAGCAAAAGACAAAGTCAGGTTGACTAACAGAGTTTTTAATTAGATTAATATAAACCATTTGTGATTTAATACAATGCTGTCTACAAAACTAGATACTATATGCATGCCTGTGAAATCAGTTCAGTAACATACTGGGTCCAAATTAGCTGTTCTTACCATTTCCTCGAGTGAAAAGAAATTTGAGTTTTCTGCTACAATTTCACCAGTCCAGTATCACTAACGTACATGGGGAAGATGCATTAATTTTATTGCTGGGCATTCAGCCCTGACCTATCCTGATTCTTGTTGACTTAGAACTGAACTTTGCAAATACAGCATCTGGCAAAGAAAATCTTTCGCCTAATTTGAAATCATATTCAGCTCAGTAAGAGCAAGATATTGGAAATGCCATTGTATTACAGCTCCTTTAGATCTTCCTTTTACATTCCAGACTCTCCAAGTTAGAAACAGGTTGGTGGGTCACTGCCCGTTAGCAAAGAGCAGATGGTATTTATTACTGTGAGCAGTAAAGCATCTGTCTGTGGGAGGGAGAAACCCAATTAGCCCGATGTTGATTGTGCTTTTAATGTTGTGGACTTAGTACCTATTTCCATACCTGCGTGTGTGCTCAATATAAACTTACTGAATTGTGCCCTTTGAAAAGGGGTCAGTGGTGCGCTTCTACAGTCTGAATCGTGAGCATTCGTAGGAATACTGGTGTAGATAATGTCCTTCAAATGACCCGGTCTTAGCTACACAATTCCAAGAACCCCTTATTACTTCACTTGCATTTTATTTGGTTCTACATAGTCAAAAGCCCGGCTGCTTGAGGCTTGGCTAGGACACCGAGGATGGCTGTTAAAAGGCAGGTGGCTTTTTGTCCTGCGGAGGCCGCCTGCCCTTGATCCCACAGACTGTGACATAAACACAAGGCAAACTCCTTGCTAGCTCAGCATCTCTGCAGTTGTTAAAAATACTGATCTTCTTGAGCAGCTTTCCATTAAGGAGCAGTCAGCCCTCAAAAGAACGGGCGACTCTTTAGAGACGCGGGTTGGGATCCGGCGTGACCTCCGACCGGTGGCTGGTTTGCCAATAGCTCCGACCTCCCTGACGTGGGCAAAAACTGGGTGCAGGGGCGGGTGCACGCGGGGTGGGTGCGTGCGGGGGGGCGGGCGGGTGCATTCTGCACGCGGCAGCGAGTGTGTGTGTGTGCGTGCGTGCACACTCGGGGTGTGTGTGAACACTGCGCCTTGCGCTCTGCGTTCCAGCGTGTCTCTTGCAGCGCGGGTGTGCGCACGCCCCGGGTGGGCATCGCACCTTCTCTTTGTCCCCCGCGGGTGTCTCCAGGCACCGTGTGTGTGCGCACGTGCCCCAGAGCTCTCTGCGTGTCACATCGATTTTTCCTGGCCTCTTCCTGGCCCCCACGTGCCGGTCTTCTCTGTGCCGGGGCGGCTCTGAGCACCCTCCTCTCCGGTAATCAGAGACCCCATCCATTTATCTCATCTCTGGAACCTGGGGAAGCGGCTCAGTGACTTCCGAGGGGAAAAAAGAGGAGGGAAAAAAAAATTTTAAAGGGTTGTTAGTCAAGAGTCCCCAGCTGGAGTTGCCACTTGTACTAGAAGAGTGCCAATGGTGCAGATGCGGAAGGCAGAGGAGCTCCGTGGCTGCCAGCCGGGCGGTGCTGGTGGCAGGGCCGGGCCGGGCAAGACCTGCCCGCAGCCCATCCCTGCGCCCCCGCCCCGTTTGCATCCTGTGAGCCGTGGCCACCGCGGAACGTGCCGGGGCTCCCTGGGCGATGTTGCCGTGGCCACCGCGGAACGTGCCGGGGCTCCCTGGGCGATGTTGCCGTGGCCACCGCGGAACGTGCCGGGGCTCCCTGGGCGATGTTGCCGTGGCCACCGCGGAACGTGCCGGGGCTCCCTGGGCGATGTTGCCGTGGCCACCGCGGAACGTGCCGGGGCTCCCTGGGCGATGTTGCCGTGGCCACCGCGGAACGTGCCGGGGCTCCCTGGGCGATGTTGCCGTGGCCACCGCGGAACGTGCCGGGGCTCCCTGGGCGATGTTGCCGTGGCCACCGCGGAACGTGCCGGCGCTCCCTGGGCGAGGGGCCCGCGGCCGGGCAGTGGCGCAGCGGACGAGCCATGGGCTGCATCAGCAGCGGTCCGGCCGTCCCGGCGTTTGTCGCCCCCAAACCCCCCCGCGCGCCTCCGGCCCCTTCCCCTTCCCGCCGCGCCGGGACCCGCCGCCCCTGTTGGCGGTGGCGCCGCTGGATGTCCCGGCGCGTTGGCGCCGCCCCCCGGCCCGGCCCGGCCCCGGCCCGGCCCCCGCTCCCCCCGGGGCCGGCGGGGAGCCGCTGGGCCGAGGCCGCCGCCTCCGTCCCCGCCCGCCCCGTCCCCGCCTCCTTCTCCCCGGGCTCCCCCGCCCGCCCGCAGCCGCTCGGCAGCCCGGGCGCCGGCCCCGAGCCCCCGGTGCCCGGCCCGGGTCGGGAGCGGCCGAGCCCGGCCCCGGCACGGGGCGAGGGGGCCGCGGTGCCGGAGATCGCCTCGGCGGCCCGTCTCCGTTCCGGGAGCGGCGGGGAGCGACGCGCGGCCGCAGCGGCGCCAGGTCGGAGCGGGCCGGGCCGGTCGGGCCGGGCCGGTCGGGCGGGGGCCGTCGGGCGGCCGGGGCGGAGCGGTGACGGCCCGGTCTGGCCCGCAGGGAAGGAGAAGGGGCGGCTGGAGGAGCTGTACCGGCAGGGGCCGCTACTGGGGAGCGGCGGCTTCGGCTCCGTGTACTCGGGCACCCGCCTCTCCGACGGCAGCCCGGTAAGCGGCGGGACGGCGGCGGGGCGGGGGGAGGAGGAGCGGGAGGAGGAGGCTCATCCCGCCGCTCCCCGTGGCTTGCAGGTGGCCATCAAACACGTGTCCCGGGAACGCGTCGCAGCGTGGGGTGAGCTGGTGAGCGACCGGGGCTGCCGGGAGAAACCGGGGCGTCGCGGGGCGGGGGATAAGGGGAGGCCCGAGAGGGTGGGAACGGGAACACCGCGGGGGGAGCGGGCGGGGAGTCGCGGGGGGACGCGGAGCATCCCGGGGAGGGGCTGCCCGGTACCGGGGGGTCCGGGCGGGGGGCGCTGGAGCACCCCCTTGGCAGGGGGATGCCCGGGCACCGGTGGGGTCGGGTGGGGGCACTGGGGCATCCCGGGCGGGGGCTGCCGGCCCCCCGCCCCGTCCCGTCCCTCTGACGGCCCCGCGGCCCCCCGCAGCCCAGCGGCGCTCGAGTCCCGATGGAGATCGTGCTGCTGAACGCCGTGGGCTCCTCCGGCTTCCGCGGCGTCATCCACCTCCTCGACTGGTTCGAGCTGCCGGACAGCTTCGTGCTGGTGATGGAGCGTCCGGAGCTCGCGCAGGATCTCTCCCGTTTCACCATCCAGAGGGGATCCTTGTCGGAGGAGGTGGCGCGGGGGCTGTTCCGGCAGGTGCTGGAGGCCGTGCGGCACTGCGACGCCTGCGGTGTGCTGCACCGGGACATCAAGGGGGAAAACATTATCATCGACCTCGCCACCGGTGAGCTGAAGCTCATCGACTTCGGCTGTGGCACTTTCCTCCAGGACGCGGCCTACACCAGATTTGCCGGTGAGCCCACACCCGGGGGGCTGCTCCCGGCACTGCACGGCCCGGCCTGGCCGGGCACCGGTTCCCCCTTTGGAGGGGGGGGGAATTAATTACTCATCCGGCTGCCAAGTTGGGTTTTGGCGCGGGGCGGACGCTGTGAAAGGGGAGCCGGCTCCCACCGCTGCCACCCACCCTGCCCGGGGCTGGGGAGGGGGGAGCCAGCCTGACAAAAACAAACACCCGTGGGGGTAGCAGAGAGGGGAGGCATGGGGCTCTTGCGATTCCGTATGCTGGCCGCCGGTTTGGTTTGCAGGCGTGGGAGGGCTTGGGCTGCTCTGCTCCCCTTGTTTGCCTTGGCTTTTAAAATTTTTTTTATTTTGGGCTAAGGCAGGGGGGAAAGGCATGGTTTATTCCCACCTGTAGGGGTTTTTTGCCACCGGTGCAGCCCCCGTGTCCCCAGGGACGCTCGGGTGAGGGTCCGGGAGCCGGCAGCATCCGCCTGACGAGCTCCGCCTGTCTCCCGCAGGAACACGCCTGTACAGCCCGCCGGAGTGGATCTGCTACCACCGCTACCACGGCCGTTCAGCAACAGTCTGGTCCCTGGGCGTCCTGCTCTATAACTTGGTCTGCGGGGACGTCCCCTTCGAGCAGGATGACGACATCATCATGGGCCAGCTCTTTTTCCTCCAGCCGATCTCCCTCGGTGGGTACCCGGCGTCGTGGCGGGCAGCGGGTTTGGGAGATGGCCCCGGGCGCACGAGCATCCCCGCTCTTAGGGCTGCGAAGGAGGGTGGTGTGTCGGGGTCAGCTGGGGGAGGTGGCACGTGTCCTGCCAGCCTGCTCTCCAAAACAGCTCCTGGACCGGGAGGTTTGGGGTAGCTCTGAGCACAGCCAGCGTGGCCCGGGCACTGCGGACGGTGGGGGAAGGTGGACAGGAGCCTTCTCTGACCGGCGGTGTCTCGTTTCTCTCCCCAGAGTGCCAGCATCTCATCAGGTGGTGTTTGTCCTTGCAGCCTTCAGATAGACCGTCCTTGGAGGACATTTTCAACCACTCCTGGCTGCAAGGCGCTCACCACCGCTAGGAGATGGCAGCCACCCCACCTGCACGCTTTGGCCCGGGACCCTGGCCGGTAACAGCTCCGGGCCTCTCCTGGCCATAAGAAGCCAAGAAGACCAGGCTTCCTCGCCACCGTAGCCTGAGCAGGGATCGTGGGGACCACGCACATCCTGTCCCGAAGCTGGGCTGAGACCTGATCTTCCAAGTGCTGGTGGCCACCATCCAGCCCAGCTCTCCTGGGCTCCATCTGAATGACCCTGTCTCATTTGCTGGTCTTGCCAGTATTTTTTTTTGTTTGTTTTGGTTTTGGTTCTGTCATTGGTGGAGAGAGGAGACCTTATTGCAAACTGTCTGTTTTTGGTGGCTCCCAAACATCTTCCTGAGCACCTGAATTCGGGATGGCGAGAGGATCAGAGACCTTACTGCAAAGAGAAGCTTCAACGGGGGAAAGACTTGGGGGGAGCGCAGGTACTGTGGCCGAATGGCTGCCTCCTCCCCTGTCACCGTGCCAAGTGCCTTCAGCTGAGATCTGGACTGTGCGGGAGGAAATACTTGAATTTTCCTACACTGCTGCTTTTCCCAGACTCGCCTGGGTATAGACTTCCTTGTCCCCTTTCAAAAATAAAACAGGTCAGAGGACAGCTGGGAGCCAAGCAGGCGATCCCTCACCTCCCGTGCCTCCACCTCACCTGGATTTTCTGGGTTTCTTTGCTTCCCAGTGCCTTCACGAATGCACAACCAATGCAAATGAACAGAGCTGTAAATGTCTTCAGAGTTAGACAGGAGTGAAGTTTGATCTACAGTGCTTAATAGTGATGATGTTTGTCACGGTCCACTCGTTGGACCCGTGATGGTTCGTTTGCTACGATCTCGAAAGTGCAAAATTAAGGTGACCGCCTGTGATAGTTTTAAGCCCTGCCGGGACCGGAGACCACGTTGCCATTGTCCCTCCCCCACCCTCGGGCACAAGTAGGGCACAAACTCGGAGTTAAAATAAGAAGAAATTTAATACAACAGTGTAATAAAACAATCTGAACAACAACAGTAGCAATGATAACAACAATAAACAGTAATGAGAGTAAACAGGACAGAAGATATACAGAGAAATACCGCAGTGGGTACCGACAGCCCGCTCGCGCTGCTCCCCGCCACCAAAGCCACAGAGGCAAAAGCTTCCCGTGCTGCCGCGCCGGACCTGACTCAGCATGGTGTGAGTAACCCGGCTGGAGATCCCTTCCCCCTCTCTGCCGGGGAAACTTAACCCTATCCTAGCTGAACCAGGACACCAACACCAAAGGGGATAGCAGTAATCAAACAGTGAAACTTTATTGTGTTGCCCGTGAAGTGGCATGCAATAGTTAGAGACGGGTAAAAGGTAGGAAAAAGGTAAAGTTTTAGAGAGAGGGGAGAGAGAGGTTATAGCTACCCCCACTGATCTCACGACGTCCTAACGGTCCCGGGTCCAGCTGGTGCTGCGTCGTCGATCGCCGTGGTCCTTGGTGGGGAAGCTTCCCATTTTCGTTGTCCAGAAGCCATCCTTTTATGCTCAGTAACACACCTTGCTCCACCTCCGCCTCGGGGGTCTCCGCCCTTCTCGAGCGAGGCCATCGCACATGCGCAGGGAGGGGTGTCCGAGGCGTGGTCAGTCTTGGAGGCGGGCAGCCTTCCACCAGGAGGGGTGTTCTGGTATTATAGTGAAGCAAAGTTCGTCTCAGGTTCACGATTTCTTCATCGATGTTATGGCAACAGTCGCGACCCGTCTTTTTGGACAGCGGCTCTGCGGTTATCTCTAACAGCTCTGGCTGGGCCCAGGCACCGAACAATAGCCCAGCACTCTTTGTACTGCACGGCTCAGGCACTGCAGAACAGCCCGGCACTGCGCGTGTCACCCGGGTCAGCGCTCGGGGGAACAGCCCGGCACTGCCCGTGTCACCCGGGTCAGCGCTCGGGGGAACAGCCCGGCACTGCCCGTGTCACCCGGGTCAGCGCTCGGGGGAACAGCCCGGCACTGCCCGTGTCACCCGGGTCAGCGCTCGGGGGAACAGCCCGGCACTGCCCGTGTCACCCGGGTCAGCGCTCGGGGGAACAGCCCGGCACTGCCCGTGTCACCCGGGTCAGCGCTCGGGGGAACAGCCCGGCACTGCCCGTGTCACCAGGGTCAGCGCTCGGGGGAACAGCCCGGCACTGCGCGTGTCACCCGGGTCAGCGCTCGGGGGAACAGCCCGGCACTGCCCGTGTCACCCGGGTCAGCGCTCGGGGGAACAGCCCGGCACTGCGCGTGTCACCCGGGTCAGCGCTCGGGGGAACAGCCCGGCACTGCCCGTGTCACCCGGGTCAGCGCCCGGGGGAACAGCCCGGCACTGCGCGTGTCACCCGGGTCAGCGCTCGGGGGAACAGCCCGGCACTGCCCGTGTCACCCGGGTCAGCGCTCGGGGGAACAGCCCGGCACTGCCCGTGTCACCCGGGTCAGCGCTCGGGGGAACAGCCCGGCACTGCGCGTGTCACCCGGGTCAGCGCTCGGGGGAACAGCCCGGCACTGCGCGTGTCACCCGGGTCAGCGCTCGGGGGAACAGCCCGGCACTGCCCGTGTCACCCGGGTCAGCGCCCGGGGGAACAGCCCGGCACTGCGCGTGTCACCCGGGTCAGCGCTCGGGGGAACAGCCCGGCACTGCCCGTGTCACCCGGGTCAGCGCTCGGGGGAACAGCCCGGCACTGCCCGTGTCACCCGGGTCAGCGCTCGGGGGAACAGCCCGGCACTGCGCGTGTCACCCGGGTCAGCGCTCGGGGGAACAGCCCGGCACTGCGCGTGTCACCCGGGTCAGCGCTCGGGGGAACAGCCCGGCACTGCGCGTGTCACCCGGGTCAGCGCTCGGGGGAACAGCCCGGCACTGCGCATGTCACCCGGGTCAGCGCTCGGGGGAACAGCCTGGCACTCGCTGTGCCACACCATTCTGCATTCAGGAGCCGTGGCACCACACCCCACTCCAGGGGTCGCAAGGCCAAGCAGGCCGTTGTCAGGTACCTCACTGTCCATGTCCCTGATGACAATGTTGAGACAGTGCTGATCTTCTGACCGACTCTTACAGACGTTTTACCTTTTTTTCTTTTTCCCAGTTTTTGTTTTTATTTATTTTCATGGATTTGTAAATTAAAGAGAGAGTTCTAGCTGCCAGAATAATAACTTTTCTATTTGTTTCTAATTCTCGTGGGTTTCCAACCCACCCTTGTTCCCACAGCTGCTGATCCCCCGGTTTTCTCTTCGGGCCTTCCCTCCGTGTCTGCCCCGTGTCCATCCCCACGCGCAGTGTTTCTGTCTGGGGGGTGCGGAGCGGCTGCCTGCTCCCCAGCTGTCTCTGTACATAGTTCTGGTTGCTGTTGTTCCCTTGCCAGGTGTTTTGTTTTTCCCCGCGGGTGTCTTGTTTGGGGCTGGGCAGGGGGGCGCTGCTCCGGGCTGTCAGCACTGTCAAGTCTTTATATGTTTTAGCCTGCGGGTTTTTTCTTAATAGTTCATGTTGTACAGGAGAATTCAGAAATCTTCTACATTTTTAATGTGGTTTTAAATAAAAATAAACTACTTGATGTGATGGAGACATCCCCTTACTGCGGGGCGGGATGAAGGATGCTGCGTGCGGGGTACCGGTGGCCGTGCCGTGGCGGGGCTGCTGCGGGGACCGCCCGTTTGTCTCCAGCTGAGACTAACTCCGAAGGCCTCGCCCAAAGGCTCGCTGGGCCGCGTCAGCCAGGACCAGGCAGCCGCCAGCACCACGGGGAAGGCTGGACTCTGCGGGCTGTTTCCAGGGCCGACTGCTCCTGGCAGTCTGGAGGGATCGCGGGGGCTGCGCAGCCCTTTGCGTTTCCATTCAGCCGCAGGCCGGTGCGGAGCGTGTGTGGGCACGGCGAGGAAACAACCCTCGAAGCGACCTTGCGACGGGCCGGGTGTTGTCAGCCAAATTAAATTTCAGTCGGGCAGATCCCGTTGCTCGGGCTCTGTTGGCGCGGAGCGGGTGTTGGGTGCCGGGGGTGAAGGAAGCCGCCGGCGGGCTGTGCCACCTCCAGCTCGGCTGCGGCGAACGCGGAGCGAGAGGAAGTTGGTCTCGGGATTACAAGGAGTCGGTCGCTGTCAGTCAGCGGCGGTAACGCCTCGCTCGAGCTTTTACCCTGCAAACTGTCAAACCCCACTGCCCAGCGCTGCGGTGCTTCGGCTTTGGGGGCGTTGGTTTGGGTTTTTGTTTTCACTGGGGATTTTTTTTATGTGCTGAATTCTGAAGCCCCGTCCCTGCCCGACCTCATGGCGCACCTGCTGCGCTGCGCACGCAGGGCTGTGTCTGCCCCAAGGAAGGGGCACGTTTCCCCTCGTGCAGGTTACTGCAGTTAGGGGGTTAACTCCCCCGCTAGGGAGACCCGAGGACTAGCGACCGCTTGTGGTTTTTCAGGTGGGTACTGCTAATATTAGCAGGAGTAGTCCAAGATGAACCAAGAGAGATTTCAGGGCCTTGGGGAACTGGTTAAGGGGTCGGGAGCACAAAGAGTGTCTCTCCTCCGTCCCTGCAGTTGCGGGGATGGGTGAGGAAGATCACGGGAGGAGTCAACAGATGAGCTGGTGGCTCCGAGACTGGTGTTACTGGCGGGGTTTGGGTTGTTCAGTCACGGGTCAGGGTACAGGACGCCGGAGCTTTTGGCATCAGGTGGGGTGCGCCCGTCCCGGAGGGGAAAAGGATCTTGGGGCTCAGCGAGAGCTTTCAGCTGGGTCTGAAGGGGGAAGGGGGCAAAGCTGGGACTCCCAGACGAGAGCCCCAGGGCCGGGGACCAGAGGCTGTGGGGTGGTGTGCCGGCGAGGACCCTCACCCTGCCCTCTCGGCGGGGAAGGGACGGAGACGGGCAGCACGAGGGATGCGGGGGCAGGGACGGCTCAGTGACCGGGGATGGGCTGCAGCGGGGATTTACAGACGCGATACCGCAGCAGCTCTGTCGCGAGAGAAATTCTGCGTGAGCGGTGAGGACCGAGAAGGAGTTTCACCGGGCGACAGAGCGGAACGCCCCGAGTTCTGTGTTGGTGTTCGCACTCCAGGTCCCCCCACAAAGGCCGTTTCAGCGGCTTCAGCTGAGCGAAGCGTCTTTGCTTTCCTCTCCGGGTCAGAGCGCGGCGCCGAACTGCCCGTCGGCGGAAATCCCGGATCGGCGTCGCCTCCGGGCTCTGCGCGCCGAGAGCCGGACCCTCATCGCCATCCGGTGATGAGGGCAGCGCGGGCGGCGCCGCTCCAGCCCCGGAGAGCGCCCGGCGGCGGCGGCGCGGGGACCGTGCGCGGACGCGGCCCCGCCCGCGGAGCGCCGGCCCCGCCCGGAGCCGAGACGCGGCCGCGGCCCCGCGCGACCGGCCCCGGGAGACGCGGCCGCCCCCCCCGCCGCGGGCGCAGCGGCCCCGTCGCGCAGGGGCGGAGACGCCGGGCACCGGGGCCGGGCGGGCGCGGAGCCCCGCGCGGAGACGGCCGCGGGCGCGCGGGACGCTCCCGCGCAGGCGCACCCGCGGGCACGGGGCGCGGCCCCCCCGCGCAGGCGCGGTCCCGCGCGGCCCCGCGGCGGGGGAGCGGCGGCCGCCCCGCCCGAGCCGGCGGCAGACGGGGACGGCGCGGATCGCCCCGCGGCTCCGCTCCCGCGGTCGGGCTGCGCTCGGGGGGGCGGCCGGGCCGTGCGCGGGGGGGCGCGGAGCGAGGCGCGGGGCCGGCGGGGCGGCGCTGCCGGAGGGGCCGGCGGGGCCGGGGGCGGCCGCTCGGGGCCGGGACGCCGGTTCCTCCGGGCGGGGGATTCCCGCGGGCTCTGCGCGGGGACCCGGGGCGGGCGGCCGGGAACACGCGGGGGGGATCTGCGGAGGGCCTGCGCGTGTTCGTGGGAGAGAGAAACTGCGCGAGGGGCGGATCGAGAGCGCGGAGGAGAGTTAAACCGTGCGAGTAAAATGGGGGCTTCTGGGCGCCAGGGCCGCGTGGAAATTGCACTTTGGGCAAGAGCGAGGTTGAGCGAAGGATCCGTTTTCCCGCTGCTTCTCAGTGGCACCGGGGCTGTGGGTGTTTTCGGGGGTTTTGGAAAGCTGGAGGTGAGCTGTCTCGAGGGAACGCCGCTGTCGGACCCCCGGCGGTACCGGGCGTTCCCCTCCAGACCCATCTGCCGAGGTTCCCGGAGATCTGGTTTGGAGTCTGGCCGGGGATGGCTGTTAATCAAGGGGAGAGTGTAACGGCTCGAGAAACCAGAATGAATGCCCCGGCTGCTGCCGCTGTAAATCGGAAGGAAACGTGTAGAAGTGTCGGAATTCTTTCTGGTGCAGGAGGAACCCCGGGCAGCGGTGCCAGGATCTCTGGGGTCGTGTGTGTCTGGGAGACACCCGCGGTGAAGCGATGCTCCAGACCCTGGGTTTCTGCTCTTGATAACACGTGCCCGGCTGCTCACGTCCCCATAGCAGCCAGGGGTTGTTTCTCTGGTGGACGGAGCTGTTTGGATTGCTGGTGGATTTTGTATGAAATGCGTAAGTGCAGATTGGAAGGGTTTTGCTTCAGAGGCGAGAGCCTGGAGCCTTTGCTGTGAGCTGGCAGCGCTGTGATTTCTCGTGTCCCTGGGCAGAGCCCGGGGTTGAGAAGAGCCCCGCTGCTGTGCGGAGCTGCAGGCGGGCGCACAGGGGACAGGGCTCCAGAAGCCTTCCCTAAATCGACCTCGTAACTAGAATTCAGACCCCAGCTCTTTCCCAGCTCAGGGTACCTGCCCGTGCCTGAGCAGAGGAGACTGGAGATTAAGCTGTTTTTCTGATTTTCTCAGTGCAGCCGTCATCTGCAGCCCTCACTGCGCTTGTCAGCAAGTGCAGCTCCTGCCTGGGGGGACACTGCGGGGTGGATTCCCCTCTGTTAGCCCCCGAGGAGTTACTGTGCCCCCGGAAAGCACAGCTGGTGTGTGTGACCCACCCGCTCTTCCAGAGCCACATGGACATTCCAAGGACCAGCGCACTCATCCCCCTCTTCCAGCAGCTGCTCATCCGGGAGGTAAGAGGGGCAGCGAAGCTCCTGCCCCACGTTTGCCGTGGGGGGTGTGTGGGGTTAGACCAGCACTGCCACGAGGGAGTTGGTTTTGCAGGGAAACTTCCCTGGCTGACAGCTCCTGATGCGAATACCTGCTGAAAGTTTGTCCCATGTTTCTGAAATCAGACCTGGAGCTCAGGAGTGATGAGATCGGCTCTTTTGTGGCGAGATGTAGCCAAAAACTGGTGAAAGACCTGAAGCTCTTCTTTTGAGACCAATTCAAGGTGTTTGAACCAGAGGAGATGAGTTGTGTGTCTAAGAAACCTCTTTTGTGTGAAGCAGGATGTGAGAAACACGGGCAGGGAGGGGTTTGCGAGGTGGCCGGGAGGTGTGAGGAGCATCTGTCCTCCTCAGAAACAAGCTCAGCGTGTGTGCCTATGTCAGAGCACGGTGTCCTGGGGCTGGGGCAGTCTGGAAATAACACGCCGGTTGTTGGGGGGAGGCTGCTGTACTGGGAACCATCCTGACCCGTGATGTTTTGCCGGGAGAACTGTGCTGGGAACAGGCTTGGCTTTCCACCTGACGCTCAGCAGGGTGTGCTGCTCTGCCCTAGGGGTGGAAGGGTCTTAAGCCACCTGGATCTTGCAAAGCCTGGTCTGCACTTCTTCAAACAGAGGCTCTGAGGAGCCTGGGCTGCTTTGTTTGGTGAAATGTGGGCTGGCCTGTGTGGGGGATCTGTGGATCATACCAGAGCCTCTCCGAGGACTTGCATGCTGCTTCTCACCCGTATTGCTGCAGAAGAGCCTGTCAGCGCATGATCTCTGCTCCCTGAGCTTAGCAGTTACGCTTTTCTGCCTTTCCTTTGTGCAGGGCTAATGCAGGTACCTGCTTTCCCTCATTCTTCCCTAGATCTTTGACAGAATCCTGTTTATCTGAGCCATTCGACACGCAGCCGGTGGCTGGGAATCAGTGACCTGGTGACTCCATTCTTTGTTGTGCTCCTCTCGGAGTATGTTGGTAAGTGACTTTTGCTGTTTGAAGCACAGTGTTTGGAATGGTTGAAGCGCTGGCATCAGACAGGTTTGCCTTGCTGGAGGGGATGATGTGTGTGTTCTTCTTTCCCAGAACATGGTTATTTTTAGAGGTAAAATAGCTCCCTAGGTTCTAGGGACTGGGCGGTTTAAAGGAGCAGTTACAGAAGCTAAACCTTTACTTCCCAAGTTGCTGACTCAATTCCCACTCGTGTATTAGTGAGCAGTGTTGCCATCTGACAGCTGCCTGCAGCTCACATCAAAATGAGGTGGTGGTACAAGTCTAGTCCTCGAGGCTGAAGGGAAACCAGAGGAAAGAAAAAAAAAAAAAAAAAGCTCCTCTAATTTGTCCTGCGGGTTGGGGCCCTGTGGGCACCCTTGGCTGAGTGCTAAGAACAGAGATGGGAGAGGCACACGTGGCGTGCTCTGCCTGGAAAGACTGCTCATCCCAGGGAGTAAAGTGACGGGTCCTTTGCAGGTCAGGGTGTGACCATGCTCCAAGGTGCTTCTTAACAGAAGTGACCCCACTAGCCAAATGGGAACCTTAAAATGTGGTGGATGTCATGTGCTTTCTGTTAGCTGAGATTTGTGTACCTGCTGGGTCAATTTTCTTTGAAAAGACTCATGTTTAAAGAAGTTATAATTTCTGAAAAACGCGTACAAATGCTTTGGCATTCCTGAAAGTCCTTATGTCTTCCCAGTGTAACACACTTCAAGGCTTTGCAGGAATAAGGAAACAAAATGTGACCTCTTAGATGAATTGGCTCCTACCTGTGCAGAGACAGCAGCAGATGGTAGATCGATACGGTGCTAATGCGGTGTCGTTATAAGCCCACAGGTGTTACCTCCAGAACTTGCCTGTAATCAGAATATTGCTGATTTCATACCTTGATTTCAAGTCACTAAAAAGCTGCATAGCCCCTCTAGGGGATAAGAAGATTGGAAAGGCAAGATTGGAATGGGCAACACAGGCAAATAATCAGTGATGCCTGAGTTCCAGGAAACAGACACTCTCCTGGGAAAATGTCTTTTCCATCACTTATGGTCACAGCTGCCCACTGATGACCCCAGGGCCAGGGTGAGAGGTTAGATTAAGACCATCAGGGGTGCTGGATGGCACAGCCTGGCTGATTTAATGAGCTGTTCCATAGGTATTGTAACTGATGTGAATTCATCTCTTCACTGCGTGACTGGATCTCATTGTTAGAAGTCCCGCTGCCTGCTCTGGCAGACGGTGCAGCCTGGCAGATCAGCTCAGCAAGCAAGGCTGAGCCACTGGAAAGTGTCTTTTCTTAGGCAGAGTTGTGGTTCTACCTGCTACTTAAATACTTCTCCGTTCTTTCTCTAATTCATGAGGGTGGTATGGGGATGCTGCCCAGTCTTCAGAGAGGAACAAAATCAGAGTTTGTTACAGCGTTGGTCTCTGGGTGAAAAAACAGAGCGGAGGAACTCACCTCACATGGAGCTGGCCCATCTCCTCACTCCTGTGTCCTCACAAGTTTTATTTAGAGATAGACAGATCACATGCCAGCTGTCCCTTGTGAATGGTTAGTGGCAAATGCAGCTCACCCCTCGTGCACAGGAGGATTTGGGAGAGGAGGGATCTGCAGTCAGTGCTGGGAAGGAGAGGGAAGCCCAGGACATGCCTTTCTAGTCAACTTACAGTCCTACTATAGAATCAGCAGACCCTGATGAAAGGGTGAAAAAAGCAAGGGGGTTGATTTTTGAGTCTCTGTTCAGGAAACTGAGCATATTCGATAAAATATGGCTGTGTAGGTACTTAAGCATGTTGGAATATATTGGGCTTGGTTAGTGCTAAAAATACCTTCTTGATTCTTTGTTAGCTTTGTTCTCACTGTAAAGTAATTGATGAGTTTGTCTTTGAACAGTGAGGCTCACCTGGTAATTTTGCAGCATTTAGACAGCTTCGTGGCTGGTTGCCTTTTTTCAAGGCCAGGAGGAGGATATGAAATACGCTGACTGATGCATAACCCTTAGGGGGAGGCACCAGAAGCAAGTCAGGAAGGCAAACGGGAGAGCCAAGTTGCTGAATATACTTCACGTGTCAAATATTCTTCTCAGAAACAAAAGGCATTAGACACGAACAGGACAACTGTCTGTACTCTCACACCATGCGCGGGTTAAATTCTTCCTCTTGGCATGTTCTGTTTGATAAGGACGTTGTTTAAAGTTGATTAAATTAGTTTCACACATCTTGGAAGCCATGGAAAGATGAAGAGCGGCAAAGAGGTGAGATGTTCAGGAGAAACTCACTTTCTGTGATTTCTGGGTTGCCCCATCCCAATGGCATCTCTCTGCCTTGTGTTCCTTCTGAAAAAATCATTAATTCAGATCTCTTTTTTAGTAAAAGCTTTTGTCTCAGAAGACATAAACCTCTGCACTGAGCCTGTGCAAGAGGTAGCCGGTTGTCTTTGCCTGTTACGAGAGAACCCTCTTGCCTGGCAGCTGATGGTGTATGGTGCAGTGGGGTTTAGATTTGGGTGGAAGTGCAGAAGTATCCGGCAGGCCCCTGGTCTCTGTGCTGCCTGGGACGTGGTGACTCGAAGCAGAACCCCTGCAGCAATGACACTGTGCAGATGATGTTCCCCTGCCATCGTGAGCCGTGCCAGCAGCACCTGGACCCCGGAAAGGCGAAGGCACCTGGCACAGGCAGGAGGGGGCTTGGGGGGGTAATGTGCTGTGCCGGGGGGGTAACAGCAGCTTCTGCCCCTCTGCCAGCAGCCTAAACCCGCATGTGGGGCTTCGAATTTTGTCTGTGTACTGGGTAAGAGTTGCAAATTCTGCAGTGTCTCCTCACTATATTTAGTGCGGTGCTGAACTACCCTGGCTCTTTTATTTATTCATTTGACATGTTTTGCATTCATTTTTTACCGTGTGACTGATGAGTAGGGAGGAGAAGAACAAAGTTTTACTCTGAATTCTTGGGGAGGTTTTGGACATTTAAGCCTGTGACAGAACTGCTCCTGATTTGAATAGGAGCCTTGGTGACTGTTGGAACAGATTTATAACTTTAAAATACGCAGGCTGGATTCTCGATGCCCAGCTGAACGTGTTGTGGCACACGTACAATGGAAAGGGAATAACCACGGTGCTGCCAAAAATAAGATTGCCTTTCATTTTCTTTAACTACTTCAATCTGTGCATGAAAAATGATATTTATTCTGCTGTCAACACAGGGATTTTAAATAAGAATCTATATATTGAAAGGATGAAAGCGCTAACAAGCTCATTTAATTTGCAGTGTTCAGAAATATTAACAAACTCCCTTGGTAAGCAGATTCTTCCAGTGATATATTAACGTTTTTTCTCTCGATATTGGTGGCCAGCAGAAAATGGCAGTAGGGAAAATGACGTGGCTTTCTACACATGAATTTAAAGCGATGCTGCAAGGGGCTGTAGGTTCTGTCAGGTTTGCAGACCTCTCAGACCCCTTGAGAGCAGATCGTGCCTTCGGCTGGGAGTGCAAGGTATCGGCTGGGCATCAAACGACCCAGTAGCTATGGCTGATAAATATCAGTGCACATTAAATTTTAATATTTCTCGATACTTAAGTGTGGTTGGGACCCAGAGGATCTATAGCAAACGGCATTTACAAATTGCTGCCCTGTAACGCCCCCGGTAGCCGCAGCGTGCCCGTGGAAGTGCAGACGCTGTGCTGGAATCACTGGCTGGTGGCTGCTCGGATATTTGGGGAAAAAACGGGGTATGTGCGGGCAGAGGCGTGTGTCTGCCAGAGGCAGCCTCTGAAGGGGCTGCGGTTGCTCCCCTGATGTTCCTCTCTCTGTCGGAGGTGAATGAGCTGCAGGTACCTCCCGTGCTCTGGGTTTCGCAGTTTCCAGCCCAGCAGGAGATGTGGGGGAGGGATGTGGGGTGCGAAGGGGCCGCAGGGTTCTGCCTCGGCGTAAGCGCCGACATAACGTGGGGTGGTTTTGTGGGACTTCTCCAGGGGTTTGTAGCTCTGGTTAGTGCAGCGATTGTGCTGCGGGTAGGAGACTCAAGCATCATCATTTGTTACCGTTTTGAAGCTATTTCTTTCTTGAACGTGGCAGCTATAGGCTCTGTGGGAAATGTTGGCCCTGTAAGCCAGTGGCAAAACTGCTGCTGATTTTAATGAGGTCTCTTGATTCTATCCTTAAATAATATTTTGGCGTCTGTTTGGTTTGTACAGCATTTATTTTCATCAGGGAATGATCTTCAGAAGCTACTGAGCGTGTGTGGTTTTGATGGTTTTTGTTACATCATTAAATCAAAGTAAAAGGAATATAGAGAAATTAGTTTGTCAGCTGTTAAGAGCTGACACCACAAATGGCTTCTTTTTATCTGCTAATCTTTATTTTATAGTGAGCAAACTCTGGGGCATCTGCTGAGATGGGGAAGAAAAAGACGTAGAGGAGAGGTGGTGGGGAATGAAAGAAAAATCAGCTGTTCAGCCTTTGTTCTACTCTACCACCAAAGGGCTGTTAGAAGAAATTCAGGCATTAGTCACTTTAGCCACAAGGTAATCTCGATCCTCTCTAAAGCCTCATTTTAAAATTAACATCCTGATCTGGGTCCAGTCTGGTTTTGGGGGCTGACTGTCTGTGGCGGGCCTCAGCCAATTTCACACCAGTCTTTAGTACTGGCTTACGGCCCTCAAAAAGGGTCTAACGTGCAGTTGTTTGTGATAGATTTTGTTACAGATTAAACTGTTATTGGGCAGAAATCGGACCCAGAAGCTGCAAGGCTGTTTTAGAGTGTCAGCTCTGCAGCTCTGCTACGCTTTAATGAACAGAAAAGTTAGTTTGAACTGTTTCCATGTAGTGTTTGACGTGGGCTAGGAGCGTGCAAACAGCCCCCTGAGGTGGCGTAGCTGAAGGCCTAAGAACTTGATTATGCCTCTGACTCCTCTTTGTCAGGAGAGACATCATTTCCACCTCTAACAGTTTCAAATGAAGCGTGTCAGCAGGTGAAGAGGACTAGGCTGTGAATGAAGTGTTTAGCTAACCCACCCGGTGAGTTGCTGACAGGGATACATAACGTTGCCTAGACACGGGAAGGATCAGCTTCGCAGATAAGGATGTGAAAAGCACTGTGGCCGTGACCAGCATCACTTCTTTTCAAAAACCAGTTCTTAAACTTTCAGATTCTAGATGAACAAAAAGGCTGTTTGTGTCAGCGTAATACGAGGAATTAACTCAATTTCAAAGACTGGTCTGTGCTGCATAGTAAGATGAAGTCACTGGTACAGCGTTCATTTTAATAAGGTAAATGAATGAAAATTGCAGGAAAAGGAAGCAAAGATTTAGGTCACTCTTAAAATACATGAAAAAAATAGTGACTTGCTGAGGGGGTGGGTAAGCAATCCCCATCTCACACGGGGGATGAGGCTACAGTATGTCTCTGCATGGGGGAGTGCCGAGCAGAAATAAAGGAGGTGTTTTTCCTGCTGTGTGTTTCGTCAGTGAGACTGCTTGCTGGGATGAGTCGGTTTGGTTTCTTACATTGCCAAATATGATGTCAGCTTGTGGAAGTTTTAAAGAAAATGAAGGGAGCTTATTCAAGAGTCAGAAAATGTTTTAACTTGGGGGTTTAAAAAAAGTCTGCTTGTTTGAGTTAACAGGAAAAAAAAGTAACTTGATAAATATAAATAAAAATACGGAAATGTATGTGCAGGCAAGAGGAAGCTTCTTGAAATAGGGTGGAGTTTAGTTAGTAGCTGGAAGTACAAGAGTTTGTATAAAATCTGAATATGAAGGCACTGGTTAGTGTGGGCTGTTCTGTAGGAGGTGTGAAGCAGTGCTCATCCTGGTTACCCTGTCCCTAAAATCTGAGAAGAGAGCTATTCCTGGGATGCAGACTATCACATGGTAAACTTTCATCCATTCTTTGATGGATGGATGAAAAAGTGATCACTTTCAAAGAGTCCACAGTCCAGGTATCTTCTGTTTAACACTAAAAGATGTTTAATATGGAAGCATTTGCACTGCTCATGCTGATTATTCTGTCCATTAATTCAATTTTTTTCACAGCTTAGAGTAGGCAAATGATCTGGCCTCTTCCATCTTCATGTTCTTGCATATTAGGACTGACTTAAGAAAGCTGATGGAGAGAGTTTAATTAACTTAATTGGTTTTGATGGGCCTTAAAAAAATAAATACGGCTACAGTTCATTTTCTCATAGCAGACTGTTGTGTGCAAGCCTATATATTGAGTGAAATGTGTCTTAAAATCTGTTGGAGGAACGTATGTGGATGCGGCCCAAGGGATAAGATGGCTCAAGTTTTTAGGGTGAAAAGCGGGCTCCAGGACCTGAGCAGCGCTCCCTGCATCCTCGGCAGCAGAGGAGGTGCCCGGGCCCCTGCCCAGGTGTCCTCTGGGTTGTCTCCAGGCGGTGCTGGAGAGGGGTTCGGCTGCGGGGCTGCGGGCGCTGCGGGCACAGCTGTGCTGGGGCTGGGGGGTTCCTGAACCCTGCGCTTCTGTGGGGAGAGTGCGCTCGGAGTCGGGCTTTCCCGAGAGTGCCGAGGGGGAAAGATGGGGCGTTTGTCTAACTCGGAGATCGAGTGACTGTGGGTCTGGCTAACCAGACGCGGATGTTTCTTCGCCCCAGGCGCCAGCTGTGAGGGCAGCTGCTTTCCTTGTTACCCGCTGCCCTTTTGCCTCTTCCCCCCGCGGGTGCCTGCGGGTCCAGGCGCTCGCTGCCCTGTGTCCGCAGCCTGGTCGGGAGGAGCCTCACAGACCCTGCCTGGGCTTTGCTTAGGCTTTGCTCCACAGGCCCGGTGTGAGACAAAGCTTCCCCCTGAATTCACATTTTCCTTACGAAAACGTGCGTCTGATTGGTTCTTCCAGCTCACTGAGGTGAAGGCTGGGTGGCGTCTGTTTAATAAAGTCCAGAATCCCCTGGAGATTGAAGGGGGGAATGTTTATACCGTCCTGTGTCCTGGTGCCTTGGCTCAGTATTTCTGTGGGTGTCGATGCTGACCTGGGGTTTTATAAGAGACTTTGTGCCGTCAGTAGGTGACTGAAACTGTTATGAACACGTTTCCATGTTGAAGTTTTCCTGGACTCTGGTGGATATCTGAATACCTTACCGTAATTTTGCACCCACAGAAAATGAAAGTGAGCTTCATCACTTTTGCCCCTCCAAAAATGAGAGCTGGCAACAGAAATCACTGTGTTGTAAAGGATCTATGAAAGTCCTGAAATCCCACGGAATTACAGATTTTGTTCATTATGTGAAGCCTATTGATTACCCTTAACGGCAGAGGGATTTTTTTTTAATTAAAAAAGGACAAGTAATGACTGCATAATCAGCATAGAGTATCTTCTGTGTTGGTCTGTTGGTGCTTTTACTTCAAGAGGCAGCTAAGAATAGAGGAATGTCTGTGAGAGGCACCTGGTTGTAGTAAAGATCACCCGGAAAGCCAATGTGTATGAACAGGTTAGTTGTAAGTAAAAGCTCACTTTGTCTTTTAGATTTTAGCTTTAGTACACACCTTTGCTTAAATGTGCTCTCCCCTTCTTTTAAAGCCTTCTCCATTTTTGTGTGTGGAGCTTTCTCTATGATAGTTTATACTAATGTTTTAGAATTTTGGGGGGAAATAGGGCTGAAGCAGCTAATACTTTTTTTTTTTTTTTTAAGACCAGTCTGAATAGGTGTAATTGAACATCTGGTTCATCGCCTCAGTAGGCAGCAATTCCACTGACGTTCTTGTGTCTCGTTGCACTGTCTGGTGACACCTGGTTAACATGTTAGCTGACGGCTGATCTGATCTGATCAGTGGTGAAGTTCCCAAGGCTGCCAAGTTAATGCCCTGTTTATACGAGTACCAGCAATCCAGTATCACACACAGGCCTAGACTTTTAGTCTTTCCTTGAACAGAGAAACAACTCTGCCTTGTTTTCTGTCTGCTCATGCTGAGAAACTTAGCTTGGAAACAGGTTTTGGTGTTTTGTTTTTTTTTTTTTTTCTTGGCAGTTTAGACCTTGAAGGAATGGTAAATACTGTGATCAGAGCAGGAGGTCTGAAGTTTTTTGAGAACGTGAGGTCCTGGTTGCTGCTTATTAAGAAAGCTGAATATTGGCTAAGAGGAATTTTAGAAAAAGTGACATCATGATGCTGAGATCTCTTAATAATTACAAGCCCAAATTTTTTTAACCATCTGAGTAACGGGTCTGATTTGTTTGTATATTTTTTTAGGAAATTATCAGAGTGGTGCTGTGAACAGTAGCCCTAGCAGCTTTTCAGAGGTTAAGGCATCTGTGCAGCCTAAAAAATGTATTCCAGAAGAGTAGACTGTTATCTCAAAAGCCATGCTTGGGCTATTGCATATGCAGATAAAGCTGTGCTTTCCAGTATTTGAGTAGGCATGGTGTTGATCCCTGGTCAGTCAGGGCTGTTGTGGCTTGAGGCCAGAGGGCAACTGAGCACCGCGGATCTGCTTGCTCCCTCCTTCCCCCTCAGGAATGGGAGGGAGAAAAGAAAGCAAAAGGCTCAGGAATCAAGATATAATGCTATAGTTGGATATAATGATATATATAGATATATATCTACTATAGATAATAATAGATAAAAAATGTAATGATGTGATCACATATATAACCAGATATATTTATCTGATTCAATGATTATCCCGAGCCCATCAGAAGCTCAAATGAAAACATGTACGACTCTTTCCACCCAAATAAGCCTTTTGAGTTCAAGTCCTTCCCTCTCAGACTGCCCAATTAAAGCCAAAACTAGGGTGGAAAAGAAAAAAATCTAGCAAGATCAGTCATCTGCTGTTGTTCTAAGTTTGTACTTGAAATGGTTGTGCCCCAAAGATGGAGTTCCTGTATGAAATCTTCATATACTTCATGCAATCTATACTTCAGCCCTAAAGGCAGAACTCTCAGTTATTTCAGTGTGACCAGGGTTTAGGGCTTGTGTTCATCTCTTCAAAGGCACAGATAAAAATCTTTAAACTTAGGGAGCCCAACTCATGAAACTTAGCACGAACATGTACTGAGCTACTTTTGTAAGCCAGGGCTGTGAAAATCAAGAAAATAGGGAGTTAACTGGTGGGGGCGCATACATCCCACTGCCAAGCCGTATGTATTCCTCCTGAGAACTACATCTGGCTACTCCAAAATACCTCAGAATATTTATAAAGGAATAATTTTATGCTGTTGCTGGGGAATACGCTAATACCAACAACATGAGTGTGTTGGGTTATGTGAGACGGGGGGAGAGTTTGCTGCTCCTGTATGTGGCCAGCCATCTGTAGCAGAATGTTTTAAAAGAAGCTGGAATCACCAAACAAAGCCAAAACAATCAAAAACCCCTGTGAAAAATGTTTCTTATATGGTCTGTGTTACTATGCCTTCTTTAGGCAGTTTTAACAATCTAGTTAATTAATTTTTAGGTGCTAAGATTGCCTCATTCCAAGAGTGAGATTTTAGCTAGCAAGTTTCACCTGCCTTTGGCCCAAGATCATTCATGTTAAACGAAGCCCTGGGCAAAGCCCCTGCCAAAGCGTTGGGCATGTTACAGGATCCAAAAATGTACAGGCAGGTTCAGAAGCTGAAGGGTGATTGACGGAAGCATTGCTTTCCTCTTCTCGTGAGTACCTCCAGGGTCCTTCTGTGTCCCCTACATACTACCTGAACAGCAGGGGTCACGTTTGTGAGGTGCAGGTGGATGGGCCAAACAAAAGGGAACCAAACCTCTGTCGCTACCGGTTTCTCTCCTGGCAGGGGCAGTAGCTTAAATCCCCTTTACAAGCTGTTGCCTTAATGAAGTTTCTAGGAACTTGAAAATGTTTTGAGACCTCTATTACTTTAACAAATTTTGGCTAAATTTGGCCAATAGCGGTTATAGGATGCTAGCCCAAGGAACGGGCAACTTACTGGAAAGGTTTTATTTCCCAGAGGATGGCAGTGCTGAAAGGCAGTCAGCAGCTTGTTCCTGCCCAAACTGGGTTCAGAGCAGCTGTTGCTATGAGAGGGATGCATGCAGATGTCAGAGAAACTCAACTTCTGTTGCAGTCAAATGAAACATTTGACAGTTGTGGCCTAGAATTTCTGAGAAAATAAAACTCAAAAATGATGAATTACAGATGCTAGTAAGATTTCTGTAGTTGCAGCTAACTGGATGAAAGGCTGTAACCATCCTGAGCCCCAAGAGAATATTCCAGAACTTGCATTTGTGGGTAATAAAACAGTAATTCAAGAAGATGAAAGGAGATGCGTGAAAATGTCTTGTCAGAGACAGTAATGGTGCAAAGGACTGTAAGTGGACAAAGGACATAAAAACCTGAAATGGTTTTGACACACCTAGCTCCCCCCATTGTCTTGGGATCAAGCTTAAATGCCCACGTTAGAGAAGTTTTTCAGAGCTTTTTTTACTTTGTTGATTTTGGGGACATGGAATGTCTTCAGTGTAGAATACCAGACTTCCTAATGCAGGCTCAAGCCTGGAATGTCACAGACGAGGTGCCCAGCCTTTATTTCCTTACATGACAGGGACTGTGCTGTTTCAGTCAGCCCGTCTTGCCCACTTCTCCTGCGAGCACCCTCGTGTTGCCACGCGTCCCTCCCCTATGGAGGGTGCTTTCCATCAGACCCTTACTTTGCTTTGCCTGATCTGTTTCTGTCTTGCTGCTCTTATTAGCCATCATCAACGGGAAGTCAATCGGCATCCTCGTTTGCTCCCTTCTCTTAAAGCAGCCCTAATATGTCCCCTCCAAACTTACTATCTAATAATTTTACATATATTCTGGTGCAGTTTTTTGACATTTCCACCCTCAGCTCTCTTGTCTCTACTTGAATTGTGAAAGGTTTTTTGGACAGGGTTTGGCTTGTGTGGTGGTGCAATTCTTACCCCTCCCTGCCCTCCTTGTTGGGCTGCTTGGTGCCAGGTGTGATTCCATCCACATCCCCCCGAGCCATACACCATCTGTGGAGATAAGGACTGATAACCTTGAGGAGCCTGGCTCCTGCCCCCCCAATTGCTTGGAAAAGGTTATACCGGCCCATCACCTCCTGATGGCCTGACACCCCTGTGCCTGGGATGTGGTCAGATGGAACAATAACAGGGTTGCGTGTTATTCAAATCCTTGTGCAGCTGCCGGAAGGCACCAGATGGGATTTGACAAAAGTCAGTTATCTTGGATCCTATAAACTGCGACCCCCAGAGAGACCCTTTGAGCTCTCCTGGATGGCAGCGGGCTGTGACCAGCATCTCCCCTGAGCTGGGAGCCTCTCAGGTGTCGTCTGCTCCAGACGGCCGGCCGGGGCGAAGTCCCCCCGCTCGAGTCTCGATGATCGCCCGTTGAGGAATGCCAAGGCATTGGGAGTATTTGCTCTGAACTCGAGGGGGAAATTTTCTTTGAGCTGCTTCTATTTCACCTGTTCATTGGTGTGTGTGTGTGGATACGTTCCTTGCCCTTGTTCCTGTGTGCTTGTCCCTTTTGTGTTCATTTTACCGAACCCAAACCCCTTTGTTCCTGTATGTACCTGTCTGGTTTGTGTATGCGCATGTACCTATGTGTATAAATTAAGGTACCGTTAAGTAAGTTACAGTGAATATTGTCATTTTAGAACCTGAATAAGTTGCTTTTCTTTCTGAGCTATTTTGTATTGACAAATAGTTGTTAGTTATTAATAAATCTAGATTATTTTTCTAAATCATTACCGTGTCAATACTTTCATCCGCGACAGGGGGATATGGGGGTGTGATTTGGTGGGATATCGGGGTGTTTGGGGGAGATATGTTGGGGTGATTTAGGGGCATAAGGGGGGGTTGGGGTGATTTGGGGGGATATGTGGGCTTGGGGGATATTGGGGGTGATTTGGGGTGATATGGGTGGTTTTGGGGGTGATTTGGTGGCATATGAGTGGTTTGGGGGCACATGAAGACGTTTTAGTGGTGATTTAAGGTATATGGTCGGTTTTGGGGTGGTTTGGGGGTATTATGTGGGATATGGGGGTATATGGGGAAGTTTTGGATTGATTTGGGGGACCTGGATCGATTTTGGGATGATTTGGGTGGATATGGTGGGGTTGATGGAATATGGGGAAGTGATTAGGAGGAGTATGGGGCAGTTGAGTTGATTTGGGGGAAGATGAGGGAGTGGGGGATATTTGGGGTGATTTTGGGGAATATGGGTGGTTTTGGGGGTGATTTGTAGGGATATGGGGGCTGTTTGGGGGATATATGTTGGGGTGATTTCAGGGCGTAAGGGGGATTTGGGGGTGATCTGTGGGGATATGGGCTGTTTTGGGGGCATTTGGGGGGATATGTGGGGTTGTAAGCATTTGGGGGGATATGGGGTGGTTTTGTGGTGATTTGGTGGTATATGGGAGTTTTGGGTGGTATGGGGGCAGATTTGGGGAGATATGGGGGGATTTGGGGGGATATGGGGGATATAAGCATTATTTTGGAAGGATATATGGGTTTTGCGGTAATACGGTGAAGTTTTGAGGAGATGGGGGCGGATTTGTGAGAGTTATGCAGTTTAGGGAGGGTTTGGGGGATCTGGGGAGGTATTGGGGGTGCTTTAGGGGATATAGGGGTGTTTGGGGTGATTTGGGGGATAGAGAAGGATTGGGTGTATAGTGGGTTTGTGGGTGATATGGGGGTTTTGAGGGAATATGGAGGGATTGGGGTGATTTGGGGGTGTATTGTGGTTTTTGGGGTGATATGGGGATCTGTGGGGAAGTTTTGGGGTGATTTGGGGGAATATGTGGTATTTTGGGGTGATTGTGGTGGATATGGGGGGTTGTTGGTATATGGGGGTGATTTGTGGGCATATGGGTGTTTTGTGGGGTGACTGAAGGGGATATAGGGGGTGTTTGGGGGAGATGTAGTGGGGTGATGTGGAGTCATGGGGGGGATTGGGATGATTTGGGGGGATATGGTTGGGTTTTGGGGTGATTTGTTGGGCTACAGATGAATTTGGGGGCATATGGGGAGGTTTGGGGCTGATTTAGGGTATATGGTGATTTGGAGTGACTTGGGGGTATGTGGGGGCTTTTGGAGTTGATACGTGGAATATGGGGAGGTTCAGGACTGATTTGGGGGGATATTGGGGGTTTGGCGGGATATGGGGTTTTGGGGTGATTTGGGGGCATATGGTGGGGTTGGTGGGATATGTGTGGTTTTGGGGTAATATGGGTGATACGGGGTGATATGGGTGTGTTTTCACAGAATCCCCGAATCATCCGGGCTGGAAAAGCCCTTGCAGCTCCTCCAGCCCCACCATGACCCTCCCCCTGACCCTTCCCAACTGCCCCAGATCCCTCAGCGCTGGCTCAGCCCGACTCTTCAACCCCCCCAGGGATCCCGGGGACTCCCCCCTGCCCTGGGCAGCCCATTCCAACGCCCAACAGCCCCTTCTGCACAGAAATCCTTCCTCAGAGCCAGCCTGACCCTGCCCTGGGCAGCTTGAGGCCATTCCCTCGGGGCCTGGCGCTGGGGCCTTGGCTCCAGAGACTCATCCCCCCTCTCTGCCCCCTCCTGGCAGGGACCTGCAGAGGGTGATGAGGTCTTTGGGGTGATACGTGGGCTATGGGGGTATATGGGGAATAGTGGGGGTGATTTGGGGGGTTATGGGGGGTTTTGGGGTGATATGGGGATGTTTTGGAGTGATTTGGGGGGATGTGGGTGTGTTGTATTGATATGGGGGAAGATTTGGGGGAATATGGGGGGTTTTTGGGGTGATTTGCTGGGACATGGAGTGATTAGGGGGATATGGGTGTGTTTGGGGCTATATGGGGAGGTTTTGAGGTGATTTGTGGGGATTTGAGGAGATATGGAGGGGTTTGGGGAATTTGGAGGGGTTGTGCGGGGATATGGGGAGGTTCTGGGGGTGATTTAGGGGTATGTGGGCGTTTTGGGGTGATTTGGTGGGATATGTGTGATTTGGAGTTATATGGGATATATGGGGGTGTTTTGGGGGCATTTATGGGGTTGTGGGCATATTTTATATCTCATATTTTTGGGAGGGAAGGTGGTTTCTCCCTCTCTGGCTAATGGACTGGAAAGAAGCTGATCTCTGGCTCTCTGGCTAAGGCTTAGGACACAAAGTTGGCCTCTGGCTACTTTGATACTTTGGACTTCAGACTCCGCGGGCGGGGCCGCGTCCGCGCACGGTCCCCGCGCCGCCGCCGCCGGGCGCTCTCCGGGGCTGGAGCGGCGCCGCCCGGCCCTGCCCGCGCTGCCCGCGCTGCCCGCCCCCCCGCAGCGCCGGCCGGGCCGCGGGCGGGGCTCGGTGCGAACGGGCCATGCACAAGGCGACCGCTCGCCCCGCACCGGCCAACAGCCCGCTCCCGGCCGGTGACCCCGACAGAGCGGAGATCCCGCCGCCGCCAGACACGGCCCCGGGGCTGTGCTCCCTCCCGGCCGGAGAAAATTAACTCTCTCCCAGCCAAAACCGGGAAACTCTTGCCGAGGTGAAAGCTACTCGGGCCGCGGGGGAGAGACTGGGCACGGGCGAGCGAACGCCGCGGGTGACCGCCAGGGAGAGACGGGGCAGGCTGGAGGGTTTCTGTCGGATCGCAGCGGAAGGTCCGGGCTCCGTGCCGGGGTGTGAGAACCTCTGGGACCAGCCGGGGGGCAGGAAGGTGCTGAGGGGACACGATGGGGGCCAGGGGGTCCCCGCCCCGCCCAGCGGAACCCTGCCCCACCCGGCCTGGGTGACGCGTCACAATGTGACCCCTTTGTGACATCGCTCCGTGTCACCCCCGGCACCGTATCTGAGCAGCGCAGCCCCGCAGTGCCTGACAAGACGGGGAAGGGACAGGGCGGGAGCGCAGCGAGGAGACTCCTGAGCACAGCCCGCGTCTTTTCCCGTCGCTCCCTAAAGCTGAACCCCCACCGTCCCTCAGCCGTTTCTGAGGATGGCAGAGAGACCCCCCAGCAGCCCCAGGGTGGTTTGGGAGGAGGTGGGGGCTCCCCAGGAGAGCAGCTCTCTGCCGGAGCCCTGCGAGGTGTCCCTGGTCCAGGCCCTGCGGATCGGTGAGCGAGGGGGCCGATGCCAGGACCCCGTTTCCCCCGTTTCAAGCTCTTTTCACCCCTTGGGAGGCTGGTTGGCCGAGATGGCCGTTGTCTCACCGACTCCTCCGTGTTTCCGTGTAGACGAGACGCTGCCAGAGGAGATTCCAGAGGAAGCGGGATGGGATTCTGAGGGCGCCTGGTTGCTTTCTTTACTTGACTGCAGCGACATGGGAACGGTAACGAGCTCCCCCCTCGCCGGGACCCTTGTCCGTGTCATCGGCTTGTGCGAGCAAAGGGACCCAGAGGTGGTCGAGCTGCTCAGCCAAGCTCAGCGTGACACGCCTTCCCCCGTCCTTCCTCCCGTAGGTGTTTGGCGAATACTTCCGGCCTTCGCAGAAGACGGACGTTCTCCTCGTGGGCATCGAGGCCTTGACGGCAGACGATGCGCACGACAGGCAGATGGGCGGTGACATCGTGGACATGGCCATGACAGACCCCGTGTCCTGGCTGACGGATGTAAGTGCCCCGTGGCTGGACTGTCCTTCTGTGCCAAGACGTGTCAAATCTTCCCTCCTGCCCTAACCCGGCTCTCTCGGGCACCCAAAGCCAGGTCAAGGCAGCAGGGAGGGGTGGGAAGGGCAGCACCATCCTCACCCGTGTCCCCTCCAGGTGCCAGAAATCCTGAGACACATCCACAGAAATGTGGAGCACATCCACACGGAGCCAGCCCGGCGCAGCCTGCACTCGCTGCTGCTGCTGCTGACGGAGTGGAGCCCCAGGGAGGTGGTCAGGAGCCTGTTGGGCATCTCTCCAATGAGTGACAGGTACCGGCCCCGACAGCCTTGAGGGCTCGTTCCCCACGGGGAGAGTGGCCCAGAGGCCGTCTGGCTGCCAGACCCACAGAAAACTGCGGGCTATCCCCGAGGGGCAGGGCTCTCCATCCCACCACGCTTCCCCCTGCAGCCAGAGCCGGCCCAAGCGGAGCCCGTGCCCCGTGGGAACAGAACCTCACCCCCTCTGCCTCCCCGGGCACCCCGAAATGAGAGGGTGGGCAGGGCCGGGGTCTGGAGGCGCCGAGGCAGCTCTGCTGAGCGAGTTGGCTCTGGCTCCGCAGGGCGGCCGTGGCCATGTGGGAGGTGCTGGTCTCCGTGCCCTGGGCTCTGCGGAGAGTCATGTCGGAGCTGCTCGGCGTGCTGCAGGACTGGCGGCTGAGCAGGGTGTTCAGCTCTGCCACGGAGGACGCCTGCATCTACCCCTTGGCTGTGAGTGACCCACGCCCAGCCCCACCGCTCTGCCTTCCTCCTCCTCCTCCTCCTCCTTCCCCTGCTCAGCACCAGCCAGACCCCCGTGCCACAGGCTCAGGGCCACCCCGTGCTGGTTTGGCCCCACCAAGCCCGTCCCGGCACAGGCAGCGCTCTGCCCTCCCCCCTGCCTGCGTCCCCCTGCCCAGCTCCGCAGCCTGGAGACCCCGGGAAGGGGCAGAAACCAGCGTCGAGGCGGTTGCTGGTCCTGGGTCAGAGACGTGGGGACTCGGAGGTGGCTTCAAGGGGAGAGGAGACCCTTGCCATGGAGCGTGCTGGTGCGGGGAGGGAGCCCTGCAGCTCTGCTGGTCTCTCACCGCTGTCTCCATTGTAGCTCCTGGCCTGCGCTAACATTGACACGGAGGAGTTTGCTGCCCTCTACAAGGCCCAGAGGTACCTGAGGCGTCCCAGCCCGGTGTTCCTTTCGATGGTGCTCACGGGCCTCAACACGCTGTCGAAAACACCTGAAATGGTGAGTGGGGGGTCGGCAAGGGGAGCCACATCGGCAGGTGGGGGCTGGGGCGGTGGGGGGGTCTTTCACCGCTTCACAAAAAGGCAACGGTGTGTTTCGTACAGGCCAGAAAACTCGCGGTGCTGCTCCCCGACATCCTGGAGACCCTGACAGATGCCAATGCCAATGTCAAGACGAAGGCCCTGGTGTTGTTCATCAGCGTGATGGGTCACATGGAGAGGGAAGAGGCCAACCTCATCTCCCTGAGCCTGGCGGAGAAGCTCCTGCCCCTCTTCGATGATGTAAGGCTGCCGTGGGCGCCTGAGCCGAGGCGATGGCTGCAAGGTGGCTGCCCTTGAGTGTGGCCATGCGGGAAGCGTTTGGGCAGGGGTCCCCCCCTTGCTCCTCTTGTGTAGCCTTTGGGGGCTCTTCCCCTCCCCGCTCCTCTTCCGCGGCCTTTCAGGGCTCCGGGGCCTTGAGCCGCAGCTGCAGGTCTGGCCGACGGCTCCTGCGTTCAGGATCCGGCCCCAGAGCAGCTCCTCTCCCCTGGCCACGCTAACGCCCCTGCTCCCTGTGGGCGAGGAGCGGCTGGTGCTGAGCTCCCTCTGTCCTCCTCCCTGCCAGGAGTGCAGCCGCGTGCGGGAGCTCTCCATCCGCCTCTTCCAAGACATGATGAAGACCGTGGTGGGGAGAAACAAGAAAAAAATGTTGAAGACAGTGCAGAGTGTGCTGCTCCCACTGTTACTGCACACCAACGAGGAGATCGAGAGCGTGGCCAAGGTGCAGTGACAGCGATTGGTGTCACGGGGAAGGGTGTGCTGACACCACGGGGGTGGCCTGGGCCTGAGGGACAATGGGAAGGTGTCACCGCAGGGTCCCGCTGCACTGGTCCCCGTGCTGCAGAGCTGGAGGGGGAGGTGGGGACCCCCTGCCCCACAGGAAGGGTCCCTGCAGCCCCAGCACGAGCAGGGCCAGAGAACCTGGCACAGGCAGTTCCCTGCTCAGCCGGGGCCGGCTCCCAGAGCGCGGCATGGCCCCAGCAATGAAGGGGAGCCGGTCCCGGGATCACCCCGTGCCCCCAGCTCAAAGCCAGGCCCAGAGCAGGAGGATGCCAGGTCTCCTTCCCTGGGCTCTGGGGCCATCTCCCAGCCTCTGCTTCTCCGCAGGCTTCCCGGGACACCCTCCACGCTTCTGCCAAGTTCCTGGGCCTGAGGAGGCTCAGCTCTGTGGCCAAGACAGGGCAGACACCCCTGATCGGAGAGTGCTTGGTGAGGACAACCCCCAAACCCCCGGGGCGGGCTGGACGGGGGCTGCAGCCGTGCCCGGGGGGGCTGTGCCGCTCTGCATCGCCGCCCTGCCCCGGCCCCGCTGCTCCAGCTGCAGCCTCCTTCCCTGCCCTCCAGCACGCAGCCCCCAGGGGCTCTTCTCCAGGAGAGCCCGGCCCAGCTGGGCCCTGGCAGCGGGACAGAGGGGTCTCGGCACCCCCAGCCCCCTCTGCCCGCGGCTCTCTCTGGCCCCCAGCCCCACGGGGCTCCTGGCTGGGAGACGGGAGTCACTGGGAGGGAGCTGGGGTGCTGGCGGGAGGGACTGGTCCGGACTGCTGTGGAGGGTCCGCACCAGCCCCGTGCCCTTGTGCTCCCTCAGATAACGCACAGGAGGAGCAGGGTGGAGGAGTATCTGCTCCAGAGCCTGCCCTACCTGAAGGACCCTCAGGCCACCGTGCGGGAGGAGGCCGTCAGGTTCATCGGTGAGTCCCCAGGGACCCATTTCTGGCCGACCAGACCCAGTCGCCACTGGTGGGGCTCGCTGGGGGTCTTGATGGGTCCCAGAGCCCTCAGGAGCTGTCCTTGCCGGGGGACAGCCCTGCCCAGGGGGAGCAGAGCTCTGACATTAGCTCTGTGCCCCAGGTCTTGCTGCGCGGCGCCAGAGCATCCTCAGCCAGGAGAGGCTGTGGCACATCTGCGATGGTGAGTAGGGGACAGAACCCGGGCAGGTGCTGCCGTGCCCAGCCCCGCCCCAAGAAAACGCTCCGGGGGCAGAGGAGTAGTTTCAGAATGTTTTTTCAAGAGCAGTTGCACAAAGTTGTGTGTGTCTTTGACACACAGGTTAGCATATCTCTTTAGTAAGGTCTTGAAATGGGAGGAATTTTGTTTTCTCCCCAGAAAGGAAGGGAATTTGTGGGGGAAGGACAGCCATCTCTGTCCTGCCCCTTGCCAGGAGGCTGATGATGTCCAGACTCCACACTGATGCTCAGATCAATACACGGGCTCGTTGAGGCCACACACAACTCTAGACCAGCTCGTATGGCAAACAGAAAAATGACTCTGTGGTCTGGCCCAGTCCTGAGCTCCTTTGTGTGTCGGAGGCTCACGGGTCATTCCTGAGCAGCAGCTTCAGGCGCTCTGGTTCTCTCACCGGCTCCTCCTGGCCAGGGAAGAAGATGGATGGGGCTGGCATGGGCTGGGGGGGGGTCCTGGGGGTCTCTGCAGGCACTGGGGGCTCACGTCTGCTCTGCTCCCTTCTCTCCCAGCGCTCCTGCCCTTGGGGAAAGACACTGAACTCTCCATCAGGTCCCTGGCAGCCAAGACCATCTCGGTCCTGACCATAGAGCAGAGTCCGACATCGAGATGGAGCCTGCGGTCGCTGTGCTGCTGGCTCTGATGAGCCTTCAAGAGACCAAACGCTCTGGAAACAGGCTGTCCTTGAATAATTATTTTTTTTAAAATAAAGCTGGAGCCACAAGCCGCTGGGACTCCGTAGCGTCCTTCCCACGGGGACCCCCCTGAGTGTGCTGAGCAGGGTCCCCCCCGGCCTCTGCCGCTGCCCCCAGGACCGCACACCCGCACCCAGCCCGGAGAGGAGGAGGAGGAGGAGGGAAGCTTGGGCCCATCCTGCCCCTCCTGAGACACCTCAGGGCACAAAAAAGCTCCCGTGCGCCGAGCTGGCACGTCGCCATTTGTCCCAGCACCAAATCCTCTCTTGTACTGGGGAGCTGGGCTGGATTTCACTGGGCACTGGTTAGTTGTTAGAACATTCTAAGGCCAAACTGGGGCATTCTGGGGTCCAAAGAGAATTTTGGGGCAAAGTTTGGGGGCTTTTGGGGGTGCTGGTGCAGCGCTGCCCGCCCCTGCCCGCGCTGCCTGCGCTGCCCGCACCCCCAGCAGCGATGGCCGGGCCGCAGGCGGGGGGCGCTGGGCGGGGGTTCGGTTTCTCCCGGCACTGTCTGGGCTCGTCCTGCCCAGCGCGGCCGCGCTGAGGCTCCTCCAACCCCGGGGTGCTGAGCGGGGCAGTGCCAGGGGCCCAGCGCCGCCCCCCGCTGTCTGCTCGGCCCCGGGGTGCAGAGGGGGTTCAGGTTTCTCCCGCCGTGGCTGGCAGCTCCCGGCAGCAGAGGACTCCCTGAGCCACGGCCTGGCTGCGGCGGGCGCGGGAGCAGGGCACGGGGCTGGGGGTGGGTGTCATTCTGGGGTCTCTCGTTGCCAGGCGCCCCCAGACGGCGTCGAACCGGGGAAGCTCCGCTCGATGCGTTCACCGGCCCGTGACGCCCTTGCTGGAGCTCCCTTCGGAACACACAAGTTGTTCTGTGTCTGGGCGCTGCCGTCCCCGCCCCTGCAGCCCCACCAAACCCACCACGACATTTGGGTGCCCTGCCAGTCTGCCGAGAGCCCGGGCAGAAAGAGCCGTTCTGCCCCGCGGGGATGTCCCAGGGGACGTCAGCACGAAGCGCAGGACAGCTGTATCCTGCCACCCCTCTGGAAACGACACCCCCCTTGGAGAGAGCTGAGAGGTCACACCCAAGCCGGCGCTGAGGGCCCTTTCTCCGTGCCCCGTCTGCTGGCAGAGCACGGAACCAGAAACGAGACTGCGGCCAGGCAGATCAGCCCTGCGGAACAGGAACAGAGGGGCCAGGAATGAGAACGACAGCAGCTAAGGCGTCAAAATCACGCCAGAAACCTGGGACGTGGCCCCTGAACTGCGGTTCTGTACCATCAGTGACAGGGGAAGGCTGAGCCACAGCCGTGCGCCCTCCCGTCTCACCAGCTGGCAGCAGCGCATCTCCAGAAGGGCCGGGACACTTCCACGCAGCCAAGAGTGGGTGCCAGTCCCACACCGACACCGGCACTCTGGGGATTTAACCCTTTGCAGAGGCAAGAGGGCAGCCGTCAGCTGCCACGGCAGAACAACTCTTTGGCAGCTCCCCGAGGAAAAGGCAGCAGATCAAACACTGCAGCCCCCAGCTCCAGACCAGCCTCTGTGCTCAGACAGGAGCTGCCCTTGGATCCGAGGGGCGACTTCGCCCAGAGCCACGCGAGCCTGATCCACCCAGAGATACTTGTACTGCTGCAGTACCTCGTGCGTGCAGCACACAGGCCTCTCGCTGCCCGAGCAGAGCAGGGAGAGAGGAGAGAGTCGTCTGAATGATGCCTCAGCCAAAGTCACAGGCAGCAGTGGACTGTCGCTGCCTGCGTACAAACCCACGCCACGCTGACTCAGCCGTGCTCACCACCAGAACAGCATAAAGTATTTGATGGCTGTGCTCACTCCTTATTCATCAGCTGGACTACGATACGTGGTTTGCCTGGTTTGCAATACTCTGTGATCAGAGCGTTGCCATATTTTATCAGTCGGCGAAAACTAATTTCTCGCAAAACTGCTGGAGGACTCCACCTCCCCTCCCCGGTCTAAATCCCCTCCCAGCGGCTGCAGGAAACGCAGATCCCTGTTTGTCGGTGACCTCCAGTGGTGTCCTGATCCGATATCGGGGAGGGTTCTTAAACAATCTGACTTGCGGAAAAACTAACTCCACAACTGTGAAGTTGTAAAGTAGGTACGTTTATTCAGCGCCGGGCGCATGGGGGATCGCTCCTCCACAAGCATGCGCACCCCTTGCAGCTCTCGTCCTGCTTATATATTACAAAATAATGCATATTCATAGAATGCTTATACATAAACATAATATTTCCCCGCCTCCCCTCGCTTCTCATGGTAATTAGGTCTCCTCCTCTTGCGTCTGCGCGTTCAGCTCCTTTGGTGGTCGCAAGTTCCTGGGCGAGGGTCATACAGATGAAGTAGCTCCTCTTCCTCGCTGAATGAACTTTTTACCTTATTCTTCTGCGCAGCCTCAGTTGTTCCCTGGCTCCTAGCTAAACCGCAAGGCCAATTAGTGTTAGGATTTGAGGTGATCTATTGCTGATTTGTACTACTTCAAGGACAATAGGAAGCTTCTGTTTGAGCCAGAAGATAATATCTTCGCAACAGTGTCAGCCCCTGCTATGTCTTCACGTATAGCCCCCTCATCTTGGCGCAAGCTCTGCGCCATCTAATTAAAATTGTTTAAATTCCCTATCTCATAACCTGACAGATCAACCCCGCAGACACCACAGACCCCTACAGACAGCAAAACCCACCGAGTTCAAGGGAAAAGGACAAGCACAGCCCCACATCAGAACGTCTGAAGAGCCCAAAAGGTGACAACAAAGCTTTTTTTTGAGGAAAAATCAGAACCATGACAAAGTTGGGGGTTTTAGACGAAAGCTTTCCCCTTCCCCAGCGATCCCGCCCCCCCTGCAGGGAAATCGGGCCCAGCCCCTGCGCTCAGCCCTGCTGGGCCGGAGCCACCACCACGAGGGCTGGGGCTGCTGGGGCTGGGGCTGCTGCCGCCTTTGCAGGAGAAACATTCCGTCAGCCCTCCAGAACAACGCCAGTGTTTCCAGAGGAGGAATTCCCACTGGCCGGGCGAACCAAATCTCTGCAGGAACATCCCTCAGGGGAGGCCCTGGAGAGCTGGAGGCCTCCTGCCCGGGCCGCCTCCCTGGAGCCCACGGAGCCCTGGCAGAGTGTCGCAGGCAGTAGGCCCTGTGGGGCCAGGGGACCCCGGGGGGCTCCAGCACGTTGTGTCCCCCCAGCACCTGCCCACACTCCTGCCTGTGCCGTGAGGGGGCACTGGGGACCGGGGGGTTATTGGGGGGGTGTTACTGGGGTTCTGTGGGAGGTGTGGGGGATATTGGGGTCCTGGGGGGTATTTGGGTCCTAGGGGGAGTGCAATGGAGTCGTGGGTGGGTGAGGTTGGAGAGGGGTTTGGGGGGGGCCGAGGCTGTTTTGGAGATACCTGGAGGTGGCAAAAGCAGTTTGGGTGGGTTGCAGGGGGGATTTGGGGTTCCTGGGGTTCCCGGGGTACCTGTGCCCACCCCCCCCGGCGGGAGCTGCTGCCCCAGGGGTACCCCGAGAGCATCAGCCCCGACCCCCTCCAGTACCAGTGCTGGGACGCCGTGGGGTGGGGGACGGCGCCTCCACTGTCACCAGGGCCACCCTCACCTGGGCGCTGCAGGGTGAGTTCCCCCTGATCCCCAACCCCCCTTTTCACCCCGAAATGGCCCTTGGTCCCCAGATCCGTGTTTGGCCCCCAAACCCCGTGTTTTATCCCCAAATTTCCCCATTTGACATCCAAAATCATTTTTGACCCCCAAATCTCCCACTTTGAACCCAAGTGTTCCCGCTTTGACCCCCAAATCAGCCTCAGCACCCTCAAAACTCTCATGTTTCATTCTCAGAATCTATCTTGAAAGTCAAACCCCCCCAGTTTTGCTCCAAAATCTGTTCTAGCAACCGCAAAAGCCTTCCAGTTTCACCCCCAAATCTTCCTTGGACCCAGAATCCCCCTGTTTTCACCCAGAATGTTCTAGTTTGACTGCCACATCTCCCACACTCACCCCAAAATCTCTTTTGGAACCACAGAATCCCCCCGTTTGTCCCCAGAATTTACTCCAGCACCCCCAAAACCACCCAGTTCCATCCCCAAATCCCCCCATAGTTTGACCCCAAAACATCCCTGTAGGCAAAATCCCTTTTTCCCCCCTGTACCCCAAATTCCCTCATTTCACCCCAAATCCCCCCATACCTGCAATTGCCCCTTTCCACCCCAAACTCCACCATGGCCCAAATCCCTCAGTTTCATCCCAAACTCCATGTTCCCAAAATCTCTCAATTTCACCCCCAAATTCCTGTCATACCTCAAATCCTCCAGTTTTATACCCCCCCCCCAAAATCCACCCGGTTCACCCCAAACCTCTCTTGTCTGTGGGCACTCAGGGAGCTGTGGGGGCAGGATCTGTAGCACGCTTGGGGTGTCTCTTGAGATTTTGGGGGTCCGGGTGGTTTTGGGAATATAGAGGAAGTTTGGGGTGGTTTAGTAGGTTTGGGGTGATATGGGGGATAAGGGGGGATATGGGGAAGTTTTGGGGATGATTTAGGGGATATGGGGGAGTTGGGGGTTATTTGGGGGGATACGTGTGGTTTTGGGGTAATATGGATGATATGGGGTGATACGGGTGTGTTTTGGGATGATTGGGGGGATTGTGGAGTTTTGGGGTGATATGTATGGGGGTATATAGATGTTTTGGGGGATATGGGGTGTTTTGGGTTGATTTGAGAGGGCATGGGGATATGGGGTGATTTGGAGGGATATAGGGGCTTTGGGGTAATATGGGGGTATAACGGGTGTTTTGAAATGATCTGGGGAGGTTTTGGGGTGATTTGGGGGATATATTTGGTGATGTGAGGAGGGTTTGGGTGTATAGTGTGTTTGGGGGTGATATGGGGGTGTTTGATGGGATATGGAGGGTTTTTAGGTTGATTTAGGTGTTTGTGGAGGATTTGGGGTGATTTGGGGGGATATGGGGAAGTTTTGGAGTGGTTTGGGGGGATATGGTGGGTTGGGGGATATGGGGGTGTGATTTGGTGGGATATCGGGGTGTTTGGGGGAGATATGTTGGGGTGATTTAGGGGCATAAGGGGGGGTTGGGGTGATTTGGGGGGATATGTGGGCTTGGGGGATATTGGGGGTGATTTGGGGTGATATGGGTGGTTTTGGGGGTGATTTGGTGGCATATGAGTGGTTTGGGGGCATATGAAGACGTTTTAGTGGTGATTTAAGGTATATGGTCGGTTTTGGGGTGGTTTGGGGGTATTATGTGGGATATGGGGGTATATGGGGAAGTTTTGGATTGATTTGGGGGACCTGGATCGATTTTGGGATGATTTGGGTGGATATGGTGGGGTTGATGGAATATGGGGAAGTGATTAGGAGGAGTATGGGGCAGTTGAGTTGATTTGGGGGAAGATGAGGGAGTGGGGGATGTTGGGGGTGATTTTGGGGAATATGGGTGGTTTTGGGGGTGATTTGTAGGGATATGGGGGGTGTTTGGGGGATATATGTTGGGGTGATTTCAGGGCGTAAGGGGGATTTGGGGGGGATTTGTGGGGATATGGGTTGATTTGGGGAGGATTTGGGGGGATATGTGGGGTTGGAAGTTTATGGGGGTTGGATTTGTGGGGATATGGGGCGGTTTTGGGGTGATATGGTGGGATATGAGGTGTTTGGGGGGTATGGGGGCAGATTTGGGGAGATATGGGGGGATTTGGGGGGATATGGGGGATATTGATCACAGCAAGGAACAAGGAGCTGAGATCCCCACGTCCTGGCCCTCGCTCTCCTTGAAATTATTCCACACACACACTCACTCACACAAAATAAAAAAGAGAACCAAAAGTTCGGAGAGCTTGCCGGCAGGGCACTCCACTGCCTGCCAGAGCGTGGTGTCACTCACGCCAGCTAGCGCTCTGTTCTGTTTCACACGCCCTGGTTTATTTATTTTCTTAGTCTGAAGAATCTGTTTGTGCTTCTACACTTAAACTTGCTGGTTTGAGCAAAACTACCAGCGGGCCCCTCTCCTGGGGGAATGAGGCCACCAACTTCTGTGGGTGAGAGGGGCCAGTCTGTGTTTCCAGCTCTCACCTGGGGTGTTGATCAGGACGGAGAGCTGGATGCCCCATCCCGCAGGAGCTTCCCTTTGTCGTGGAGCTGGAGCACAGGGACAGAACCCTTTTGGGTGAGTCCTCGACACAGGTGCCCAAAACTAACCAGTAGTGATGAACCCTAAATCCTCCCCAAACTGCATGTATCTCCCCAAATACCCCAAATCCCCTCAAAACCTCCCTGTATTACCGCAAAACACCCATATCCCTTCAAAAAACGCTTATATCCTCCATATCAGCCCAAATCCCCCCATATCTCCCCAAATCATGCCCCATACACACCCAAACCCCCATATCCCACCAAATCACCCCCAAAACAACCCATATTCCACAAATCACCCCAACACCCCTTGTGCCCCAAGATCACCCTAACATCTCCCCCAAACACCAGCCATAGCCGTACAAATCACCCCCAACACCACCCATATTGCCCAAAATCACCCCCAATATCCCCCACCCCCTCATATCCCCCCAAATCAACTCAACTGCCCCATATTCCCCCAAATCACCTCCCCATATTCCATTAACTACCCCATATCCACCCAAATCATCCCAAAACTGACGCATATCCCACAAATCAACCCAAAACTTTCCCATAATACCCCCAAATCCCCCAATATACATTAAATCACCCCTAAAACCGCCCCATAAGCCCCCAAACCCACTCATATGCCACCAAATCACTCCCAAATGCAGCCATATTACCCCCAATACCCCCATATATCCCCTAAGCCCCCATATCCCCTCAAATCACCCCAATCCCCTCCTTTTGCCCCAAAATCACCCCAACATATCTCCCACAAATCTGCCCCCATACAAGCCAAAACCCCCATATACCGCAAAATCACCTCAAAAACGGGCCATATCCTCCCAAATCAAAAACCCATATACATCCCACAACATATATACCCCCAAATCCCCCCCAAAACAACACATATCCCACAAATCACACCAACGTATCTCCCCCAAACACCCCCCATATCCCACCAAATCACCACAGAAAAAGATATCCCACAGATCACACCCCCATTTCAGTGAGCCAGGGAGCTTGAGCCCAACTTCCTTCCCTAACCGTTAGCCAGAGCGCAAGAGACCTCCTTCCTTCCCTAAATATGAGAGACCGGCAGAAGCCGCCCTGGCTCTCTGGCACCATTAGGCTGGGGATGAAACTTGGCCTCTGGCTCATGGGCTAGGGAACATAGGTGGCCTCTGGCTCCCTGGCTGATTGGCTAGGGGAGAAATTTGGCCTTTGGCTAATGAGGTAGGGAAGGAACGTGGCCTCTGTCTCTCTGGCTGATGCACTAGGAAAGGAAGGCGGCCTCTGGCTCTGTGGCTAATAGGCTGGGGTTGGAGGGTGGCCTGTGCCTGTCTGGCTAATGGGCTAAGAAACAAAGGTGGCTTCTGGCTCTCTGGCTGATGGGCTAAAGAAAGTGGTGGCCTCTGCCTATGTGGCTGTTGGACTAATGAGGGAAAGTGGCCTCTGTCTCTCTTGCTATATGGCTAGGCTGGGAAGGTGGCCTCTGTCTCCCTGGCTAATGGGGTAGGAAGGATGGTGTCCTCCGGCTGTCTTGCTGATGGGATAGGGAAAGAAGGTGCCCTCTGGTTTTCTGTTCAATGGGCTAGGGAAAGAAGAGAGCCAGAGGCAACCTTACTTGTTAGCCAATTAGCCAGAGAGGCAGTTGCCTGTCTAGGGAAGGAAGGTGTCTCTTGTGCTAGGGAAGGAAGTGGCTAGTCTCTTGCTAGGGAAGCAAGACAGCCAGAGGACACCATCCTTCCCTCGCACAATAGCCAGAGAGACAGAGGCCACCTTCGTTTCTTAGCCCATTAGCCAGACAGGCACAGGCGACCTTCCAAGCCTAGCCTCTTTGCCAGAGAGCCAGAGGCCTCATTCCTTCCCTAGCTATTAGTCAGAGTGCCAGAGGCCACCTTACCTCTTAGCAGGTCTCTCTGCTCATTAGCCAGAAAGACAGAGGCAAACTTACTTCCCTAGCCCTGATCAGCCAGAGAGCCAGAAGCCTCCTTCCTTACCAACCCCAACAGCCAGTGATTTATAGGCCACACATTAGCCAGAGAGGCAGAGGCAACCCTCCTGCCCTAGGCCATTAGGAGGAGAGGCAGAAGCCACATTCTTTCCTTAGCCCATGAGCCAGAGAGACAGAGGCCGTCTCCCTTCCCTTCTGGCTAATGGGCTAAGGAAGGAAGGTGCCCTCAGTTTGATGTGATAGTTAAGGATTGTGGCCTCTGTCTCTCTGGCTAACGGTCTGGGGAATGAAGGTGTCATTTGTCTCTCTCGATAATGGGCTGGGCTAGGGACAGAGGTCACCTTCCTTCCCTAGACCATTAGACAGAGTGACACAAGCCAACGTCTTTCACTAGGTCAGTATTCAGAGAGCCAGATGCCCCCTTCATTCCACAGCCCATTAGCCAGAGAGCATGAGGCAAATTTCCTTTGCCAGCCCATTAGCAGGAGAGACAGAAGCCACCTTCCTTCCCTAGACCATGAGCCAGAGAGAGAGAGGCCACATGCCTTAACCTGCACATCAAAGATTGGCCACCTTCTTCCCTAGTCTGTTAACCAGAGACCCAGAGGCCACCTTCCTTCCCTTGCCCATTAGCCAGGTAGCTGGAGGCCACCTTCCTGTCCTAAGCCTTAGCCAGAGAGCCAGAGATCAGCTTCTTTCCAGTCCATTAGCCAGAGAGGGAGAAACCACCTTCCCTCCCTAAAATATGAGATATAAAATATGCCCACAACCCCATAAATGCCCCCAAAACACCCCCATATATCCCATATAACTCCAAATCACACATATCCCACCAAATCACCCCAAAACGCCCACATACCCCTAAATCACCCCCAGAACCTCCCCATATCCCCGCACAACCCCTCCAAATTCCCCGAAACCCTCCATATCTCCTCAAATCCCCACAAATCACCTCAAAACCTCCCCATATAGCCCCAAACACACCCATATCCCCCTAATCACACCATGTCCCAGCAAATCACCCCAAAAACCTCCCATATTCCCCCAAATCCTCCCCCATATCAATACAACACACCCACATCCCCCCAAATCACCCCCAAAACCACCCATATCACCCCAAATCACCCCAAATATCCCCCAGGCCCACAAATCCCCCCAAATCACCCCAATCCCCCCTTATGCCCCTAAATCACCCCAACATATCTCCCCCAAACACCCCGATATCCCACCAAATCACACCCCCATATCCCCCTGTCGCGGATGAAAGTATTGACACGGTAATGATTTAGAAAAATAATCTAGATTTATTAATAACTAACAACTATTTGTCAATACAAAATAGCTCAGAAAGAAAAGCAACTTATTCAGGTTCTAAAATGACAATATTCACTGTAACTTACTTAACGGTACCTTAATTTATACACATAGGTACATGCGCATACACAAACCAGACAGGTACATACAGGAACAAAGGGGTTTGGGTTCGGTAAAATGAACACAAAAGGGACAAGCACACAGGAACAAGGGCAAGGAACGTACCCACACACACACACCAATGAACAGGTGAAATAGAAGCAGCTCAAAGAAAATTTCCCCCTCGAGTTCAGAGCAAATACTCCCAATGCCTTGGCATTCCTCAACGGGCGATCATCGAGACTCGAGCGGGGGGACTTCGCCCCGGCCGGCCGTCTGGAGCAGACGACACCTGAGAGGCTCCCAGCTCAGGGGAGATGCTGGTCACAGCCCGCTGCCATCCAGGAGAGCTCAAAGGGTCTCTCTGGGGGTCGCAGTTTATAGGATCCAAGATAACTGACTTTTGTCAAATCCCATCTGGTGCCTTCTGGCGGCTGCACAAGGATTTGAATAACACGCAACCCTGTTATTGTTCCATCTGACCACATCCCAGGCACAGGGGTGTCAGGCCATCAGGAGGTGATGGGCCGGTATAACCTTTTCCAAGCAATTGGGGGGGCAGGAGCCAGGCTCCTCAAGGTTATCAGTCCTTATCTCCACAGATGGTGTATGGCTCGGGGGGATGTGGATGGAATCACACCTGGCACCAAGCAGCCCAACAAGGAGGGCAGGGAGGGGTAAGAATTGCACCACCACACAAGCCAAACCCTGTCCAAAAAACCTTTCACAATTCAAGTAGAGACAAGAGAGCTGAGGGTGGAAATGTCAAAAAACTGCACCAGAATATATGTAAAATTATTAGATAGTAAGTTTGGAGGGGACATATTAGGGCTGCTTTAAGAGAAGGGAGCAAACGAGGATGCCGATTGACTTCCCGTTGATGATGGCTAATAAGAGCAGCAAGACAGAAACAGATCAGGCAAAGCAAAGTAAGGGTCTGATGGAAAGCACCCTCCATAGGGGAGGGACGCGTGGCAACACGAGGGTGCTCGCAGGAGAAGTGGGCAAGACGGGCTGACTGAAACAGCACAGTCCCTGTCATGTAAGGAAATAAAGGCTGGGCACCTCGTCTGTGACATTCCAGGCTTGAGCCTGCATTAGGAAGTCTGGTATTCTACACTGAAGACATTCCATGTCCCCAAAATCAACAAAGTAAAAAAAGCTCTGAAAAACTTCTCTAACGTGGGCATTTAAGCTTGATCCCAAGACAATGGGGGGAGCTAGGTGTGTCAAAACCATTTCAGGTTTTTATGTCCTTTGTCCACTTACAGTCCTTTGCACCATTACTGTCTCTGACAAGACATTTTCACGCATCTCCTTTCATCTTCTTGAATTACTGTTTTATTACCCACAAATGCAAGTTCTGGAATATTCTCTTGGGGCTCAGGATGGTTACAGCCTTTCATCCAGTTAGCTGCAACTACAGAAATCTTACTAGCATCTGTAATTCATCATTTTTGAGTTTTATTTTCTCAGAAATTCTAGGCCACAACTGTCAAATGTTTCATTTGACTGCAACAGAAGTTGAGTTTCTCTGAAATCTGCATGCATCCCTCTCATAGCAACAGCTGCTCTGAACCCAGTTTGGGCAGGAACAAGCTGCTGACTGCCTTTCAGCACTGCCATCCTCTGGGAAATAAAACCTTTCCAGTAAGTTGCCCGTTCCTTGGGCTAGCATCCTATAACCGCTATTGGCCAAATTTAGCCAAAATTTGTTAAAGTAATAGCGGTCTCAAAACATTTTCAAGTTCCTAGAAACTTCATTAAGTCAACAGCTTGTAAAGGGGATTTAAGCTACTGCCCCTGCCAGGAGAGAAACCGGTAGCGACAGAGGTTTGGTTCCCTTTTGTTTGGCCCATCCACCTGCACCTCACAAACGTGACCCCTGCTGTTCAGGTAGTATGTAGGGGACACAGAAGGACCCTGGAGGTACTCACGAGAAGAGGAAAGCAATGCTTCCGTCAATCACCCTTCAGCTTCTGAACCTGCCTGTACATTTTTGGATCCTGTAACATGCCCAACGCTTTGGCAGGGGCTTTGCCCAGGGCTTCGTTTAACATGAACGATCTTGGGCCAAAGGCAGGTGAAACTTGCTAGCTAAAATCTCACTCTTGGAATGAGGCAATCTTAGCACCTAAAAATTAATTAACTAGATTGTTAAAACTGCCTAAAGAAGGCATAGTAACACAGACCATATAAGAAACATTTTTCACAGGGGTTTTTGATTGTTTTGGCTTTGTTTGGTGATTCCAGCTTCTTTTAAAACATTCTGCTACAGATGGCTGGCCACATACAGGAGCAGCAAACTCTCCCCCCGTCTCACATAACCCAACACACTCATGTTGTTGGTATTAGCGTATTCCCCAGCAACAGCATAAAATTATTCTTTTATAAATATTCTGAGGTATTTTGGAGTAGCCAGATGTAGTTCTCAGGAGGAATACATATGGCTTGGCAGTGGGATGTATGCGCCCCCACCAGTTAACTCCCTATTTTCTTGATTTTCACAGCCCTGGCTTACAAAAGTAGCTCAGTACATGTTCGTGCTAAGTTTCATGAGTTGGGCTCCCTAAGTTTAAAGATTTTTATCTGTGCCTTTGAAGAGATGAACACAAGCCCTAAACCCTGGTCACACTGAAATAACTGAGAGTTCTGCCTTTAGGGCTGAAGTATAGATTGCATGAAGTATATGAAGATTTCATACAGGAACTCCATCTTTGGGGCACAACCATTTCAAGTACAAACTTAGAACAACAGCAGATGACTGATCTTGCTAGATTTTTTTTCTTTTCCACCCTAGTTTTGGCTTTAATTGGGCAGTCTGAGAGGGAAGGACTTGAACTCAAAAGGCTTATTTGGGTGGAAAGAGTCGTACATGTTTTCATTTGAGCTTCTGATGGGCTCGGGATAAAGCCATAAATCCTCCATCATATGCATAAAGTAATGCCTAGAAAAGAATTATATAAAAGAAGATTCCCATACTATTCTGAAGAATTTATCCTTCAGGATTTAAAAGACAGTGTATTAAAAATGTTGTTTATTATCCTTTCTGCACATACATAATTGCCCTCCATGTGATAAAAAAGCAGCATGTTGTAGCTGACAAAATGTAAGTAGCAAGACACGATTATATGTTCTGTTCTTTATTCAGTGACTGAAGTATAAAGATTTTTAATCAGACAGGCTAAAAATCTGCAGCAAAAGTGATAAAATTTGCACTTAAATCTGGAGTTCTATGGTATGATTCTTCATACCTCATTTTAACAACATTCTAAAAGGACTTTTATCAGTTAGAACTTTTGTCCTACCACATGTAGAATGCATTTCTGTCAATCTCAGGTCTACTTCACAAGTGCCAATGAGCACTGACAATTTTGTTTGCTGAGTTAATTGGATTAGCCATCCTCATTTTACTTCTCCTCAACGGCATGAAAAACACCAGTTAACTAGTTCAAGTTATGCCCAAGGTTTCCTGTGTGCCTTCATTTTCTCGCACAGAATATTTTTTCTAATTTCAATATTCAATCTTGCATTCCATTTGTGCTTTCTGTGGGTTTTCTTGCCTGGATGTTGCCACCACTCTAGTGTACATACAAGCGAGGTCACCTTATCTCACAGCTGCCAGCCACTGTGCATCCATTGTGTATGCAGCTCTAGCGCTGGGCAATCTCACCTGCCAGCTTCATCCAGACAGGAGGAAAAACCAAAACATCAACAGGTCTGATAGGCAAATACATGGCGAAAAAACAGACAAGGCAAAACAGGCAATAAACTTCCCACATCTGGGACTCACCCACTCTGCTGAACACTAAATGCTGCTTGGGATCTAGAATGCTCCAGCTGAAATGTGTGCTGGTTCCACAGGACGGTCTCAGTCAGCACTCACTCTGCCAGCCAGCCGAGCAGCTGTGAGAGATTATTTATCAAAACCCAACAAAACTTTATGGCACTTTAAATAATGTTTATGCAGCAACTTTTCTAGATGAGCCTTCTGAGAGGCAGGAGTTTTCCTTCCAACTTTCTACAGCAGAAGAGAAGCGCTCCATATGAATCAGGAAGGTTAAAAAAAGATGCAACTGCCGAATAAAAGCCTGCAGAACAAGATGAGGAGGCATGCTAGAGACCAGGCATCTTAAGGAAAACATTTATATTGACAACAACGTAAATAAAGCTTGCTTTGAGGTCCTACACATGATCCTGTAAACTAGTTCATGTTACGTGGAAAGATCTGAGACCTTAGAGAGAAATACTCAAAATGCTTGCAAAAACCCTACTAATGAAGCCATAGCGAGTCTCTTCATGTATAAAGCTAACATTTTTCTCAAAATAACCAGCTAATAATCTCTATATGAGAAACAGAGTCCAAGAAACAAAATGTCAGTCTGTTTAGCAGCATTCATTGCCAGATAATCAATAAAGTGTTCCAGACTGACACACACGGTTCAAATGGCCATGTCCTGCTGGACAGATGTTACACAAGCATTTACAGAAACCATTATATTGTCATTTCCCATTCACGCCTTGTCTTTTTTTTTTCCTCCTCCCCTTAAGAAAGTGGTTTGAAAAGTGAAGTTCTAATAAAAGCACCATATTAAGAAGCTTGTAATAGTTTACAGGGAAAGCAAAATAGTATGGAAAATTTACACTTTTGTGGGCAAGGAATTTATTCTGTTTCCACGCCCTTTAAATCCAGCCTGCCAAGAAGCTAAATATACTGAATACTTGTTAGCACACCCAGAGTCTTCCAAGGTCATCGACACATTTCACTCAGTCTATTGGACTGGTTTCTGAGGTTCAGCTTTAATTTCTGCTAATAGCAATTAAAACCTTAGCATGTGTACAAGTAATGTGTTTAATACACGGTTAAATGATTGTGTGTTGTATGGAAAAATCTTCTGGGAACATGATCTACATGAAAAAAACCTGCACTCACACCCTTTCATATTTTTGAAAAGAAAAAGTTTTTCAAAGCAGAGAAGATGTTCCACAAGACCTGACACAATCGTGGCCACTGGGTGAGTAATTTTCCACAGAGACCATCTCCCACCAGAGCTCATTTTCTGTTTGGATTTGGGGGGTGGGGGCGTATGAGGGTTTGGAAAAGGATCTACAACAGCAGGATTCCAGAAAAAGAGGAAGGACCAAGTTTTACAATCACTTTTCTGGGGATCTTTTTAGAAACCTGAAGAAGTTATTTCTCACTATAACTAAGTTCCATCTTACCTTTGTGAGAAGTCAGACAGAAGTGAACAATTGGGAGAAAAAATTCCGAAGTATGACAGGCTTCTCCTTGCACATGGATGTATGTGCATATAACAGCATACGACATTTCTACTAAAGCCACGCTAAGAGTCTGGCAGTGTCAGAATACAACATTAACTGACTGTGCATATTCAGGATCACCACACGTGCACAGCTAAATGTCTGTCTGCCTCAAAGAAGCACTGCACGGAGAAAGCTGGGACTAAGGGAATCATTTATTCTGCTTTTTCCTAGCTTCACACAGAAGTACCTGTTGGGCGTAGGACGGGTGCCTCACTCTCTGCCAACGTTTCAAAGGATGCATTTCCAGTGAAGATTGTGGTCAGATCACCCTTAAAGCACACTGCATTTCTGTCATGCCTCCAGAACGGCCCAAAGCACAGTTTTATGGCTCGTTGCAAAGATATACCGGTATCATGAGACTCCAAAATACTTTTTCTCTGCCTGCTCCTTATCACGCTCCTCTTTTCAGGCTTCCCTCTGACCTCAGATCTAACACTTAATAACCCCTCTACATTTCTTCCCATACTTCAGTCTGATCGTAATTTCCTGGTGGGTGTTTCTTAATGGACAACCAGGTGACCTGTTTTTCTCTATGTCCTCTTGCTAGAATTCTCTTCAAGGTGAATGTCCTAGCTCCAAAAGACACAAGTCTTTTTGGTCAAAAACACCAGCAAAATCAGACAGATTTTGGTTTAGTTATGAGCAACACTTTCTGTTTCTCACATACATATTCATCATATGCAGAATTATAAAAAACGTTTATCTGCTCATTTCAAAGAAAAGTTAAGCCTCCATCAGCAGTCTTGTATAAAGAAAATCAACACCAAAAAATCTGATATGCAGATACCCTAACCTATATTTAAATATCTCTATATAAACAAAGGAAAATCAATGTCACTTTCTGATACATTGAACTTTCACAAGAGACTGACATGCTTTTTCTAGGAAATTCATATTCAGAATTGGATCACGTCATACTGCAAGAAGTCAATGAAACATTCAGTGTTGGGTTTTAATCACCAGAGCAAGTGATTCTGCTTTCTGAGACAGTGTTTGCTTTATTTAAAACATACAGTCTCCATCCAGAACTGCTTCAGATCTTTCTTTCACCTTCTATCCCATAACAGAAAAAAAACCCAAATCCAAGACAAAACCAAAACAACTCCAGTATTATTTAGAGATACCTACCTGAAGAAAGAGAACATAAATATAGCAGGGAACATGTGAGAATCCAGTAACTTTGATGAGATACGATGATCCTGGAACGGAGAGAGTTTAACTAAATGTTAAGCCATTAATTAGCCTTGCTTACAGCCACTTTATAATATATTCTGATGCCAACATTGTAGTAAAGTTTAGTAAGAAAGAAAAGTGCCAGCACGATACGTGACTGTGCCAACAAGTACAGCCATGCAGATACACTAACGACGGTGTCACGTCTGGTAGTGTCACAGCACCGGGCTGCGCAGCGGAGGTTGTAGCACAAGGTGCCGATGCTGACAGGGGCACAGCACCCTGCAGGTCCCAGGCTGGCAGCGAGCTCACATTACCTCTTCCTCCCTCCAGTAAGGTGGAACAGACTGGAAACAGCTCTTCTGGTTTTATCATAGAGATCAAATAGGGCAGGTTGAGAGCGACTCCACTTTACCTCCCATCCCACAGACGTTCATCAGAACGTTCAGGCTTTTACCAGAAGGACGAGAACAGCGGGCAGCAGCTTGGCATCGAAAGCCCCTTTCTCCTACCCCGAGTGGGATTCAAACCCAAGCATGTGCTCAAATCCCCCGAGCAGTGCACTATACGGAAAAGAATATACCATACAGAATATACTATACAGAAAGAACACTAAAAAGAATATACTATACAGAAAGAATGAGCATTCCTTAATGAACCTTTCAACTGCTGCTGAACTTTCAGCAAGAGGGGAGCATAAACTTCCAGTCTGGGAAATATTACTTTTCTTGAGCATTTCAAAGACCAGGAAAAGGCCAGTGAAAACGGTGTCAGCTGTTAGACTCGGTGATCGAAGTCACAATGGTCAATGGTCACATTTTAAACTTGCTGACAGCTAACGTTTATCACTGCTCCCTCAAACAAGTGATGTCATGCTGAATCAGTATGTTGGTCAGAAGAGAACAGCGGATGAAAAGGAAGCAGCACCAGAGTGGTGCCCAGAGATCGCAGGCAGTACCCACTCTGCTAAGGATGCCATTTTCTGTTATTATTAGAGCTGAGGGCAGTAAGTTTGACTCGAATAGTAAGTTCAAGATGTAAATACTATTTCCTCTCTGCTTCCCGAAAAAAGGAGGAAAACCCATAAACATTTATAAACTACTCGCAATAGTTCACAGGGGTAAAACAGAGTGTGCTACTGCCACAACGCTACTAAACGCTCTACGAAATCCTGGCTTTGCCGAGAGCCGCACAGCTACAACCGCCAGCAGACAGAAACTGCCTCTGCACACGCTCGAAACGGTGGCGGATCTGCCTGTTGTTTCCGCACGTGGTTCTGCGGTGAGCAAGCCCGAGAAAAGACTGACCGCACAGCTGAGTCTTTAGGAGAGAAGTTACTGCTTCATCGCCTCCTCGGAGTACTTGCATTTCTCACAGCAAGTCTGACACTCTCTGGAGACTATAAAAGCCAGCAACAGATAAATTAATGCAATTTTTAGAACAGAGCAATAAAATCTTTTGAAGCTGCAAGCAACTAAAAAAGGAAATCAAACAGCCATTACATCAGGTGAATGACAAAGTCATCTGAGATTTGGTACAAAATTCAGCCTGCCATATTCTTACGAGACGATTATTCAGATACACGTTCAGTAAAGTTTTATTGATTTTTACATTTTAAACTTTTCCTAAAGCCACAGTTCACAGAAGTTATGCTACATCAATCTTATCGTTTAAAAAAGGATCAAATATCAGCTGTACCTCATTTAGGTTCAAGCAAAGCATTTTGACCTCACATGGTAAAAAGTTGTTTCAGTATCTGTTCAGCTGCAGGGAAGCACAAACTTCATTCCTTGCAGCAGCTGACATGTCACAGCCGCTGGGTGTTTGAGCCCTGAGAGTTGCTGCCACATGCTTTTCGGTCTTCCTACCCAGTCTTCAAACTTTGCTGATCATAAATGACTTTCTAGACTTTACGTGTAGCCTAGTGAATCAGGAGCCAGAAACAAAGAGGGTGAATTCTACATCCCTTTCTCCCTCACAAGAGCATATCCACATACATTTAGCTCAAAAAACCTGATTAGAAACTCCAGCCTTCAATTGTTTCTCTAATATTGCTGGCCATCCCAGTGTTCCCGTTTTTGGTTTACATAAGTCTTCGTGAATTCATCAATCTTTATTTCCCTTTCCTCAGCTTCTGACTATTTTGCTCAGAATAAGTAACTTCTTTGCACTTTCCAGACAACATGGGTTTCAAATTCTAATTCAATAACCATTTTTCCCATTCAACATCTAGAGCTCACTGTTGAACTCGGAACTGTGACTTCTCTCAGAAAACGTGAAAAGTTATTCTGACACTTAATCTATCCCCAGGGGCTCAAACTTTGCTGGAAGTAAAAGCAGTGCTTACTGAAGCAAACCCGACCCAATACGGGTTGCCCGTTTCTTAGACAGTACTCTGCCAATAGTCAAACTATTCAACATGCTAATATACTGCTTTTCCCCATCGATCTGAAGTCAGGGAGGGGACTGGGTACAGTTACTCTGAACACCACCACACACACGGAAGGTTCACTATAAGATAGGGAGAAACAGCACCTGAGCATCAGATGAAAAGATCATCTCAGAAATCCAGGGTTTGCCAAATCGCACTGTACTACTTCCTTCGCACCCTACAACTGCACTGCACTGCCAAAATTGCTTTTGCAAGGCCGAGGGATTATAAACTCATTTACATTTGGTGTAAACTGATTTTACCTAAAAGATACTCAGAAACATCACGTCACATGACATTTACTTTGCACCACATTTATGCTTCCACCAGCATAATCTCTTCTTTCAAAACGGGCAGTTTTACAGTAGTAAGTGCTCTGAAAATTCTATCTCAAGTATGCAAGTGCTAATAAACATGCCCTTTGTTCACAGCAGGAAACCAAGAGTTAGCCACATTTACCTTTGTATTACAGACTGCCTGTAACTCCAGTGAAACTGGAAGACTTGATGAAGAAAATTTTATTTAACAACTGCAAGGGTAATTTCTGAAAATATCCCTACTGAGAATACAATTAGGAGACCTGTGTCTCAGTTGTTTTCTGTTTGGGTTGGGGTTTTTTTTAATCTCTTATTAAGTGCTACTGCACTCTCTTGATTTTGCTTTCCAGGTTTATTCCGGATTAGGAGGACAATGATCCAAAAGGAATCCAATCATTAGTAGCATTAATAATGAAACAAAACATGAAAAGTAAAATTCTGTCTATAGCACATGATACTAGTTTTCCTGGTGTTGCATGATTTTCTTATGGAAAAATCTGGGAAAGCTCTTGATACCACTGTAAAAGCGATGCATGTGATTTAGAGATGCTGGTTCAGGGGATTTGCATTAGGACCATCAACACGCTTATCTTTAATCAAATATTAAAAAATGTGAACAAGGCCTTTGTTTACCCCAAGATTTTCAGAGTCACCACTGCTGGTATTACCTTTGGCCACCTCCCTATTCCACCCGATCAGAAACCGGTGTTACAAAAACCGACCTGTTTAAATCCTAGAGAACTTTTTGCCTCTCAAAAGCAGAACCTCCCGCATACGAAAGGTAAACCAACAACAGAACAGCTCTTGGAAGCAGCACAATTAGAAAAATTGCCCTCATTTCAAAACTGAACATATCAACTCTTGCCGGCAGATTCACAGGTACACTTCTTCCCTGAGGGGTCTTAAGCAGAGGGACTCACATCAAGAGACCCGAAGCCCGATGCTGCAGCCTGGCCACCAGCAGGATCTCGGGGCAGGCTGTGAAGGGAGACGCTGCAGTTATCGGCCTCCTCCACGGCACCACTGACCAGGGCAAGGAACCGCGGTGTCTGTACAGGGAAAGTGAGCTCTGGGCTTTAATCCTCCCACACTACAGCCACAACCACTTAATTCTTGCAATGCTTCGCCTCCAGGAGTATAGCAGTGCCCTTTTGAGAAGATAAATAAATAAAAGGCTGCTCCATAAGCACTTAAGGCACAAGCTAAATGACAGCAGAAATCAGAACAAGTGAAAAAGTTGAAATCAACACTTTGTTGTACCAGTACCACTCACAATGTACACGTTCTCACTTCAGATAAAAACACTATTATTTGCCTATAACTATGGCTTCAGGAAACGGGTAAAAAAAAATTGCCTTTGATTCACTACCAGAATTACATTATTCCTTCAAATAAAGCCAAACAAGAAAAAAAAAAAAAAATTTAAAATTCCTTGTTTCACTCCAGGTAAGTGGTAAAGCTAAAACACACACTCAGTGCTCCTTCCTACCACACAAGATGATCTGAACATCCAAATCCCGGCACTCCTCAGACCCTGGGGCCGCAGGAGGCAGCCAAGGGACCCCGCGGGCGGTGTGACAGTCAGGGAGCTGGCAGACATAAACCGCCCCTGCTTTCCCTCACATCTCTGCTGTCTCAGAACCGACAACAGCTACGACAAAGTCTCGCTAAGCCATAGTTTGCAGCAAAAAATCTACCATGTTTAAATATTTTACTGAGTAGCGATCAACTTAAAACTAAACCCACAACAGTCTGGTTTTAGAAGACTATGCTAAATTGATAATAAAATGACCACACATACTTTTCCTGAAAAAACTGAAGGTCGACTTTCTGTTCTCTTTGGATCTAATGACAAGTATTTTAATGAAGTCCTGCTGATGTGAATGTCCCGCTGCGGTAGGTGGTGTGAACTGTGCCGCAGAACCTGGGAGGCCTTTCCCTCGTTGGAGCCTCTGCAGCATTTAACCACCCACCGAACTACAGCAGGAACGAGCTTCCACAGGGCTCGGCCACGCGGAGCCCGTGTCACCACACTGTCTCTCTCGCGACTCGTGCTCACGCAGAGCTACCTCACAGAGTTCACCAAATACTAGATTTCATATCGGAGTCAAACAAGATGACCCAGCAGTTTACAGGAACAAACCAAGGCCTCATGTTTTCCAATTAAATTCAGATTCAGCTGACAGACAAAATGAACTTTGCCAGCAACAAAGAACCTCCAGTAAAGACCATTACCAAAAAAACCCCCAGAAAAAACCACATACACTTAGAAAGACTGGGCAAGGCCAGAGGAACACATTTTATCCCCATTTTAAACAACGTGTCAAGAGGAGACAGTGTAAGAAAAAGCAGACAAACAGGAACACCCCACAACACTCAAACCTCAAAGTGCTGTTTTACAAACTACCTTGTAAAATCACCATCACCATCTTTCAAAGACCTCTCAGAATTTTTCCATCCAAACATCCTGGGTGGTTTGTAGGCGTTACCTGAGCCACAGCCCCACCCTACAGATCATGACGTTACAGAAGGGGAACTTCAGACACAGTTACACAAGGTGCTCGCCGGTGGTCAAACACCAAAACAGCATCAGAGTTTAAAGCAGTTTCCAACTTTGGGATTTGGGATTTCCCACAGACTTGAGAATTTTTAGAATCAGATTCATTCATTCTGAAAAATAAGAATAAAACTTCAACAACTATGTGTACGTCTCTATGTGTGGATCTCCCAAGTTAAAGTTACTTCTTGTACAGCAAAGTACATGAAGATCTCCGTTTTCAGTATTTTCTTTCTTCTAAAAACTAGGAAAAAGCTTGCTGAATCTTACGCAGGGAGTGCAAAGTTCAGACAGCTCGTTTAGTCCGTTACAAGCCTCACCGCCAAATTACAGCTGCAGTCTGAATGAAGGAACGGGTCACTCTGCACTGCTTGGCCTCTTCCACGAGCAAATAAAAGGTCTATCTTCTCAAAATCAGTACTGATACAGAACCCATACTGGCAAAGAAAGTTAATACACTGTGGATTTAACCAGGTGAAAAATTACTGTATCCTCATTTTTCACCTGAAAGAAAATACACCAATAATTTGCAGAATGAGATGTCTGTAATCAGCACCAGTCAGCTGATAAATCTGCCATCGCTGCTTCACTCTGAGTAATATACAGATGTGTGTACTGAATACTTCTAGAAGGACTCCACTGTTCTAAAGAAGCCAATTTCCTAAAGCAAAATCTTACTCTACTACAAACAAGAGAAAGAGCAAACCACCTTAAAGTTTTACTGTAAATACTGTCAGGTGACACTCATTCAAGTTACAAATTCTTTTAAAACAAGTAACTCCTTTTGAACTACATGGCCCTGCTTGTATGTCTCTTAAATTGTCTGTCATAGGTTTGACTACAGAATTAAACAAAACAGGACAGCATATGAAGAAATAAATTAGTGTAGTTGGCATATTAAAAAAAAATGGAAAAAGTATTCCTAGAAGCAGAGCTTTAAATTTAAATATAATTAAAAATATATCAATAAATGAAGCAGCAGGGTATGGAAAACCATGCTGCTGCTTTCCTGGTCCAGACTGGTGTGCACACCTAATTATTTAGGGTTTTTTACAATGAAAACCAGAGTTTCTTGAACAAGTTCCACCAACTATGGTCTCATCATGGCCACCCGAAGGCAAACAGGTTAAGGAAGAACAGTTCATCCAGGTTTCAGCTCCAGCCGTTCAAAGGCACTTCGGGGTGGTGCCACACGGGTTTGTAGAAATTAAAGAGCGAGGTCAGAAGCACAGCCATCAACCACGAGACAGCAAGCAACACCAGCAGAGGCAGCAGGAAAGGTTACAGCTAAGAATCCTGCAAGAGCCCTGAGGAAAAGAAGGGGATTGAAGGAAAAAAAAAAAAAAAAAACAAGAGGAAAAAAGATGATACGGGAAAATAAGTTTCATAGACAAAAGTGATCTTACAGAGAGGAGAGTGAGGAATATTAGAAGAGACAAAGACTACAGCATTTGGGAGAGAGAAAAAGCCTCAGTGCAGCAGAGCAGTGCAGAGGCACAGTTCTGTTCTCCTCACGCCACTCTGGAAGCTCAGCTCTCTCCCATCTGCCTCCTTTCAGCTGCCTCTGCACAGACCCCGCACTTACACGGGCCTGGCACAAATTTAACCACACACGGCACTTTGGCATCTGTACAGATCGGACCACAGAAACAAAGCCCGATTCTGAACCCACAGCAATCGGATCAATGGTCAGGACCCAGAAGGCGTTATTAGAACAGCACAACCTCCCCCGCAGTGCCGGATCACCCACCGCCTCCTTGTTCACCGGCCACGTACGCCCGTTCCTCCTCCTCCATCCCAAGCCACATCCTCACAGCCCATTCATTTTAATCAGCCCGTCATCCCTGTGCCCTTAAATTCCACAGTCTAAGTGGTTTTCTGAACACAAGTTTTCTACTAGGGACTGCTTTGCTGTGTAGGCTGTAACCCTTGGAAGCAAAAACGGATCCAGTAAAATCCTTTTTCAGAAGCCTGTCCGCTGCCTAGCAGGGAGAACAGCAAGCAGGGCTCCCCTCACAGACCTTCCACCTTCCTCGCCCCTGCCAGCGCTCACCCCCGCCCCGTGGGCAGCGTCCTGCCCCTTCCCTGGGGCTCCTCACCAGCACCTTCCCCGTGGGCACAGCTCTCCTCCAGCTGGAACAGCCCGGGAACAGAAGGGGCGGGCGGGCAGAGAGGCCTTGGGGCAGGGGGAACCACGAGCTGGCCCCCGGCAAGGCTGCAGCTGTCGCCCACCAAGAGGCGTCTGACCCGGCTGCCAGGCCAGGGCCGACGCCGGCTGCGTTTTCCCTCTCGGCACGACTCCAGCAGAGACGGACACAAGGACTGATTTCCAGGCAGCGCCTCACGGACAGGGGCTGAAGGGCCGAGGACTCTCCCCAGCAGTCCCTCCCGGGCCATTCTCACAAATACAGACACACGCCCTCGGCAAGAGAAACGGAGGAGAAAGCTGTCCCACGGAAGTGAGTGACCCCAGAGCCACCTGCCCCACAGCAGCCAGGGAGGACACCTGAGGCAGAAGGCAAGGATCAACAGCCCTATCTGTTCCTGCCAACTGAGGGGAACCTTAAGTCTTTTTACTGAAAAATGGCCAGAAATTAGAATAAAACAAGCTGGGTTTGTGTCTTAACATAGTTTTTAAGTTAAATTAGTTTATTTGGGTCTGCTCTATATTGAACCAATAATCCTTGTTGGCTGAGCCATTTATTTTTTAAAAATTTGTTTTACAGTTCAGCCTCCAAACTAACTATCAATTACATTTCAGACCTCAGACTGTTTGGTTTAGTACCTCAGTACAACTCCAACAGCTCTCAAGGATTAAGACATCTAGAAGCCAAAGCTCAATTACTTCTTGAAAACCTCACCCGTCTAACTGTACGTTGGACTCTTTCTTTTGGCTCTGACTTCAGTATTTCTGGAAGAAGCACATTCCACAATAACTGAAGAGAGTAAGAACAGACAAATATATACAACCCACAGGCATAAGGAAATGACGTTGATGCACCAAACAGTAACAGAAACAATTCCCCCTCATTCCTAAAACCCAGCAATCCTCTTATCCAAAACAGACCATGCTCATTATACAATACACAAGCACTGTCAACATTCATAAAACCACACATATTACACCCTAAACACACATACTAAACACACGCCTGTTAAACTCAAACAACAGCGCCATCACACAGGCTGGGATAAAGCACCCTGCCTACTGCAAAAATTAAGCAGAAAGGGCTGTGTGACAGTTTCACATGCAATTATGCTTTCTGAAGTCAACAGGCTCCACTATGCAGAACAACAGGTGTTCATCTAACAAAAAAATTAACCTTGAGATAGATCCATACACACATAAAATTAGATGAGCAAAACTGTGTGAGCTGTACACAGGTTAAAGAAACAGAAAACAGCCCTTGCTCTCTTCCACTCTTCAGTACAAAGCATCACTTACTGTACACGTACCCACGGAGTCGGTTGAGTTAAATCAACAGAAGAGCCCAGTGCCAGGAGAGTCGGAATATCCGTAAGTACAAATTCATTTCCTACCCTTTCTAAATAAACCTGGTGTTGCAATACACCTTTACATTAATCCAGCAGCTCCTGCACTGACAACGACTGAAATCGTGAACTGGACTGACAGACCAGAGCTGCTGTACCATTTCCTAAGTCTTCAGATTGATCACGGTGCATTTGTACTCCCACTACGAGGCTCCTGATGCGGATAAACGTGTGAAACCTGACTGTGAGGCCATGTGGACCTCACACGCATCAGCTACATCGTCCATTCAAAATGAAGCTGCACAGATTAGCTAATAAATGAACACAGACAGAAACCTGCTCCAGAGAGCTCCCACTTCTGGCTGAAGTGGAATGATTTTGAGATCTGGTCACCAGCACTGGGCCCCTGAGCTCTCCCAGCTCAGCAATTGCTGTATTCCCACAGACAGAAACTGCTTTTAACTTTCACTTGGAGAGTCCGTCTGCTGAAGTTGTGGCAGCTGCAGCTCTGAGCTGCAATAAAACTGCATGGAGCAGGAGCATCAGTCACCTCCTTCCTAGATCTATTCACAAAAGCTGGAAACAAAGATTGTTCACACATCAGTGAGCAGGAAGTACATGTTGTTAAGTGTATTGCTTCAATTCATTAGCAGGGCAGTCACTTTAGTGTTCGCTTTGATTATTAAGGCAAGGATCAGTCCGTGCTAAAAACATGATGCCTGTCCATTTGTGGGACCTTTTACATATTTTCCAAAACCTATTCTGCCCCATACCTTGTACCATTTATGCATCCAGAAAATGCTTTATGAGTTTTAATTTGGAATCTGTAATAAGGTTCAAACAAGAGACAATGACTATCATTATCAATTCACATTTATCACAGAAAATCCTAATGCGTTTCAGATAGAAAGCATTTCCATGGATGAGATGGGAGGCAGCAATTTCAACCAAGAAAAAAATCATTAAGGGTCACCATCAAGCTCTATGCATACTCTGAGAATGCAGTTAGAGTGATCTCAACATACAACAGGTCTGAACTATTGAACTGCAATTAGTAAAACCCTTTTCAAATGTGCTGATGGACAAGAAAGACCCAGCCTGCACACCAGATTCAGAAATGAACAGTGCAGCTGCGCTCAGTAAAGCACTAAATGAACTGCAAAGCCCCGTGAGCGAGCGCAAGGGCTTGTGTAAATACATCTCACACAGCTGCACGGGGCTGCTGAAACAGCGTCCTTCAAACTAAGAAACGGGAATTCTACCTGGCAGGGAGCCCCCAGCAGAACCTGCTGTGATTTTAACCTCTGAGCAGGTGAGAAGAGAATCCTCCAGCCCCTGAGCCATCAATATCGCTCCCAAGGGATGATGAGCACATTTCATGGAAAGCTCAGTCACCATCCTCACCAAATCCCAACCGCCCTGCTGACAGGAGTCTCCTGCACAACCGCAGCCAAGACCTGGACTTACTCTGCTTTACTGGAAAAGCTTTGGCATAAACAAAGAGCACACCATCCCCTGTCCCAACAGTTCACACAAGTTCTACTTTCTATTTTCCAACACTAATCCCACTGCGGCAATAGTAAAAGATGTTTCTGATGTAGGAACCCCCTTAGAGCTCTGTTCCACCAGCACTACACATCCCCACACCTGCGCTCTGTTCTTGCCAGAGCCATGCAACACTCGGGTTAAAGCAGCTTCACTCTTCTGCCGGGATGAACTGGCCTCCCTTCCTGAGGGGGCATAAGGAACTTGAAATCATTTTCAATTTTTAAAAGGTTGTGGGGTTTTTTAATCAGTATTTCCAACAAGTTTTCACAAATCAAAGAGAATAACAGTGCAAACGTTTGTGTTACTGGAGGACTGGTGTGTACCAGTGCAGCCACCCCCAAAACTAAGCGTCCCTGCTGCCTTCTGTGCCTCTAACCCAAGCGGTCAGATTTAAAAGCTCTGCGATTTCAAAGACTCAGGTAAAAATCCTTGCTGAACCCCTGGTTTCTGCGTATTGCTCCTGACATTTCACAATGCCTCCAGACAACTACATACCGCCCCGGAGATCCGTCACAGCTACCCAGGGAGTCACTCCCTGTGTCCCACAGCAGACTGCTGGGCCAGTTCCCGTGACCAGAATCACAGCGACCTCCAGCACGAAAAAGGAGTTGGACATTCAATTAGATGAGACGATTGCTTTTTGCTCTTGTGCCAGTTTGAAAACAAACTAGTGGGAGACACCAAGTCAGAATAACAATTTAATAAGAAAAAAAAAATTATAAAGGCAAATAACACTGGGTTAAACTGACAGAGTCAGGATACAACCTGACACCCTGTTAGTCAGGGTGGTGGCAGCAGTCTGGTAGAATGGCGGCTGCAGTCCCCCCGAAGCAGTGATCCCGTAGAGGGAAAAAATAAAATAAAATAAAATAAAAAAAAAAATCTGCTCTTCCTCAGAAAAGTCCAGTGGTGGCTGAGCAGCTCCTGTCGTCTGGAAATCCAGTGGAAAAGAGAGATCTGGTATTCAGAATCTCCGGTTATACCCAGGATGGAATGCTGGTTTTCTCCCTCTGGGTGGAGCATCTCACCATGGGATAACGAGTCATGCTGCATGGCATGGATGGCCGTTAGCAGAAAGATAGTCTGGAGGGGGGGAAACAAGGAAACACTGCCCCACCTGATTTCGGCAGCTCATGAGGATGGGAATAGAATACACTGCAACCCAGGACAGCTCTGCAGGCTGAGGTTGAGAAAGGGGGAGGGAATCCCCGGTACTGGCAGGCTGAGGTGATCTCTACAGCCCTAGCTTCTGTGACTTTTTTGGTGACTTTGGATCTAAAACGGTAGAATAATGGGGGGGAAAAAACCCTCAATGTGGCTACAATCCTCTACCAAAATGAAACAAACAAAAAAACCCCACCCTGTGCACAGTTTTTTCTTCACTTATTCATTAAATGTGTACAGAATGAAGCTCATCTGAGCCACACACCAAATCTCATCGAAGTATCTGTCGATCAGGACAGCGAGTGATGTTAAGCAGACGCCCGCAGCCCCACTCCACCCCTGGTTAAGACAGACGGACTGCTCGACCAGAGCAACAGCCCACAGAACTCAGGGCACTGTACTCAGCAAAACATCTCAGCCAAAGCAGGTTACAACTTCCCAGTTAAATATACAGTGAGAGATAACGTTCAATTCTAAATGGCTTGAGAGAGACACAGGTGGGTTTTTTTGGCTGTTGTTGTAGCAAGAAACACGTTTGATGTTACTGCAAGGACAATAGGCAGTAAACAATAATTCAACATTCCTAATATTCTTTCACTTCCTCTTTCATTAGTGAAATGTAAAATAAATGTAAAGAAGGAAACAGATTTCCAACAAAATGTGGGGGAAAGAAGTAGAATGTAATATAAAGAGGAAAACAGACTATGAGAATAAATACTTTGAGTAAAAAGGTGATTATATTTGAGGTTAACATCTGCCCCCTCGCATTAAATATCCAACTATAATGAAATCTTCTCCGTACCCAGACTGGTTATCAGAGTAGAACACATTTCAGGACACACTCAGCTGCTGAATCAGTGTGTTTGAGCATCAGATAATAGTCTCTCAAAAAAACATGGTACCTTCTGTTCAATATTCATTCATAAAGTTCAGATCAACACAGAACATACTCAAAATTGCAGCCAGTCCTGAATAAACAGGTACTAAGAAGCAGATTTTTTTTTTCCTAGTTGACTGTAGCTGGCTCACGTACTCTGCCTTCTTCTCTCACGTTACTAACTGACCGCAGATTTTTTATAAAACGTGTGCTACATCAACAAACAAGAAACATTTTACTCCCTTTTGAATTCAATGTTTATCCCATGTTTCCTCGTGTGTACTTTCAGCAGTAAACAAACCGGTTAAAGCTGTTCAGCTCTGAGGAGCCCTTACAGCAGTCTCAGGACAGCAGCTGGACACATCTTTTCCCACAGCGCACCAGATTCTCTCTGTCACGGCACCACCTGTACCGACACGGGGACTGAGTTCCTAACCCGCTTCCCAATTCTCCGACACAGATGAAGCTGCTCCTGTTCCGTCACCCTAACGATGTTTCTGGCCGCAGAGCCCGGCACCGCGCTGTACCTGCCCGCGGGGCTGTGCCGGCCCTCCGGTAACAGCCCTGCCGGCACTCTCGCCGGGACAGAGGGGATGCCACACCGCTGGACACACTGACACCACCGAGCCTCTAAGCCCACTACCCGTCTTTTTACAAAGAGGATGCGACTGCAAGAAAACCTTTCCATCCCTTTGATGCCACGAGCTCTTGTGCTCTTCTAGGTGAGCAGAGGGGGGAAGCGGCACCACAGGTCCCTACAGCAGTCAGCTTCTAGAGCAAAGCAGGATAACCTGCATCTCAGCATGCACAACTACTCGTGCTGTTACAGATGATTAAATTACCGGGACCTGTTAGAATCTAACTCCAGTATTTAACTCCCTGGTTCCCAGCAGGCAGTCTGCAGGGACATTCCCTGACAGAACACATGCCACAATTTAAATTGCAACAACTGCTTGGGTATAGAGTGGTTATGTTCAATGCTGCCATGAAGAACATTCCAGTACAGATGAAAAACACCTCTTCTCAGCATTACATTGACAGTAACGTCCAGACAGCTAAAAAACCCCAGGCTGTTCCTGTTACTCATCTTTCTATATTCATTCAACTTTGATTATTTAGCATGGATTTCAACACCCTTAATAAAGCCAAACATCTTTCCGTTCAATGGTTTCCAGGCTTTTTCGTTTATTCACTGAATCAGATAATTGTATCTGGTTATATATGTGATCACATCATTACACTTTTTATCTATTATTATCTATAGTAGATATATATCTATATATATCATTATATCCAACTATAGCATTATATCTTGATTCCTGAGCCTTTTGCTTTCTTTTCTCCCTCCCATTCCTGAGGGGGAAGGAGGGAGCAAGCAGATCCGCGGTGCTCAGTTGCCCTCTGGCCTCAAGCCACAACAGCCCTGACTGACCAGGGATCAACACCATGCCTACTCAAATACTGGAAAGCACAGCTTTATCTGCATATGCAATAGCCCAAGCATGGCTTTTGAGATAACAGTCTACTCTTCTGGAATACATTTTTTAGGCTGCACAGATGCCTTAACCTCTGAAAAGCTGCTAGGGCTACTGTTCACAGCACCACTCTGATAATTTCCTAAAAAAATGTACAAACAAATCAGACCCGTTACTCAGATGGTTAAAAAAATTTGGGCTTGTAATTATTAAGAGATCTCAGCATCATGATGTCACTTTTTCTAAAATTCCTCTTAGCCAATATTCAGCTTTCTTAATAAGCAGCAACCAGGACCTCACGTTCTCAAAAAACTACAGACCTCCTGCTCTGATCACAGTATTTACCATTCCTTCAAGGTCTAAACTGCCAAGAAAAAAAAAAAAAAAAACAAAACACCAAAACCTGTTTCCAAGCTAAGTTTCTCAGTATGAGCAGACAGAAAACAAGGCAGAGTTGTTTCTCTGTTCAAGGAAAGACTAAAAGTCTAGGCCTGTGTGTGATACTGGATTGCTGGTACTCGTATAAACAGGGCATTAACTTGGCAGCCTTGGGAACTTCACCACTGATCAGATCAGATCAGCCGTCAGCTAACATGTTAACCAGGTGTCACCAGACAGTGCAACGAGACACAAGAACGTCAGTGGAATTGCTGCCTACTGAGGCGATGAACCAGATGTTCAATTACACCTATTCAGACTGGTCTTAAAAAAAAAAAAAAAAAGTATTAGCTGCTTCAGCCCTATTTCCCCCCAAAATTCTAAAACATTAGTATAAACTATCATAGAGAAAGCTCCACACACAAAAATGGAGAAGGCTTTAAAAGAAGGGGAGAGCACATTTAAGCAAAGGTGTGTACTAAAGCTAAAATCTAAAAGACAAAGTGAGCTTTTACTTACAACTAACCTGTTCATACACATTAGCTTTCCGGGTGATCTTTACTACAACCAGGTCCCTCTCACAGACATTCCTCTGTTCTTAGCTGCCTCTTGAAGTAAAAGCACCAACAGACCAACACAGAAGATACTCTATGCTGATTATGCAGTCATTACTTGTCCTTTTTTAATTAAAAAAAAATCCCTCTGCCGTTAAGGGTAATCAATAGGCTTCACATAATGAACAAAATCTGTAATTCCGTGGGATTTCAGGACTTTCATAGATCCTTTACAACACAGTGATTTCTGTTGCCAGCTCTCATTTTTGGAGGGGCAAAAGTGGTGAAGCTCACTTTCATTTTCTGTGGGTGCAAAATTACGGTAAGGTATTCAGATATCCACCAGAGTCCAGGAAAACTTCAACATGGAAACGTGTTCATAACAGTTTCAGTCACCTACTGACGGCACAAAGTCTCTTATAAAACCCCAGGTCAGCATCGACACCCACAGAAATACTGAGCCAAGGCACCAGGACACAGGACGGTATAAACATTCCCCCCTTCAATCTCCAGGGGATTCTGGACTTTATTAAACAGACGCCACCCAGCCTTCACCTCAGTGAGCTGGAAGAACCAATCAGACGCACGTTTTCGTAAGGAAAATGTGAATTCAGGGGGAAGCTTTGTCTCACACCGGGCCTGTGGAGCAAAGCCTAAGCAAAGCCCAGGCAGGGTCTGTGAGGCTCCTCCCGACCAGGCTGCGGACACAGGGCAGCGAGCGCCTGGACCCGCAGGCACCCGCGGGGGGAAGAGGCAAAAGGGCAGCGGGTAACAAGGAAAGCAGCTGCCCTCACAGCTGGCGCCTGGGGCGAAGAAACATCCGCGTCTGGTTAGCCAGACCCACAGTCACTCGATCTCCGAGTTAGACAAACGCCCCATCTTTCCCCCTCGGCACTCTCGGGAAAGCCCGACTCCGAGCGCACTCTCCCCACAGAAGCGCAGGGTTCAGGAACCCCCCAGCCCCAGCACAGCTGTGCCCGCAGCGCCCGCAGCCCCGCAGCCGAACCCCTCTCCAGCACCGCCTGGAGACAACCCAGAGGACACCTGGGCAGGGGCCCGGGCACCTCCTCTGCTGCCGAGGATGCAGGGAGCGCTGCTCAGGTCCTGGAGCCCGCTTTTCACCCTAAAAACTTGAGCCATCTTATCCCTTGGGCCGCATCCACATATGTTCCTCCAACAGATTTTAAGACACATTTCACTCAATATATAGGCTTGCACACAACAGTCTGCTATGAGAAAATGAACTGTAGCCGTATTTATTTTTTTAAGGCCCATCAAAACCAATTAAGTTAATTAAACTCTCTCCATCAGCTTTCTTAAGTCAGTCCTAATATGCAAGAACATGAAGATGGAAGAGGCCAGATCATTTGCCTACTCTAAGCTGTGAAAAAAATTAAATTAATGGACAGAATACTCAGCATGAGCAGTGCAAATGCTTCCATATTAAACATCTTTTAGTGTTAAACAGAAGATACCTGGACTGTGGACTCTTTGAAAGTGATCACTTTTTCATCCATCCATCAAAGAATGGATGAAAGTTTACCATGTGATAGTCTGCATCCCAGGAATAGCTCTCTTCTCAGATTTTAGGGACAGGGTAACCAGGATGAGCACTGCTTCACACCTCCTACAGAACAGCCCACACTAACCAGTGCCTTCATATTCAGATTTTATACAAACTCTTGTACTTCCAGCTACTAACTAAACTCCACCCTATTTCAAGAAGCTTCCTCTTGCCTGCACATACATTTCCGTATTTTTATTTATATTTATCAAGCTACTTTTTTTTCCTGTTAACTCAAACAAGCAGACTTTTTTTAAACCCCCAAGTTAAAACATTTTCTGACTCTTGAATAAGCTCCCTTCATTTTCTTTAAAACTTCCACAAGCTGACATCATATTTGGCAATGTAAGAAACCAAACCGACTCATCCCAGCAAGCAGTCTCACTGACGAAACACACAGCAGGAAAAACACCTCCTTTATTTCTGCTCGGCACTCCCCCATGCAGAGACATACTGTAGCCTCATCCCCCGTGTGAGATGGGGATTGCTTACCCACCACCTCAGCAAGTCACTATTTTTTTCATGTATTTTAAGAGTGACCTAAATCTTTGCTTCCTTTTCCTGCAATTTTCATTCATTTACCTTATTAAAATGAACGCTGTACCAGTGACTTCATCTTACTATGCAGCACAGATCAGTCTTTGAAATTGAGTTAATTCCTCGTATTACGCTGACACAAACAGCCTTTTTGTTCATCTAGAATCTGAAAGTTTAAGAACTGGTTTTTGAAAAGAAGTGATGCTGGTCACGGCCACAGTGCTTTTCACATCCTTATCTGCGAAGGGGCCTGGGACATACACATGCTGTGTCAGAATGCAGGGGAGATCAAATTTAAAACACAAACACCCCGGGATTTTTTCTTCCTATGAATAGAGTTGAGAGGCTAAAACACCATTCGACATGAGAAATCTAATGTGAATCGGAAGTCATGGTACAGAACCTGAGATTAATTCAGCTGCCAAGAAATTGTTGCCATCGCCTGATACACAGAAAACAAGATCTGCCTTGTTTGGCCACGTGGGACAGTGGATTATCAAAGTTCAAAAACCAAAGAGAAGATCAGCAGCACTCCCTTAGCTCAGGGAGTAAGATTGTGACCTCGTACAATTCGTATTCTCCTGGGCACTGCGGACATAACCAGCTCTCACACAGACTTCCAGCTCTGAACTTCCACAGCTGGAATCAATTTTAATTTGAGGATGCTCCGTGACTGCAGAACTTGCATCTGGCGTGGCCACTCCTACAATGCAGCCAGCCCCCACACTGCACTCAGGCAGGGCAACATCTTCTGTCCAGGAAGAGCAGAAGGGACTGCCCCCAGAAAGAGTCCTCCCGTGTCCTACCATTTTCACACCAGAATTTCTGTCGCCTTGGTAACACTCCTTGGATTTCACTTCCATACGCTTGTCCTGCAATCCCTGGAAAACATCCAGACTTTCAACCTGCGCCACATACTTTGGCATCGAGCTTCCAGGTTACCCACCCACTGCACGAAGACCATGTTAGAAAGCATTGTTTTTTTAAAACTGGCTACACCTCACTCCATGTGTCACTGCCAGTGACAATCAATAAACACAGATAATATTTTATGCACAAAACCCAACTTAACTATTGTTTTGACTGCATTTTTTACATCACAACTGATCCAGTGAATGTATATACTGGGGAAGCAAAATTCCTTCAAAACATCTTGAAAACTCGGTAACTGCATTTCCTGAGAGCACTCATTCCTTCCATCAAGTTGTGGAATTCAAATTAACTACAGCCTTCTCTCCTAAATCCACACATTTAACTGACTGCCACCACGAAATTTAAAACATTTTCGGCATCTGTGCCCACAAAACAACCTTCCTGAGTAACAATCGTTCATAACTGATAAATTACAAAAGGTCTTTCCAATACACCCCTACAGGAACCAGGGCACAACTGAGGCGCAGCCAGCACTGGCTGAAGCACAACTGACACGAACAAAGGCAAAACCATCAGAGGGCAAAAGCAAGAATCCCAGCTACAAACGGATGCTTCACCCCCAGGCACTCTGCTGCACCCGCAGACCTGTTTGTCTCAGCTGAAGTTTGCATTCCAACAGCCAGGTGCATTTTCTGCACGCAAGCTCAGCAAAGGGGTTCACAGGAGCACGGCAGTGCCCACCCGTCTGACAGAGCAACCCAACCCCTTTTTGTAGGGAAACACGCTCTGCAATAATCCCTGCGGGGCCCTGCCCGAACTGCTCTCCAAAATAAACAGCCACACCGGGAGGTTTTTGATGTTGCTGCTGTGCCAAACTCTCACACCATTACCCTTCTTTTTCACAGTCACTCTCTTGAATATTTATTCGGCATGTTCTCCACAGTAAATTGTGATCCACTGTAGGAGCTCAACCAAAATCAAATGAAAGCACGAGAAAACAAACTCGAGAATTCTGACACCCGTTTCCCACAGTAGTTTCCTTGCTCACCCTTCTTTAGTGAACAGCATCGTCCTCAGGCCTCCTTGCACTGAGGCTACAATACAATTGCCAATGCACAGTTTTCAGAAACATCTTGCCCACAATATATTAAACTCCTTAAAACCAGGGTGAGTAGGAGTTTTCTGTTATTTTCTCTCCTCTGGTTATTAAGCATTTAGAGACCTGGCAGTGTATTTTAGAAGCTGTGAACTTATATTTGCATTTTACTGTACTAGAGCGAGTAAATGAGAGAAATCCTTTGTTCTGAAGCATCCACTATTGCTGTTCTACATCCAGAACAGAGCGCAGCTTTCAACGGAAAGCTCCACAGCTTCCCTCCTGGCTGCACCGAGAACAGGGGAATTTTACACGCGTGTGTACGTGCACCGGATTTACAGTATGTGTATGTACGCAGGATTTACCCCAGAGCTGATCCTTCCCGTGTCTAGGCAACGTTATGTATCCCTGTCAGCAACTCACCGGGTGGGTTAGCTAAACACTTCATTCACAGCCTAGTCCTCTTCACCTGCTGACACGCTTCATTGAAACTGTTAGAGGTGGAAATGATGTCTCTCCTGACAAAGAGGAGTCAGAGGCATAATCAAGTTCTTAGGCCTTCAGCTACGCCACCTCAGGGGGCTGTTTGCACGCTCCTAGCCCACGTCAAACACTACATGGAAACAGTTCAAACTAACTTTTCTGTTCATTAAAGCGTAGCAGAGCTGCAGAGCTGACACTCTAAAACAGCCTTGCAGCTTCTGGGTCCGATTTCTGCCCAATAACAGTTTAATCTGTAACAAAATCTATCACAAACAACTGCACGTTAGACCCTTTTTGAGGGCCGTAAGCCAGTACTAAAGACTGGTGTGAAATTGGCTGAGGCCCGCCACAGACAGTCAGCCACCAAAACCAGACTGGACCCAGATCAGGATGTTAATTTTAAAATGAGGCTTTAGAGAGGATCGAGATTACCTTGTGGCTAAAGTGACTAATGCCTGAATTTCTTCTAACAGCCCTTTGGTGGTAGAGTAGAACAAAGGCTGAACAGCTGATTTTTCTTTCATTCCCCACCACCTCTCCTCTACGTCTTTTTCTTCCCCATCTCAGCAGATGCCCCAGAGTTTGCTCACTATAAAATAAAGATTAGCAGATAAAAAGAAGCCATTTGTGGTGTCAGCTCTTAACAGCTGACAAACTAATTTCTCTATATTCCTTTTACTTTGATTTAATGATGTAACAAAAACCATCAAAACCACACATGCTCAGTAGCTTCTGAAGATCATTCCCTGATGAAAATAAATGCTGTACAAACCAAACAGACGCCAAAATATTATTTAAGGATAGAATCAAGAGACCTCATTAAAATCAGCAGCAGTTTTGCCACTGGCTTACAGGGCCAACATTTCCCACAGAGCCTATAGCTGCCACGTTCAAAAAAGAAATAGCTTCAAAACGGTAACAAATGATGATGCTTGAGTCTCCTACCCGCAGCACAATCGCTGCACTAACTATGTGATAGGTGGTAAACCGTCTGTTCATCAAATTCAGCGAACTGCAATATGAACTATTGCACATTGTGTAATACTAACAGCAAATGCTTAATTGAACTAACAAAAAAAAAAAAGGTGAAAGGAAGGGGGGGGGAACAAGAGAGGAAGCATCTGTACGTCAGAAGATGTGGAGAATTGCAGGCGCATAATTGAATAAAACAGGAGGATGTTCACGACCATGAATCTCATTATGCAAAGAGATTACTGGGCCTAGACTGATAAGAACTCCGCAAACTCAGTGGATCATCACATTCCAAGCCAAAGGTGAAACGTACACTGTGAGGAGGACCTACGGCCTTCCTCCCAGAAGACCACCCCCCACGATTTGAAGACCCCTGACCCTAGTTTTAACAACTTCTGCCCATGCGTAAAGGACTGATAAGCTAATTACCATACGAAGCGGGAGTAGGCGGGTTCAAGTAATGAATATGTATAGGTGTATAATGACTATGTAATACTTTGTAGTATAAGATTGACACAGAGTGCCCTGGGGGGGGCGGGCCGTTGTTGGAGTACGAGACTCCCCGGCCGCCCAGCGCTGTTTTGCTTGTTGCCGCTTGCTAAATAACAAATTGGAAACTCTGACTCAGCCAAATTTAAGAAGTCAGTTTATAACAAATTGGTGCCGTGACTCGGATCGTGGTTTCCCGGCAGGAGTCTCATACGGGGGAGGCGCCCCGCTGAATTTCAGCGGCCCCCGCCTGCGGACTGGTCTGTCGGAGCCCCGACCGACGAACCCTAAAATTCGGCAGCAAGTAAAAGAACACCGGTTAACCCCATAATCTTTGTGCACGAAGTCCCGGATGAAGACGCACAGGGTTGCGTGAGTACAGGCCGGTTTCCCGTTCGGTTGGGGTTGGGTTGCCTGGAGCGTGGTGTGTGAGACGCCCAGCAGGGCGAAGCGAGTGCGGACCCCTCAGTAGTGCGGTTCCCATATCCCGCGAGGGACTGGGCCACGAGAAGGGGGAATAGAGTGTGTGAGTGTGTGCAGACGCTCCAGAAGATGGGACAGAAGAACAGCAAGCCTTCTGATCCCATGGGTGGTGTGGGAACTCAAGTGAGGTACCCTCAGATACCACCAGATAGCCCTTTAGGATTGACGTGAAATAACTGGGAAAATTACCCCTTCTAGGCGGGGTAAGGACAAAGTAAAAATGATTTATTATTGCATGGAGGTTTGAGAAGGTAAACAAATTAGGAGCGACCATCTCTATTGGGCTGAGTTGGGGTCCTCTGAAGAGTGGGTCTGCCAAACTTTAAACATTTATCTACACCAGAGGGGGCTAAACCCTCTAAAACGAGGGTTTAACCTTGCTGATCAAGAGGCAAAAAGAACAGCTCTCAGATGCCTTAGACCGAAAACCAAATTTAATAAAAAAAATTTAAAAAAATCATCTCACGGTCTGAAAAAGGGATGAATGAAAAAAGAAACCTGCAACCAGACAGATCTTGGCTCTGTTCCGAAGAGTGAACAGGAATTTACAAGTCTGGCAAAATCAGCAGCCTGCCCCGATGCTATTAATTGATAATCCCAATCAAATGACTCCCCTGATTCAGGGCTTGCCGGACTCTTTGAAATCACATGCAGTACAATTACAAGATCATTTGTGGAATGCATTAGCCTCACAAGGGGGGAGACGGGCAGGGGGGAGAGCCCATGACTTGGTAAGAGATAGCTCAGGACTTAATAAATTATGGCCGGAGAATGGGCCTTACCAGGGGAACAGGTAAACCTAAGCCATCCATATGCAAAATGGAAAAGCAGGAAAATCTGTCCCCTTCCACTCCACAAGTTTTAAGAGCAAAGAGAAACCTCTTGTGGACTGAGGGAACGAGACAGGGGATTCCCCGAGAGTTAATGGATGGTCTGCCTACTACAGTTTTAGAAAAGCTCATTCGAGCCTGGAAAGGCAGAAGGAAGCTGCCCCCACCCCAACCGATCAGACCTTTCGGACGAAGGGAGGGACAGAACTGAAAACTAACGAGATGGTGGTAATTGCTTCACAAACACCAACTGCCCCTGAAGAGGACTTGATTGATTTAGGGTCAGGAAACTGGACGTGCCATCCCCAGTAAGTGAGCCGGGGGATGGCGGGTGGGTCCATTTAAGGAGGCTCACAGAAAATACTAAGGGAGACTTGTTGATTACTTTTCCGCTTGGCTCCCTTAAAACTCCAGTTATTTTTCTGGTAGATACGGGTGCTCAGGTCTCAGCACTCCAAACTGATATTACCAAGCGGAACGGCATCATTGCTGGCAAAAAGCAGATTTGGGTTACAGATGTTTTCGGGGACTCTAAGCCACAGCTAACTGCTCGGGTGAAATGCTGGTTACCTGGGAATGAAACTGCAACAGAAACTATTATAATTCTAAACAAAAAATAAAAAAAAAAAAAATTCCACAAATATCCTGAGACTTGACCTATTGACGGGACAAGCCTGGGTAGATTCAAAAGGAAGAAAATGGAAATCTTGGTCCCCAACTGCCTCTATAAGACTTTTACAGCAAGCGCCGGCACTTCCTCCTTCTAAAATTGTTCATGTGAAACCTTATGCCTTACCGTTGTGTGCCACGGAGGAGATTGCTCTGGTAACAGCAGAGCTGCGGGAACAAGAGATAATCATTCCAAGTCACTCACCCTATAATTCCCCAGTGCGGCCAGCCCATAAAGCTGAAGGGAAGTGGCAACTGACAGTTGCCTATCAGCGATTATGTGTCCATACAGGTCCTCTAACAGCTGCAGTCCCTAACATAGCTAAACTGACTGCAATACAGGAGGCAGACAGAGATGGCTTTGCCTTTATATGGGAAGGTGTGCAATTTATTTTTACATATCTCCCCCAGGGATACTGCCATCCACTGACCATCGTTCATTATGCACTGGTGTAGGAGCTTGCTCAAATCCCTCCTAGGGAAAGGGTCAAGATATATCAATATATTGACGATGTTCTGACTGGTGGCTCTGATCCTGCTGCAGTGGGACAGACCCAGTCAGGAAATCACCCTGCCCACCTCGGGAGCCTTCACCTCCCCCAACTGCACCAGAATACCCAGGAGATTCAGACTCCCCACCAAATTCCCCGAGGGAGCAAAGAGTAACCGGGAGTCAGACTAGAGCAGGACAAGGCAACAGCAACTTGTACCCCCTAAGGGAGGTTGCAATGGGAGGACCCCCTAGGCGTGGCGGAGAGGGTGGATCAATTTTTAGGACCGAATATTTATGCCTGGGATGAAATGCAAGCCATAATAGCTATATTATTCACTGCCGAAAAAAGGAGACATGATCAGGAGGGCAGGAATGAGAATCTGGGACCAACAACATCAGCAGAGCCCGGCAACAGATATGAAGCGGTCTCTAATTCGACCCAACTGGAATAATCAGAATGAAATTGATAGAGGCCATATGCAAGACCTGAAGACGATTGTAGTCCAAGGTATAAAAGAATCAGTCCCTGAGGGCAGAATATTAATAGAGCTTCTAGTGAACAACAGAAGAAATATGAAACACCTACTGAACGGCTTGAAAGATTGAGAAAAAGCTTACAGTTATACTCAGGAGTAGATCCTGCCAGCCCTGTGGGGCAGGCTTTGTTAAAACTCAGTTTGTGGCTAAGTCCTGGGTAGATACTAGGAAGAAGCTGAAAGAGATCTAGGATTGGCAAGAGAGAGGAATGGATGAATTACTGAGAGAAGCTCAGAAAGTTTATGTTAGAAGAGAAGAGGAAAACCAGAGAAAACAAATACGAGAGCAAACGAGGGTATTGGCAATGGCCGTGAGAGAGGGACAGAGAGGAGCTTTAGCAGCATGGGAAGGCCTGTCGGAGAACAAAAGGATAGACGCTCCTGGAAAGGAGGCAGTCATCCCTCCGACTTGGAGCGTAAAAATATAAGGGAAGTGGAATGTTTTTATTGCAAAAGGAAAGGGCATGTGAAGAAGGTTTGCCGAAAGAGAATCCAAGATGAGAAAATATTCTTTGAAGATTAGTGGGGTCAGCGGCTCTATGTGCTGGGGACCCCAAAGAACAAAGAGCCCTTAATAAAACTTAAAGTGGGTCCTCAGCAACAAGAAGTAGAGTTCCTTGTGGACTCAGGAGCCAAAAGATCTACCATTCAGGCTTTACTTCCAGGTTGTAAGGTATCATCAGAAAAAGTTAATGTAATAGGGGCTAAAGGTGAACCGTTTGAAGTCCCCGTTCTTCATAATATAATTATTGAATCAATATGTAAATATGTGATTGGAACATTTTTATTAATACCAGAAGCAGATTATAATTTGCTTGGACGGGATCTGATTATAGAATTAGGAGTCAATTTGGAAGTGGAAGAAAAAGAACTCAAAGTCAGATTATGCCCCCTTACAGCTGCGGATGAAGAAGAGATTAACCCAGAAGTATGGTATACCCCAGAGACAGTGGGTAGACTGGATATTACCTCCTTTTGAAGCAACCATTAGGAACCCAGAGATCCCGACCAGAATCAAACAGTACCCTTTGCCGCAAGGAGGCAAGAAAGGCTTAAAGCCTGAAATAGAAAGACTCCTTAATAAGGGACTATTGGAACATTGTATGTCGCCTTTTAATACTCCAATATTGCCCGTTAAGAAAGCAGATGGGAGTTACAGATTAGTGCATGATTTAAGGGAAATAAACAAAAGAACTGTTACTAGGTTCCAGTAGCAGCAAACCCTCACAAGCTATTAAGCCAATTGAACCCTGAACATCGATGGTATAGTGTCATCGACCTAAACGATGCATTTTGGGCCTGCCCTCTTAAAGAGGAATGTAGAGATTATTTTGCCTTTGAATGGGAGAACCCTGACACTCACAGGAAATTAAGATGTCCTAGGTTAAGTGTTTACCTCTGGCCCTACTAAATGTCAGAACCCAGCCTAAAACAGATACCGGAATATCTCCCTTTACAATGTTATATGGAATGCCTTATGATTTGGAAATGCCCCCTGATCACCCTCAAATTAAAGACGCAAGAATAATATCCTACATAATACAACTAATGGCAAGGAGAAAAAAACTACAAGCCCGGGGAATGGTGGTACAAAGGCCTCCTTTGGACATAGCAATGCATCGAATTCAACCAGGAGATAAAGTATTGATTAAATCGTGGAAAAAATCTTCCTTAACCCCCCGTTGGGAAGGACCCTATGTTGTTCTTATCACTACAGAAACTGCTATTCGAACTGCTGAGAAGGGGTGGATGCATGCCAGTCGTGTAAAAGGACCTATACGAGATTCGTCCTGGCAAGTGACCAGCTCTCCTGGGGATCTACGAGTTACCCTTCTAAAGACCTAAATGAACCCTGTGAAAATCAAGGTACAAGACACCACAAAAGGACTCAATAAGTGAGACATTAATATTTTGTCCAATTGAAACCTGTATTTGTTTCCCTTTTGTGTGTATAGAGTATAACATATGTAAAGAAGGCTGGTGGATTCATAATACATTTAAGGTGAACCTCCGATCTAGCTGTAACCAGTGTTACTGACTGGAACGGAGACTAACTAACTGGGTCTTAAAATTGGAATAACAACGAGGAAAACAATTGGGGGAAAAAAAAAAAAAAAAAAAAAGAGTACACTCACCCTAACCAGCCTACAAAATACCAGCTTCAAATTCCCTGTCAAGGGCCTGAAGTTAAAGCTAAAAACTGGGAGGCCTATGTATCCTGGAGTAGAGGTAAAAACGTACCCCTGAAGAATACGACTGCTGCCGAGAAGATGAAACGACTGCTGCTCTACGCAACAGAGTAGGCAGAGGAGGCAGAGACGTACACCGGTGGGGAAAAACTTCAAACCCTACTCTGAGGGAAAAAAGGCTCCCAAGAAGTAAAGGCCAGAAAGGGGTGCAAAGCACCTTGACTCTACAGGAGCAATGCCCTCCTTCTACAGAAGTTGTAAAAAATTTCAGAATCCTACCAACCTTCTACTGGATTTATTGGACTATATGCATAACAAAGAAATGGAGTTTCCACCCTTCTCAATACATTCTGAGCATACTACTGATAACACACATGCCACAAGCACGGGCTGGACTGAACCACCAGCCCCATCAACCTTTTGAATGGACCCTAACTGCTGAAAGGGGTAATCAACAACAAATACAGACAGTAATAACATCAGGGGCACCATCATTTGTAAGTTCCTTGTGTACGCTGGTGCCTGTAACACCTTGCACCCAGGATTCAGGATTTTATATTTGCCCCAGTTCCAACCCAGGAAAAAGCTACTGCAATTATCCTGACCAATTTTATTGTAAGTATTGGGGATGTGAAACTATAGCCTCAGATTGGGCACCAGGAGCAGGGCCAGACAGATATTTAAGGGTACAATGGGGACCTGACAAATGCATCATTCCTCCTAAGGACTCTCTGAGGCCAGGGTTCACAGCAACTCGTGAGGGTCCCAAGAACTGGTGTCAGTATCTCATGTTAAATGTAACCAAACCCCAAGATTCTAGTTGGCTTGTAGGAAAAAGCTGGGGAATCCGGATTTATGAGTCAGGAAGGGATAGGGGCAATTTTATTCAAATAAAAAAAAAAAAAACGGTCCCAAATATTCAATACGGGTAGGGCCCAATCTGATATTGACTGATGAACTGGTTGGAGAAACCGAAGAAAGCATAACAACAATTCCAAGAATCAATAGCAATCAAACCACCCAAATATCTGATGAAACCATTGGGGATAATCCCCTTTGGAAAATGATACAAGTCAGTTACCAATTACTAAACAAAACCAATCCAAACCTCACTGAACATTGTTGGCTGTGTTATGGAACCAAACCACCTTTCTATGAAGCTGTAGGAGTAAATAAGAGACCCAAACGGGTAAATGGCACTAACCCTGCACAGTGTATATGGGGCACAGAGAAACAAGGAATTACATTGACCCAAACAGCAGGAAGAGGTTTGTGTGTAGGCGAAGTCCCAGAGCACAAGAAACAATCGTGTGCCAAGAATAATAGAAAGGGGCCGCAGAAACCAGAAAGACCTGCAAAGTGGTTAATACCTGCTAAGAACACTAAGTGGGTTTGCTCCAATATAGGAGTGACACTCTGCCTGTCATTGCAACATTTCAATGAATCCTCAGACTATTGTATTCAGGTGGCAATTATCCCTAAAATCTTTTACCACTCTGAAGAATTTATTTTTAATTCACAAGTTACCCAGGAACACCACTTGTCTAAGCGAGAACCTTTCACAGCATTAACGATAGCCACCCTAATGGTTTTAGGAGGGACGGGAGTAGGTACAGGAGTGGCTTCATTGGTACAACAAAGCAAAGAATTTAAAACATTAAGAATGGCCGTAGATGAGGACCTTATAAGAATTGAGCAATCAATTACTGCTTTAGAAAAAGCTGTCAGGTCTTTATCAGAAGTAGTACTACAAAACCGAAGGGGGTTAGACTTAATGTTTTCACAACAAGGAGGATTGTGCGCAGCACTGCGAGAGGAATGTTGTGTCTACGCAGATCATACCGGAGTAGTAAGAGATACCATGACCAAACTACGGGAAGGACTAGAAAAAAGAAAAAAGGAACAAGAAGAGCAACAAAGTTGGTACCAATCTTGGTTTAATCACTCCTCATGGCTAAGTACCCTACTATCAACTTTAGCAGGACCGTTCATATTAATAATTTCAATCTTAACTTTTGGTCCTTGTATATTCAATAAGATAGTAGCGATCATTAAGAATAAGTTAGAAACAGCTCATTTAATGATCATGGGAACGAAGTGTGAACCTCTGAGAGGAACACCAAAAATGGAGGAAACTTTCATCCTGAGCCAGCAAGCACTCGGAAGATTTGATGAACAAAATGGTGAAAAGAAAAACGGGGGATTGTGATAGGTGGTAAACCGTCTGTTCATCAAATTCAGCGAACTGCAATATGAACTATTGCACATTGTGTAATACTAACAGCAAATGCTTAATTGAACTAACAAAAAAAAAAAAAAAAAGGTGACAGGAAGGGGGGGGAACAAGAGAGGAAGCATCTGTACGTCAGAAGATGTGGAGAATTGCAGGCACATAATTGAATAAAACAGGAGGATGTTCACGATCATGAATCTCATTATGCAAAGAGATTACTGGGCCTAGACTGATAAGAACTCCGCAAACTCAGAGGATCATCACATTCCAAGCCAAAGGTGAAACGTACACTGTGAGGAGGACCTACGGCCTTCCTCCCAGAAGACCACCCCCCACGATTTGAAGACCCCTGACCCTAGTTTTAACAACTTCTGCCCATGCGTAAAGGACTGATAAGCTAATTACCATACGAAGCGGGAGTAGGCGGGTTCAAGTAATGAATATGTATAGGTGTATAATGACTATGTAATACTTTGTAGTATAAGATTGACACGGAGTGCCCTGGGGGGGGCGGGCCGTTGTTGGAGTACGAGACTCCCCGGCCGCCCAGCGCTGTTTTGCTTGTTGCCGCTTGCTAAATAAAACTCTGACTCAGCCAAATTTAAGAAGTCAGTTTATAACAACTATAGCTACAAACCCCTGGAGAAGTCCCACAAAACCACCCCACGTTATGTCGGCGCTTACACCGAGGCAGAACCCTGCGGCCCCTTCGCACCCCACATCCCTCCCCCACATCTCCTGCTGGGCTGGAAACTGCGAAACCCAGAGCACGGGAGGTACCTGCAGCTCATTCACCTCCGACAGAGAGAGGAACATCAGGGGAGCAACCGCAGCCCCTTCAGAGGCTGCCTCTGGCAGACACACGCCTCTGCCCGCACATACCCCGTTTTTTCCCCAAATATCCGAGCAGCCACCAGCCAGTGATTCCAGCACAGCGTCTGCACTTCCACGGGCACGCTGCGGCTACCGGGGGCGTTACAGGGCAGCAATTTGTAAATGCCGTTTGCTATAGATCCTCTGGGTCCCAACCACACTTAAGTATCGAGAAATATTAAAATTTAATGTGCGCTGATATTTATCAGCCATAGCTACTGGGTCATTTGATGCCCAGCCGATACCTTGCACTCCCAGCCGAAGGCACGATCTGCTCTCAAGGGGTCTGAGAGGTCTGCAAACCTGACAGAACCTACAGCCCCTTGCAGCATCGCTTTAAATTCATGTGTAGAAAGCCACACCATTTTCCCTACTGCCATTTTCTGCTGGCCACCAATATCGAGAGAAAAAACGTTAATATATCACTGGAAGAATCTGCTTACCAAGGGAGTTTGTTAATATTTCTGAACACTGCAAATTAAATGAGCTTGTTAGCGCTTTCATCCTTTCAATATATAGATTCTTATTTAAAATTCCTGTGTTGACAGCAGAATAAATATCATTTTTCTTGCACAGATTGAAGTAGTTAAAGAAAATGAAAGGCAATCTTATTTTTGGCAGCACCGTGGTTATTCCCTTTCCATTGTACGTGTGCCACAACACGTTCAGCTGGGCATCGAGAATCCAGCCTGCGTATTTTAAAGTTATAAATCTGTTCCAACAGTCACCAAGGCTCCTATTCAAATCAGGAGCAGTTCTGTCACAGGCTTAAATGGGCAAAACCTCCCCAAGAATTCAGAGTAAAACTTTGTTCTTCTCCTCCCTACTCATCAGTCACACGGTAAAAAATGAATGCAAAACATGTCAAATGAATAAATAAAAGAGCCAGGGTAGTTCAGCACCGCACTAAATATAGTGAGGAGACACTGCAGAATTTGCAACTCTTACCCAGTACACAGACAAAATTCGAAGCCCCACATGCGGGTTTAGGCTGCTGGCAGAGGGGCAGAAGCTGCTGTTACCCCCCCGGCACAGCACATTACCCCCCCAAGCCCCCTCCTGCCTGTGCCAGGTGCCTTCGCCTTTCCGGGGTCCAGGTGCTGCTGGCACGGCTCACGATGGCAGGGGAACATCATCTGCACAGTGTCATTGCTGCAGGGGTTCTGCTTCGAGTCACCACGTCCCAGGCAGCACAGAGACCAGGGGCCTGCCGGATACTTCTGCACTTCCACCCAAATCTAAACCCCACTGCACCATACACCATCAGCTGCCAGGCAAGAGGGTTCTCTCGTAACAGGCAAAGACAACTGGCTACCTCTTGCACAGGCTCAGTGCAGAGGTTTATGTCTTCTGAGACAAAAGCTTTTACTAAAAAAGAGATCTGAATTAATGATTTTTTCAGAAGGAACACAAGGCAGAGAGATGCCATTGGGATGGGGCAACCCAGAAATCACAGAAAGTGAGTTTCTCCTGAACATCTCACCTCTTTGCCGCTCTTCATCTTTCCATGGCTTCCAAGATGTGTGAAACTAATTTAATCAACTTTAAACAACGTCCTTATCAAACAGAACATGCCAAGAGGAAGAATTTAACCCGCGCATGGTGTGAGAGTACAGACAGTTGTCCTGTTCGTGTCTAATGCCTTTTGTTTCTGAGAAGAATATTTGACACGTGAAGTATATTCAGCAACTTGGCTCTCCCGTTTGCCTTCCTGACTTGCTTCTGGTGCCTCCCCCTAAGGGTTATGCATCAGTCAGCGTATTTCATATCCTCCTCCTGGCCTTGAAAAAAGGCAACCAGCCACGAAGCTGTCTAAATGCTGCAAAATTACCAGGTGAGCCTCACTGTTCAAAGACAAACTCATCAATTACTTTACAGTGAGAACAAAGCTAACAAAGAATCAAGAAGGTATTTTTAGCACTAACCAAGCCCAATATATTCCAACATGCTTAAGTACCTACACAGCCATATTTTATCGAATATGCTCAGTTTCCTGAACAGAGACTCAAAAATCAACCCCCTTGCTTTTTTCACCCTTTCATCAGGGTCTGCTGATTCTATAGTAGGACTGTAAGTTGACTAGAAAGGCATGTCCTGGGCTTCCCTCTCCTTCCCAGCACTGACTGCAGATCCCTCCTCTCCCAAATCCTCCTGTGCACGAGGGGTGAGCTGCATTTGCCACTAACCATTCACAAGGGACAGCTGGCATGTGATCTGTCTATCTCCAAATAAAACTTGTGAGGACACAGGAGTGAGGAGATGGGCCAGCTCCATGTGAGGTGAGTTCCTCCGCTCTGTTTTTTCACCCAGAGACCAACGCTGTAACAAACTCTGATTTTGTTCCTCTCTGAAGACTGGGCAGCATCCCCATACCACCCTCATGAATTAGAAAAAGAACGGAGGAGTATTTAAGTAGCAGGTAGAACCACAACTCTGCCTAAGAAAAGACACTTTCCAGTGGCTCAGCCTTGCTTGCTGAGCTGATCTGCCAGGCTGCACCGTCTGCCAGAGCAGGCAGCGGGACTTCTAACAATGAGATCCAGTCACGCAGTGAAGAGATGAATTCACATCAGTTACAATACCTATGGAACAGCTCATTAAATCAGCCAGGCTGTGCCATCCAGCACCCCTGATGGTCTTAATCTAACCTCTCACCCTGGCCCTGGGGTCATCAGTGGGCAGCTGTGACCATAAGTGATGGAAAAGACATTTTCCCAGGGGAGTGTCTGTTTCCTGGAACTCAGGCATCACTGATTATTTGCCTGTGTTGCCCATTCCAATCTTGCCTTTCCAATCTTCTTATCCCCTAGAGGGGCTATGCAGCTTTTTAGTGACTTGAAATCAAGGTATGAAATCAGCAATATTCTGATTACAGGCAAGTTCTGGAGGTAACACCTGTGGGCTTATAACGACACCGCATTAGCACCGTATCGATCTACCATCTGCTGCTGTCTCTGCACAGGTAGGAGCCAATTCATCTAAGAGGTCACATTTTGTTTCCTTATTCCTGCAAAGCCTTGAAGTGTGTTACACTGGGAAGACATAAGGACTTTCAGGAATGCCAAAGCATTTGTACGCGTTTTTCAGAAATTATAACTTCTTTAAACATGAGTCTTTTCAAAGAAAATTGACCCAGCAGGTACACAAATCTCAGCTAACAGAAAGCACATGACATCCACCACATTTTAAGGTTCCCATTTGGCTAGTGGGGTCACTTCTGTTAAGAAGCACCTTGGAGCATGGTCACACCCTGACCTGCAAAGGACCCGTCACTTTACTCCCTGGGATGAGCAGTCTTTCCAGGCAGAGCACGCCACGTGTGCCTCTCCCATCTCTGTTCTTAGCACTCAGCCAAGGGTGCCCACAGGGCCCCAACCCGCAGGACAAATTAGAGGAGCTTTTTTTTTTTTTTTTTCTTTCCTCTGGTTTCCCTTCAGCCTCGAGGACTAGACTTGTACCACCACCTCATTTTGATGTGAGCTGCAGGCAGCTGTCAGATGGCAACACTGCTCACTAATACACGAGTGGGAATTGAGTCAGCAACTTGGGAAGTAAAGGTTTAGCTTCTGTAACTGCTCCTTTAAACCGCCCAGTCCCTAGAACCTAGGGAGCTATTTTACCTCTAAAAATAACCATGTTCTGGGAAAGAAGAACACACACATCATCCCCTCCAGCAAGGCAAACCTGTCTGATGCCAGCGCTTCAACCATTCCAAACACTGTGCTTCAAACAGCAAAAGTCACTTACCAACATACTCCGAGAGGAGCACAACAAAGAATGGAGTCACCAGGTCACTGATTCCCAGCCACCGGCTGCGTGTCGAATGGCTCAGATAAACAGGATTCTGTCAAAGATCTAGGGAAGAATGAGGGAAAGCAGGTACCTGCATTAGCCCTGCACAAAGGAAAGGCAGAAAAGCGTAACTGCTAAGCTCAGGGAGCAGAGATCATGCGCTGACAGGCTCTTCTGCAGCAATACGGGTGAGAAGCAGCATGCAAGTCCTCGGAGAGGCTCTGGTATGATCCACAGATCCCCCACACAGGCCAGCCCACATTTCACCAAACAAAGCAGCCCAGGCTCCTCAGAGCCTCTGTTTGAAGAAGTGCAGACCAGGCTTTGCAAGATCCAGGTGGCTTAAGACCCTTCCACCCCTAGGGCAGAGCAGCACACCCTGCTGAGCGTCAGGTGGAAAGCCAAGCCTGTTCCCAGCACAGTTCTCCCGGCAAAACATCACGGGTCAGGATGGTTCCCAGTACAGCAGCCTCCCCCCAACAACCGGCGTGTTATTTCCAGACTGCCCCAGCCCCAGGACACCGTGCTCTGACATAGGCACACACGCTGAGCTTGTTTCTGAGGAGGACAGATGCTCCTCACACCTCCCGGCCACCTCGCAAACCCCTCCCTGCCCGTGTTTCTCACATCCTGCTTCACACAAAAGAGGTTTCTTAGACACACAACTCATCTCCTCTGGTTCAAACACCTTGAATTGGTCTCAAAAGAAGAGCTTCAGGTCTTTCACCAGTTTTTGGCTACATCTCGCCACAAAAGAGCCGATCTCATCACTCCTGAGCTCCAGGTCTGATTTCAGAAACATGGGACAAACTTTCAGCAGGTATTCGCATCAGGAGCTGTCAGCCAGGGAAGTTTCCCTGCAAAACCAACTCCCTCGTGGCAGTGCTGGTCTAACCCCACACACCCCCCACGGCAAACGTGGGGCAGGAGCTTCGCTGCCCCTCTTACCTCCCGGATGAGCAGCTGCTGGAAGAGGGGGATGAGTGCGCTGGTCCTTGGAATGTCCATGTGGCTCTGGAAGAGCGGGTGGGTCACACACACCAGCTGTGCTTTCCGGGGGCACAGTAACTCCTCGGGGGCTAACAGAGGGGAATCCACCCCGCAGTGTCCCCCCAGGCAGGAGCTGCACTTGCTGACAAGCGCAGTGAGGGCTGCAGATGACGGCTGCACTGAGAAAATCAGAAAAACAGCTTAATCTCCAGTCTCCTCTGCTCAGGCACGGGCAGGTACCCTGAGCTGGGAAAGAGCTGGGGTCTGAATTCTAGTTACGAGGTCGATTTAGGGAAGGCTTCTGGAGCCCTGTCCCCTGTGCGCCCGCCTGCAGCTCCGCACAGCAGCGGGGCTCTTCTCAACCCCGGGCTCTGCCCAGGGACACGAGAAATCACAGCGCTGCCAGCTCACAGCAAAGGCTCCAGGCTCTCGCCTCTGAAGCAAAACCCTTCCAATCTGCACTTACGCATTTCATACAAAATCCACCAGCAATCCAAACAGCTCCGTCCACCAGAGAAACAACCCCTGGCTGCTATGGGGACGTGAGCAGCCGGGCACGTGTTATCAAGAGCAGAAACCCAGGGTCTGGAGCATCGCTTCACCGCGGGTGTCTCCCAGACACACACGACCCCAGAGATCCTGGCACCGCTGCCCGGGGTTCCTCCTGCACCAGAAAGAATTCCGACACTTCTACACGTTTCCTTCCGATTTACAGCGGCAGCAGCCGGGGCATTCATTCTGGTTTCTCGAGCCGTTACACTCTCCCCTTGATTAACAGCCATCCCCGGCCAGACTCCAAACCAGATCTCCGGGAACCTCGGCAGATGGGTCTGGAGGGGAACGCCCGGTACCGCCGGGGGTCCGACAGCGGCGTTCCCTCGAGACAGCTCACCTCCAGCTTTCCAAAACCCCCGAAAACACCCACAGCCCCGGTGCCACTGAGAAGCAGCGGGAAAACGGATCCTTCGCTCAACCTCGCTCTTGCCCAAAGTGCAATTTCCACGCGGCCCTGGCGCCCAGAAGCCCCCATTTTACTCGCACGGTTTAACTCTCCTCCGCGCTCTCGATCCGCCCCTCGCGCAGTTTCTCTCTCCCACGAACACGCGCAGGCCCTCCGCAGATCCCCCCCGCGTGTTCCCGGCCGCCCGCCCCGGGTCCCCGCGCAGAGCCCGCGGGAATCCCCCGCCCGGAGGAACCGGCGTCCCGGCCCCGAGCGGCCGCCCCCGGCCCCGCCGGCCCCTCCGGCAGCGCCGCCCCGCCGGCCCCGCGCCTCGCTCCGCGCCCCCCCGCGCACGGCCCGGCCGCCCCCCCGAGCGCAGCCCGACCGCGGGAGCGGAGCCGCGGGGCGATCCGCGCCGTCCCCGTCTGCCGCCGGCTCGGGCGGGGCGGCCGCCGCTCCCCCGCCGCGGGGCCGCGCGGGACCGCGCCTGCGCGGGGGGGCCGCGCCCCGTGCCCGCGGGTGCGCCTGCGCGGGAGCGTCCCGCGCGCCCGCGGCCGTCTCCGCGCGGGGCTCCGCGCCCGCCCGGCCCCGGTGCCCGGCGCCTCCGCCCCTGCGCGACGGGGCCGCTGCGCCCGCGGCGGGGGGGGCGGCCGCGTCTCCCGGGGCCGGTCGCGCGGGGCCGCGGCCGCGTCTCGGCTCCGGGCGGGGCCGGCGCTCCGCGGGCGGGGCCGCGTCCGCGCACGGTCCCCGCGCCGCCGCCGCCGGGCGCTCTCCGGGGCTGGAGCGGCGCCGCCCGCGCTGCCCTCATCACCGGATGGCGATGAGGGTCCGGCTCTCGGCGCGCAGAGCCCGGAGGCGACGCCGATCCGGGATTTCCGCCGACGGGCAGTTCGGCGCCGCGCTCTGACCCGGAGAGGAAAGCAAAGACGCTTCGCTCAGCTGAAGCCGCTGAAACGGCCTTTGTGGGGGGACCTGGAGTGCGAACACCAACACAGAACTCGGGGCGTTCCGCTCTGTCGCCCGGTGAAACTCCTTCTCGGTCCTCACCGCTCACGCAGAATTTCTCTCGCGACAGAGCTGCTGCGGTATCGCGTCTGTAAATCCCCGCTGCAGCCCATCCCCGGTCACTGAGCCGTCCCTGCCCCCGCATCCCTCGTGCTGCCCGTCTCCGTCCCTTCCCCGCCGAGAGGGCAGGGTGAGGGTCCTCGCCGGCACACCACCCCACAGCCTCTGGTCCCCGGCCCTGGGGCTCTCGTCTGGGAGTCCCAGCTTTGCCCCCTTCCCCCTTCAGACCCAGCTGAAAGCTCTCGCTGAGCCCCAAGATCCTTTTCCCCTCCGGGACGGGCGCACCCCACCTGATGCCAAAAGCTCCGGCGTCCTGTACCCTGACCCGTGACTGAACAACCCAAACCCCGCCAGTAACACCAGTCTCGGAGCCACCAGCTCATCTGTTGACTCCTCCCGTGATCTTCCTCACCCATCCCCGCAACTGCAGGGACGGAGGAGAGACACTCTTTGTGCTCCCGACCCCTTAACCAGTTCCCCAAGGCCCTGAAATCTCTCTTGGTTCATCTTGGACTACTCCTGCTAATATTAGCAGTACCCACCTGAAAAACCACGAGCGGTCGCTAGTCCTCGGGTCTCCCTAGCGGGGGAGTTAACCCCCTAACTGCAGTAACCTGCACGAGGGGAAACGTGCCCCTTCCTTGGGGCAGACACAGCCCTGCGTGCGCAGCGCAGCAGGTGCGCCATGAGGTCGGGCAGGGACGGGGCTTCAGAATTCAGCACATAAAAAAAATCCCCAGTGAAAACAAAAACCCAAACCAACGCCCCCAAAGCCGAAGCACCGCAGCGCTGGGCAGTGGGGTTTGACAGTTTGCAGGGTAAAAGCTCGAGCGAGGCGTTACCGCCGCTGACTGACAGCGACCGACTCCTTGTAATCCCGAGACCAACTTCCTCTCGCTCCGCGTTCGCCGCAGCCGAGCTGGAGGTGGCACAGCCCGCCGGCGGCTTCCTTCACCCCCGGCACCCAACACCCGCTCCGCGCCAACAGAGCCCGAGCAACGGGATCTGCCCGACTGAAATTTAATTTGGCTGACAACACCCGGCCCGTCGCAAGGTCGCTTCGAGGGTTGTTTCCTCGCCGTGCCCACACACGCTCCGCACCGGCCTGCGGCTGAATGGAAACGCAAAGGGCTGCGCAGCCCCCGCGATCCCTCCAGACTGCCAGGAGCAGTCGGCCCTGGAAACAGCCCGCAGAGTCCAGCCTTCCCCGTGGTGCTGGCGGCTGCCTGGTCCTGGCTGACGCGGCCCAGCGAGCCTTTGGGCGAGGCCTTCGGAGTTAGTCTCAGCTGGAGACAAACGGGCGGTCCCCGCAGCAGCCCCGCCACGGCACGGCCACCGGTACCCGGCACGCAGCATCCTTCATCCCGCCCCGCAGTAAGGGGATGTCTCCATCACATCAAGTAGTTTATTTTTATTTAAAACCACATTAAAAATGTAGAAGATTTCCGAATTCTCCTGTACAACATGAACTATTAAGAAAAAACCCGCAGGCTAAAACATATAAAGACTTGACAGTGCTGACAGCTCGGAGCAGCTCCCCCCTGCCCAGCCCCAAACAAGACACCCGCGGGGAAAAACAAAACACCTGGCAAGGGAACAACAGCAACCAGAACTATGTACAGAGACAGCTGGGGAGCAGGCAGCCGCTCCGCACCCCCCAGACAGAAACACTGCGCGTGGGGATGGACACGGGGCAGACACGGAGGGAAGGCCCGAAGAGAAAACCGGGGGATCAGCAGCTGTGGGAACAAGGGTGGGTTGGAAACCCACGAGAATTAGAAACAAATAAAAAAGTTATTATTCTGGCAGCTAGAACTCTCTCTTTAATTTACAAATCCGTGAAAATAAATAAAAACAAAAACTGGGAAAAAGAAAAAAAGGTAAAACGTCTGTAAGAGTCGGTCAGAAGATCAGCACTGTCTCAACATTGTCATCAGGGACATGGACAGTGAGGTACCTGACAACGGCCTGCTTGGCCTTGCGACCCCTGGAGTGGGGTGTGGTGCCACGGCTCCTGAATGGTGTGGCACAGCGAGTGCCGGGCTGTTCCCCCAAGCGCTGACCCGGGTGACACGGGCAGTGCCGGGCTGTTCCCCCGAGCGCTGACCCGGGTGACACGCGCAGTGCCGGGCTGTTCCCCCGAGCGCTGACCCGGGTGACACGCGCAGTGCCGGGCTGTTCTGCAGTGCCTGAGCCGTGCAGTACAAAGAGTGCTGGGCTATTGTTCGGTGCCTGGGCCCAGCCAGAGCTGTTAGAGATAACCGCAGAGCCGCTGTCCAAAAAGACGGGTCGCGACTGTTGCCATAACATCGATGAAGAAATCGTGAACCTGAGACGAACTTTGCTTCACTATAATACCAGAACACCCCTCCTGGTGGAAGGCTGCCCGCCTCCAAGACTGACCACGCCTCGGACACCCCTCCCTGCGCATGTGCGATGGCCTCGCTCGAGAAGGGCGGAGACCCCCGAGGCGGAGGTGGAGCAAGGTGTGTTACTGAGCATAAAAGGATGGCTTCTGGACAACGAAAATGGGAAGCTTCCCCACCAAGGACCACGGCGATCGACGACGCAGCACCAGCTGGACCCGGGACCGTTAGGACGTCGTGAGATCAGTGGGGGTAGCTATAACCTCTCTCTCCCCTCTCTCTAAAACTTTACCTTTTTCCTACCTTTTACCCGTCTCTAACTATTGCATGCCACTTCACGGGCAACACAATAAAGTTTCACTGTTTGATTACTGCTATCCCCTTTGGTGTTGGTGTCCTGGTTCAGCTAGGACAGGGTTAAGTTTCCCCGGCAGAGAGGGGGAAGGGATCTCCAGCCGGGTTACTCACACCATGCTGAGTCAGGTCCGGCGCGGCAGCACGGGAAGCTTTTGCCTCTGTGGCTTTGGTGGCGGGGAGCAGCGCGAGCGGGCTGTCGGTACCCACTGCGGTATTTCTCTGTATATCTTCTGTCCTGTTTACGCTCATTACTGTTTATTGTTGTTATCATTGCTACTGTTGTTGTTCAGATTGTTTTATTACACTGTTGTATTAAATTTCTTCTTATTTTAACCCCGAGTTTGTGCCCTACTTGTGCCCGAGGGTGGGGGAGGGACAATGGCAACGTGGTCTCCGGTCCCGGCAGGGCTTAAAACTATCACAGGCGGTCACCTTAATTTTGCACTTTCGAGATCGTAGCAAACGAACCATCACGGGTCCAACGAGTGGACCGTGACAAACATCATCACTATTAAGCACTGTAGATCAAACTTCACTCCTGTCTAACTCTGAAGACATTTACAGCTCTGTTCATTTGCATTGGTTGTGCATTCGTGAAGGCACTGGGAAGCAAAGAAACCCAGAAAATCCAGGTGAGGTGGAGGCACGGGAGGTGAGGGATCGCCTGCTTGGCTCCCAGCTGTCCTCTGACCTGTTTTATTTTTGAAAGGGGACAAGGAAGTCTATACCCAGGCGAGTCTGGGAAAAGCAGCAGTGTAGGAAAATTCAAGTATTTCCTCCCGCACAGTCCAGATCTCAGCTGAAGGCACTTGGCACGGTGACAGGGGAGGAGGCAGCCATTCGGCCACAGTACCTGCGCTCCCCCCAAGTCTTTCCCCCGTTGAAGCTTCTCTTTGCAGTAAGGTCTCTGATCCTCTCGCCATCCCGAATCAGGTGCTCAGGAAGATGTTTGGGAGCCACCAAAAACAGTCGGTTTGCAATAAGGTCTCCTCTCTCCACCGATGACAGAACCAAAACCAAAACAAACAAAAAAAATTACTGGCAAGACCAGCAAATGAGACAGGGTCATTCAGATGGAGCCCAGGAGAGCTGGGCTGGATGGTGGCCACCAGCACTTGGAAGATCAGGTCTCAGCCCAGCTTCGGGACAGGATGTGCGTGGTCCCCACGATCCCTGCTCAGGCTACGGTGGCGAGGAAGCCTGGTCTTCTTGGCTCCTTATGGCCAGGAGAGGCCCGGAGCTGTTACCGGCCAGGGTCCCGGGCCAAAGCGTGCAGGTGGGGTGGCTGCCATCTCCTAGCGGTGGTGAGCGCCTTGCAGCCAGGAGTGGTTGAAAATGTCCTCCAAGGACGGTCTATCTGAAGGCTGCAAGGACAAACACCACCTGATGAGATGCTGGCACTCTGGGGAGAGAAACGAGACACCGCCGGTCAGAGAAGGCTCCTGTCCACCTTCCCCCACCGTCCGCAGTGCCCGGGCCACGCTGGCTGTGCTCAGAGCTACCCCAAACCTCCCGGTCCAGGAGCTGTTTTGGAGAGCAGGCTGGCAGGACACGTGCCACCTCCCCCAGCTGACCCCGACACACCACCCTCCTTCGCAGCCCTAAGAGCGGGGATGCTCGTGCGCCTGGTGCCATCTCCCAAACCCGCTGCCCGCCACGACGCCGGGTACCCACCGAGGGAGATCGGCTGGAGGAAAAAGAGCTGGCCCATGATGATGTCGTCATCCTGCTCGAAGGGGACGTCCCCGCAGACCAAGTTATAGAGCAGGACGCCCAGGGACCAGACTGTTGCTGAACGGCCGTGGTAGCGGTGGTAGCAGATCCACTCCGGCGGGCTGTACAGGCGTGTTCCTGCGGGAGACAGGCGGAGCTCGTCAGGCGGATGCTGCCGGCTCCCGGACCCTCACCCGAGCGTCCCTGGGGACACGGGGGCTGCACCGGTGGCAAAAAACCCCTACAGGTGGGAATAAACCATGCCTTTCCCCCCTGCCTTAGCCCAAAATAAAAAAAATTTTAAAAGCCAAGGCAAACAAGGGGAGCAGAGCAGCCCAAGCCCTCCCACGCCTGCAAACCAAACCGGCGGCCAGCATACGGAATCGCAAGAGCCCCATGCCTCCCCTCTCTGCTACCCCCACGGGTGTTTGTTTTTGTCAGGCTGGCTCCCCCCTCCCCAGCCCCGGGCAGGGTGGGTGGCAGCGGTGGGAGCCGGCTCCCCTTTCACAGCGTCCGCCCCGCGCCAAAACCCAACTTGGCAGCCGGATGAGTAATTAATTCCCCCCCCCTCCAAAGGGGGAACCGGTGCCCGGCCAGGCCGGGCCGTGCAGTGCCGGGAGCAGCCCCCCGGGTGTGGGCTCACCGGCAAATCTGGTGTAGGCCGCGTCCTGGAGGAAAGTGCCACAGCCGAAGTCGATGAGCTTCAGCTCACCGGTGGCGAGGTCGATGATAATGTTTTCCCCCTTGATGTCCCGGTGCAGCACACCGCAGGCGTCGCAGTGCCGCACGGCCTCCAGCACCTGCCGGAACAGCCCCCGCGCCACCTCCTCCGACAAGGATCCCCTCTGGATGGTGAAACGGGAGAGATCCTGCGCGAGCTCCGGACGCTCCATCACCAGCACGAAGCTGTCCGGCAGCTCGAACCAGTCGAGGAGGTGGATGACGCCGCGGAAGCCGGAGGAGCCCACGGCGTTCAGCAGCACGATCTCCATCGGGACTCGAGCGCCGCTGGGCTGCGGGGGGCCGCGGGGCCGTCAGAGGGACGGGACGGGGCGGGGGGCCGGCAGCCCCCGCCCGGGATGCCCCAGTGCCCCCACCCGACCCCACCGGTGCCCGGGCATCCCCCTGCCAAGGGGGTGCTCCAGCGCCCCCCGCCCGGACCCCCCGGTACCGGGCAGCCCCTCCCCGGGATGCTCCGCGTCCCCCCGCGACTCCCCGCCCGCTCCCCCCGCGGTGTTCCCGTTCCCACCCTCTCGGGCCTCCCCTTATCCCCCGCCCCGCGACGCCCCGGTTTCTCCCGGCAGCCCCGGTCGCTCACCAGCTCACCCCACGCTGCGACGCGTTCCCGGGACACGTGTTTGATGGCCACCTGCAAGCCACGGGGAGCGGCGGGATGAGCCTCCTCCTCCCGCTCCTCCTCCCCCCGCCCCGCCGCCGTCCCGCCGCTTACCGGGCTGCCGTCGGAGAGGCGGGTGCCCGAGTACACGGAGCCGAAGCCGCCGCTCCCCAGTAGCGGCCCCTGCCGGTACAGCTCCTCCAGCCGCCCCTTCTCCTTCCCTGCGGGCCAGACCGGGCCGTCACCGCTCCGCCCCGGCCGCCCGACGGCCCCCGCCCGACCGGCCCGGCCCGACCGGCCCGGCCCGCTCCGACCTGGCGCCGCTGCGGCCGCGCGTCGCTCCCCGCCGCTCCCGGAACGGAGACGGGCCGCCGAGGCGATCTCCGGCACCGCGGCCCCCTCGCCCCGTGCCGGGGCCGGGCTCGGCCGCTCCCGACCCGGGCCGGGCACCGGGGGCTCGGGGCCGGCGCCCGGGCTGCCGAGCGGCTGCGGGCGGGCGGGGGAGCCCGGGGAGAAGGAGGCGGGGACGGGGCGGGCGGGGACGGAGGCGGCGGCCTCGGCCCAGCGGCTCCCCGCCGGCCCCGGGGGGAGCGGGGGCCGGGCCGGGGCCGGGCCGGGCCGGGGGGCGGCGCCAACGCGCCGGGACATCCAGCGGCGCCACCGCCAACAGGGGCGGCGGGTCCCGGCGCGGCGGGAAGGGGAAGGGGCCGGAGGCGCGCGGGGGGGTTTGGGGGCGACAAACGCCGGGACGGCCGGACCGCTGCTGATGCAGCCCATGGCTCGTCCGCTGCGCCACTGCCCGGCCGCGGGCCCCTCGCCCAGGGAGCGCCGGCACGTTCCGCGGTGGCCACGGCAACATCGCCCAGGGAGCCCCGGCACGTTCCGCGGTGGCCACGGCAACATCGCCCAGGGAGCCCCGGCACGTTCCGCGGTGGCCACGGCAACATCGCCCAGGGAGCCCCGGCACGTTCCGCGGTGGCCACGGCTCACAGGATGCAAACGGGGCGGGGGCGCAGGGATGGGGTGCGGGCAGGTCTTGCCCGGCCCGGCCCTGCCACCAGCACCGCCCGGCTGGCAGCCACGGAGCTCCTCTGCCTTCCGCATCTGCACCATTGGCACTCTTCTAGTACAAGTGGCAACTCCAGCTGGGGACTCTTGACTAACAACCCTTTAAAATTTTTTTTTCCCTCCTCTTTTTTCCCCTCGGAAGTCACTGAGCCGCTTCCCCAGGTTCCAGAGATGAGATAAATGGATGGGGTCTCTGATTACCGGAGAGGAGGGTGCTCAGAGCCGCCCCGGCACAGAGAAGACCGGCACGTGGGGGCCAGGAAGAGGCCAGGAAAAATCGATGTGACACGCAGAGAGCTCTGGGGCACGTGCGCACGGTGCCTGGAGACACCCGCGGGGGACAAAGAGAAGGTGCGATGCCCACCCGGGGCGTGCGCGCACCCGCGCTGCAAGAGACACGCTGGAACGCAGAGCGCAAGGCGCAGTGTTCACACACACCCCGAGTGTGCACGCACGCACACACACACACACACGCTGCCGCGTGCAGAATGCACCCGCCCGCCCCCCCGCACGCACCCACCCCGCGTGCACCCGCCCCTGCACCCAGTTTTTGCCCACGTCAGGGAGGTCGGAGCTATTGGCAAACCAGCCACCGGTCGGAGGTCACGCCAGATCCCAACCCGCGTCTCTAAAGAGTCGCCCGTTCTTTTGAGGGCTGACTGCTCCTTAATGGAAAGCTGCTCAAGAAGATCAGTATTTTTAACAACTGCAGAGATGCTGAGCTAGCAAGGAGTTTGCCTTGTGTTTATGTCACAGTCTGTGGGATCAAGGGCAGGCGGCCTCCGCAGGACAAAAAGCCACCTGCCTTTTAACAGCCATCCTCGGTGTCCTAGCCAAGCCTCAAGCAGCCGGGCTTTTGACTATGTAGAACCAAATAAAATGCAAGTGAAGTAATAAGGGGTTCTTGGAATTGTGTAGCTAAGACCGGGTCATTTGAAGGACATTATCTACACCAGTATTCCTACGAATGCTCACGATTCAGACTGTAGAAGCGCACCACTGACCCCTTTTCAAAGGGCACAATTCAGTAAGTTTATATTGAGCACACACGCAGGTATGGAAATAGGTACTAAGTCCACAACATTAAAAGCACAATCAACATCGGGCTAATTGGGTTTCTCCCTCCCACAGACAGATGCTTTACTGCTCACAGAAATAAATACCATCTGCTCTTTGCTAACGGGCAGTGACCCACCAACCTGTTTCTAACTTGGAGAGTCTGGAATGTAAAAGGAAGATCTAAAGGAGCTGTAATACAATGGCATTTCCAATATCTTGCTCTTACTGAGCTGAATATGATTTCAAATTAGGCGAAAGATTTTCTTTGCCAGATGCTGTATTTGCAAAGTTCAGTTCTAAGTCAACAAGAATCAGGATAGGTCAGGGCTGAATGCCCAGCAATAAAATTAATGCATCTTCCCCATGTACGTTAGTGATACTGGACTGGTGAAATTGTAGCAGAAAACTCAAATTTCTTTTCACTCGAGGAAATGGTAAGAACAGCTAATTTGGACCCAGTATGTTACTGAACTGATTTCACAGGCATGCATATAGTATCTAGTTTTGTAGACAGCATTGTATTAAATCACAAATGGTTTATATTAATCTAATTAAAAACTCTGTTAGTCAACCTGACTTTGTCTTTTGCTATTAATTATACTTACAGCAGCATTTATATATCGATTTACATATACCGAGCCCTACGCAACATTAATTTTAGTCTCAGGTCATAACCAAAGCAAAGCATCACTTTCAATTGACTGACATGCAAACTCACACAGCTCTGTGGAAATTAAAACAGCAAGCAAAAGCACTCGGAAACACTTTGCAAAATGCTGGTTCTTCCCCCTCCCACCATACATTTCTATACTTTTTTTTTTTCTTTATGACTAAGGACAAATGCAAGAAAAGAGAATCTTTCTTCCTTAGACCTCACTACCTTCTACTTTTTCTACACTTAGAGAGCAAAACCAAATCTCTTTCTAGATTTTGTAACAAGGATTTGGCTGATCTCAAGGGTAATGCAACAAAATATTTTAAGAGGAGCAAAGCACTCCAGAACAACGCTGTCAAGGTGAAAACAGTTAATACTGAGTCAATGCAAAGACCCGGGCTGGTGCTCATTCTGCTCCCAAGGTGTGCAGACAGGACATCTGCTGATTCCTACTGAAATGTCAACTGCGTGGCAAGTGAAAACTCTACAAATTTAAGACAACAGACACTGTCCTCCACTTGTCTGTTCAATCCAACGTGGCAGCACAGAACACAAACTCAGACAGTGCAAAATAAAACTGTTGGATATATTGCCACTGTTCTTCAGCTTCTCCTCAAAAGCCCCGCACTGCAGCACTCCGGTCCAAGAGCAGACTGCACACTAACTCTTTTTCTGAGCTGTTTACTCACTGCGAGGAGCTTAGGGAAGAAAAACTGACCAGCATTAACTCGGAATCTGGCACAGACGGGTTCCCATCACAAACACACCGGGCACATGAAGATCCTCTCCCCTCGCAGAACTGGACCTGCCCTGGCTCGCTCTGCAGCGTGAAACCAGAGGGGCTGGGGAGCCTCCTCCTCCGCAGGACACGGGGTGACTGCAGCAGCAGGAACCAGCACAGCAGGTTCTTGAACTTCGATTTCATTGAACACTGCTGATTGCAGAAACACGCTTCATGTATACACAGAATCACTCTGCAATTGGACATAAACGTAACAGATCTGCTGACTGTGAACAGTCAGTCACGGTGTTAAAGGTGCACACAAGGAACGTGTTTTCCCTCCATTATCAGTACGTGTCAGTGTTTAGAATTTGCCAGGTTGATAGCCCATAGTACTCCCTAACTGCGATTCAGAACACCTACTCAGTCTCATCGCAAAACTAGAAATTGGAGAGTTTTAGAACATTTGAGTGTCAAAAGCATCTCAAAACCTGAGACTGCGTCGCTGGTGGCCTCCCTCTACAAGTGACATAACTGGGCTTCAGACAGTCACCGTGAGACTGAAAAAAGTACTTTCAGGGCAACCCCTCGGAGGAAGGGTAAGACACACTGTATGTGAGCCATGAGCTGGCAGCACGAGCTGGACGGCCTAAGTGGCTTTGAGTAACACAGGCTGCCAGATCTAACAGTATCTAGGCAGTGCTGGCACTGCACAACAGCAGCTGTGAACAAAACTGTGCCGGCGAGCTCCTCCCTGATAAAAGAGCCAATGCTCCTCTTCCTGCACTTGCACCTTCTTTGCTTATCCCTGCACTCCCGGCTAAGATCTGATTCTCACTTAAAAGAATATTACAGAAGTAATATTGAAATCTGCTCCAACACAAGATTAAGCAATGCCTCAGGTGTATTCAATAACTCCCTAGCTTATCTAATATTTATTCCCCTGCAATTATCCTGCTACAGCACATCTACTGCCTTCAAGAAGGATGAATGTGTTTGCAAAATATGTCTGAAAGAGATCAACCAAGGCAAAACCAGGGCAGGGAGTGCTTCCCGTTCAGGCTGTCAGGCCAGCGTGTCCCCAGCCCCAGCTGTTAAGGATGTCCCAGGCGACGTCAGCACGAAGCGCAGGACAGCTGTATCCTGCCACCCCTCTGGAAACGACACCCCCCTTGGAGAGAGCTGAGAGGTCACACCCAAGCCGGCGCTGAGGGCCCTTTCTCCGTGCCCCGTCTGCTGGCAGAGCACGGAACCAGAAACCAGACTGCGGCCAGGCAGATCAGCCCTGCGGAACAGGAACAGAGCGGCCAGGAATGAGAACGACAGCAGTTAAGGCGTCAAAATCACGCCAGAAACCTGGGACGTGGCCCCTGAACTGCGGTTCTGTACCATCAGTGACAGGGGAAGGCTGAGCCACAGCCGTGCGCCCTCCCGTCTCACCAGCTGGCAGCAGCGCATCTCCAGAAGGGCCGGGACACTTCCACGCAGCCAAGAGTGGGTGCCAGTCCCACACCGACACCGGCACTCTGGGGATTTAACCCTTTGCAGAGGCAAGAGGGCAGCCGTCAGCTGCCACGGCAGAACAACTCTTTGGCAGCTCCCCGAGGAAAAGGCAGCAGATCAAACACTGCAGCCCCCAGCTCCAGACCAGCCTCTGTGCTCAGACAGGAGCTGCCCTTGGATCCGAGGGGCGACTTCGCCCAGAGCCACGCGAGCCTGATCCACCCAGAGATACTTGTACTGCTGCAGTACCTCGTGCGTGCAGCACACAGGCCTCTCGCTGCCCGAGCAGAGCAGGGAGAGAGGAGAGAGTCGTCTGAATGATGCCTCAGCCAAAGTCACAGGCAGCAGTGGACTGTCGCTGCCTGCGTACAAACCCACGCCACGCTGACTCAGCCGTGCTCACCACCAGAACAGCATAAAGTATTTGATGGCTGTGCTCACTCCTTATGCATCAGCTGGACTACGATACGTGGTTTGCCTGGTTTGCAATACTCTGTGATCAGAGCGTTGCCATATATTATCAGTCGGCGAAAACTAATTTCTCGCAAAACTGCTGGAGGACTCCACCTCCCCTCCCCGGTCTAAATCCCCTCCCAGCGGCTGCAGGAAACGCAGATCCCTGTTTGTCGGTGACCTCCAGTGGTGTCCTGGAGCGAGCCATGGCGGGGGGGCTGGGGGATGGCGAGGACACCGTCCCCAGGGTCCCCGATGTCTCCAGCCTGACCGCCTCCCTTGAGGGGAGCTCCCCCACCTCTCGGAGGACAGGGCAGAGGCTGGCTGCCATAACGAGCAGGCAGCGGCGGTGATGCTGGTGGAAGGTGAAATGATCTTCCCCGATGTCCTCGACAGCCTCGCCAGCACCGCCCCCTCCAGCGAAGCCCCCGACTTCTTCGGGCACGGGGCGCAGGGCGACTGGGTGCTGAGGCTGATTTGGGGGTCAAAGCGGGAACACTTGGGTTCAAAGTGGGAGATTTGGGGGTCAAAAATGATTTTGGATGTCAAATGGGGAAATTTGGGGATAAAACACGGGGTTTGGGGGCCAAACACGGATCTGGGGACCAAGGGCCATTTCGGGGTGAAAAGGGGGGTTGGGGATCAGGGGGAACTCACCCTGCAGCGCCCAGGTGAGGGTGGCCCTGGTGACAGTGGAGGCGCCGTCCCCCACCCCACGGCGTCCCAGCACTGGTACTGGAGGGGGTCGGGGCTGATGCTCTCGAGGTACCCCTGGGGCAGCAGCTCCCGCCGGGGGGGGGGGGGGGGGGGGGGGGGGGGCACAGGTACCCCGGGAACCCCAAATCCCCCCTGCAACCCACCGAAACTGCTTTTGCCACCTCCAGGTATCTCCAAAACAGCCTCGGCCCCCCCCAAACCCCTCTCCAACCTCACCCACCCACGACTCCATTGCACTCCCCCTAGGACCCAAATACCCCCCAGGACCCCAATATCCCCCACACCTCCCACAGAACCCCAGTAACACCCCCCCAATAACCCCCCGGTCCCCAGTGCCCCCTCACGGCACAGGCAGGAGTGTGGGCAGGTGCTGGGGGGACACAACGTGCTGGAGCCCCCCGGGGTCCCCTGGCCCCACAGATCCCACTGCCTGCGACACTCTGCCAGGGCTCCGTGGGCTCCAGGGAGGCGGCCCGGGCAGGAGGCCTCCAGCTCTCCAGGGCCTCCCCTGAGGGATGTTCCTGCAGAGATTTGGTTCGCCCGGCCAGTGGGAATTCCTCCTCTGGAAACACTGGCGTTGTTCTGGAGGGCTGACGGAATGTTTCTCCTGCAAAGGCGGCAGCAGCCCCAGCCCCAGCAGCCCCAGCCCTCGTGGTGGTGGCTCCGGCCCAGCAGGGCTGAGCGCAGGGGCTGGGCCCGATTTCCCTGCAGGGGGGGCGGGATCGCTGGGGAAGGGGAAAGCTTTCGTCTAAAACCCCCAACTTTGTCATGGTTCTGATTTTTCCTCAAAAAAAAGCTTTGTTGTCACCTTTTGGGCTCTTCAGACGTTCTGATGTGGGGCTGTGCTTGTCCTTTTCCCTTGAACTCGGTGGGTTTTGCTGTCTGTAGGGGTCTGTGGTGTCTGCGGGGTTGATCTGTCAGGTTACCCCAGGGAAAGTGAATTTTAGCCCGTTATTTTTACTTCAAGTGGGAAAGAAGTGATGCATTGAATATCTTCTGCTCTCTCTGTCTGATTTGATTTGGGTGGGTTCAGTCTGATGAAACACCTCGGAGCGGTGCTTCAGAGGGTGCCGGTCACCAGGGCCAAGAGGTGCTGCTCAGAAACCGGCATTAAGTCCCAGGGCGAGAGCTGACCCAGGGGGCTCTTGCCTTCTGGCTGTGGGACAGTGTTTCCCAGCTGGGAGGTGCTGGGAGAGATGTGGGGGGGTGAGCAGGGGGGTGCTGGAGCCCAGCCCCCCTACAGATCCCTGCTGCTTCTCTGGCTTTCTGGTGCAAGTTCAGCTTCTGTGCTGAGCTTCTAATTTGCACCTTTCCCAAAAAAACAAATTCTGCCTTTTTCAAGTAAGAACGACCTGCTCTGCTTTCAGAAAAGAATCTCTTGACATCTGCCGGCAGAGCAGAAATCTCACACAGTGAAGGTACAAGAAGTAACTGAAAAGTAATTAAAGGCCAAGTGTCTGTGTGCTGGGAAACCGGGAGTGCTTCTGCCTGGGAAATCCGGCAGCAGCCCTTGCGCTGAGGCTGCAAACAGCCGCTCTGCCGTGGGGGGCCCTGCTTCATTCTCCCCCGTCAGCTGCTCCTTCACCTCCACCTCTCCCCCCTGCAGCAGCTCTGCATAAAATCGTCACTTCTCACTGCACGTGGCTGTGGATTGCTGCAAACGGGATGTACCTGGTTGCCATCGTGTTTCTCTGCAAGCTTGTCCTGCCTGAGGTGCTGTCAGCCTGCAGATCGTCACCTCGTTCCTAGGTGAGTGTTGCTGCTTCTCCTGGGGTCTCCTGTGCATCTTGTTAAATGCTGACAAAATGCCCATGTGAAAATAGAATTAATCATCAGGATAACTGCTGAGGAAGAATCAAGATTTAAACAAAACCAGGCTCCTGTCCAGAACACCTGTGTAGTTCATCTTGCCTGTTTGTTTCTTCCCATCACCTTCAAGCTCCTGTTCAGCTCTGCTTTGCCCTGCATCTCCGCTTGTTCTCATCCCCATTTCATGTGGCCAGGCAGACTGACTTCCTCCTGCTCCTTTTCCCTGGTTTTCTCCCTGTGAAATCTGTTTGCTGTAATTGCCTGGTCTTTGTAGAAACACATTTAAGAACTGCTCTGGCAGGTTCCCCCTTTCAGGAGGTGCCTGTGGCTGCAGGGATGCCGTGTGGAGCAGGTGGGACGGGGCTGGTGTCTGCTCCGGGTCGGGTTCGCACCCTCGGGTGCTGCGCAGAGGCCGGGTGCTGTGGGCTCGTGGCAGTAGCTCGGGCTCGGAGCAGAACCTGGTCTTTGGGGAAGACGTGAGTTTTCCTGAAGTGACTCCCTGTGCCGAGGCTGGCTGGCGGCCTGCAGCCGGCGTGTGCCCTGTGCCGGGGAGCTGGCCGGGGGTGTCAGGGAGCGGAGAGGTCTGACAGCACCTTCCTGGGCGCTGGCTGGGACAGGCCGGGGAGGGCTTGAGCTCTGTGTGTGGTGTCAGGGGAGGCGATGCAGCAGGTGGAGGCGGCTCATCTCTGATGGACCTTTGGAGGCAATTCCTGTTGGGGATTTAGGTTTTAGGACAGTTAACTGAAATCTTGTCTTATAAGTTATTGCTGATCATCACGAAGAATGCAACAGCTCACCATGGCAGCACATCTCAGAGGGGGTTGCATCTGGATCCAGGGGATGCTCCTCTGTCCTTAGAACTTAGGGAAGGGAGCTTGCAGGTGTCAGTAGTGCTGCTGCTGAGGAGATTGTTTTTGCCGGAGCTGGGGAGCAGATCCTTCCCCTGTCTATCCTGCGTCTGCACTGTGAAAGCTTGTGCACAGCAGTGCCTTGGTGTCTGGGCCTTCTGTTTCGGAGCTCTGCAGTCAGGTATTTAATAGCCTGCTCTGGTTACTGTTGTCATGGTCCTGTTTTCCCTCATCCTTCACTGGCCCTGGTGAGCAGCAGGCATCTGAAAGTGGTGATGAAAATGTGATGGATCAGGAGAGGCAGCAGGACCAGTGGCAGTGAGAGATTTGTCAGGGGTTCAGTGTCCCAGGAGAAGCAGCTGAGAGGTTTCAGAATGGTGATCTGTTTGAAGAGGGGTCACACAGGGTCACCAGGACATCCTGAAGTTTAACTCTGTGTTATAAAGAGATATTCCAGTCCAAAGTTCAGGTAAGTAGCAGTTATTTCTTGGTATATTGAAAGCAGTTAGAATCTCCTCTAGTACTTCTGTCGTTGCCAGGTGTTGAATTGGCAGCTGACAGCCCCAGAGGTCTGGCTTCTCTCAGCATCTCCCACGTCACAGCAGCTGCTCCTGTGTGGCTCGGCTGCGTGCATTGCCGAAGGGCCTGCACACATTCCTCGCTATCCCATTGTTTCCTGCGGGAAAACGGAATAGGGAACAGTGGCACTTTGGGGATTCCATCCTGGGCAGGCAATGGGATGTGCCTGAAACTGTAGTTTGCCCGTATGGGGAGTTACTGCAGAACCAGGGCGTAGGGTTGGGGAGCCAGAATGTTCCAGCAGCCATGGAGAGACAAGTATGCAAAGGTTCCAGCTGCCAGCCTGCACACCCTGGGTGTGCACGTACTCGAATGCAGGGCTGCAGTGCCCCGGGCTGCAGAGGTTGTTGTGTAGACAAGCCCTTGGTGACCGGCATAATTCTGCATCTGGGCAGTGCACTGGGCTATTTACCCTGTGACACAGAGGTGCCTCTCGGGCAAAGCAAAATACTAAGAGATGTTTTTGACGAATGTTAACTTTCTCTCTGATTTCCTGCTGCCTGAACTGTTTTGTGGAATCCTGACTGTTCTCCCCAGCTGTCCATCACCCACTCTCCTGTTTTGATGGCTCTTGCCACAGACAGCCTGGTAAAAAGATGTTGGTTATTTTCCCTTTCCTTTTTTTCCCCTTTGAGAAGTCCCCTGAACCTTTTGCAGCTGTCCTGACTCTGCTCCCCTGTGCTCCCCGGGCAGCAGTGTGGCAGTGAGAGCTGCCCCCCGGGAGGAGGTGTGCTCTGCTGGCTGTTCAGGAGGTGGCAGCGCTGGGCTCTGTGCTCATCTCCAAAGCTTCTCTGTTCTCCCTGGGCAGTGGATTTGAGTGTTCTGCCGTTCCGAGTACAGGAACATCTGTGCAGATACAAGCCCTCGAGCTCATGGACTGGGTTCGTGAAGCCCCGATTCTTTTAATCTCCTTTGGGAGCTCTATTGCCCCACATTTTCTCTCTCAAACTGTTTCACAGCTGGCCTTCTTCCCCAGGCTTTGCCTCGTCCCTGCTCAGACTCGAGCTGTTCAGCTCCTGCAGGCCCGGCCCAGCGGCTGTTGGGGGATCTGAGCTGCTCAGAGACAGCAGGGCCTGCTCTCTGAAGGAAGCAGATTTTGTGGTCTGACTCTGATCTTGCCGAAGCTGCTTTTGTTACCCTTTCAGAAAATGGCTTACTGCGGAGTTGAGTAAGTTCATGATGGGCCTGGCGATCTCTTCCAGCCTCTTTGTCCTTCAAATTCACTGCCTCTGCAGGCACTGTCTTTCAAGACACCTGTTCCCTCTTCACTTTTTAATTGCTCTGATGTCCTCTTGCTCGAAGGAGTAAACTGTTGCTGATCAAGTATTTTGATGGCAAAAAGTGCTGTGCTGGCAGGATCGTTTCACTTGTGAATTGTGTTTAGGAACTGGCTGACCCTTCCCATTTTCTGTCTCCATTTCTTCAGTCGCTTCTTGTTACTAGATCCCACGCTTCCGACAGTGCCTTGTCTGTAGACGCTCAACAGCTTCTGTTCCCTTTTTTCTTTAAAAGTCAGAAGTTTCAGAAGAACAGCCAACCCCCCCCCACCTTCTGACTGTCCATCACAGTAACGGAAAATATGCGTTCCAGCTGAGCACTGGGGTTAAGCCAGCTGCTCTTTAGGCTGCATTCTTAAGGCAATGAGCCACTCTTCTGTCCTTGACGTAGCGGATGAGCTTGGTCTCTTCACATGGCTTTCCTCTGCGTCTCTTTCCTGCTGTTCTAAGAGAGTGTTGAAGCAATTTACCCTGTGTGTGTTAGCACGAGATGCTGTCTGAGGGGGAATTTTTGGCAGTACCTGTGCTACTGAATTAAAGAGCAGCAGTGAGTGTTGCGCTGAAGCGGTGCTCGGCCATCTGTAGCGCTAAACTGTCGGATGTTTACGGGTACAGGTTTGGCCCATGTCAGCGGAAAAGCTCAAGCCGTTCCTTGGCAGCGCTCACGAGCGGGGATGGGCCAGGGGATTTCCCAGCGGGCATTTTTGGGCATTCTGCAACCAAATTTTGTATAACAAAATGGAGAAGGGTAATCGTGCCAGTTGGCCTCCATTCCAGGGGATGGTCCCAGGCACATGCAATTTGTTGTTGTAGAGTTTTTGTATAGTTCAGTGGAAGGAAATTGGAAACCGGGAGTGCCTGCTTAGTGAGACCTGGGGAAAGCTCCTTACCTTTGGTGTCGCATCATTACAGAATTTGGTGCCAGAGCCCTTTCCTGGGGAGTAAAACTTCATATGTCCGAGGGTTTCAGAGGGTCCCCCATGTGAAATGCATCCCCCAGGACGGTCTGGGTGCTTGGTATTGTAGCAGAGCTGGCTTCTCCCACCCAGGACAGGGTGAGCAGAAGGGCAACCCCATGGAGCCGAGGACGTTATCCAGGGAACTGACCCCAGAAAGAAGGGAGGTGTGGGGCGAGGGGTTTTTAAGGTGTGGTAACGTAACACTTTTCCCTGTCCCACTGCCTCTGTTAAGTGTTGTTTTTGTTGTTAGTGTTTGAATTCAAGTGATAGTCTTGTTTCCTTCCCCTAAGAAGTCTGTCTTTTGCCCCTGACTGTAATGGGTGAGCCACCCGTCACTGTCACTATCTCCATTCCTGAGCTTTTTGCTTCATTTCTCCTTCCCAGCACGGGGGGGAAGGGGTGAGTGAGCGGCTGCGTGGTGCAGAGTTGCCCTCTGGGCTCAAATCAGGGCCAAATTTAAGGATGGTATCCACCTAAACAGGCCAGAAAGTGAAAATCCACCAGGAGCTATGGCGAGTTGATGTCACGTTTTTAAATGTTTGGAAATGGCACGGGACATCGTGTTCGGTTTGTTGAGATTTGTAACACTGGCGCAACAGGGGGGTTGGATCCCTGCACAGACCCCTCCTTGATGCAGCGTGAGCGTGTCGAGCCCCAGACAGCTTTGACAGCAGGTCAAAGCTGAAGAAGAATTTTCCTGCTTCCATGGGAGCAGATAGATTTTTGAGAGCTCTTGCTAGTTCGTTGAACACGAGTCTGGGAACTAAAGTTCTGATTAAACATCTCCACCCAGAATCGTGGGGGTTTCCTCCTACAGTGGGTGAAGCTGTGGAGGGTCAGATCGACACATGGGTCAGGGGCTGCACTGGCCCCCCGCCTCCCGCTGCAGGGATGAGCCCAGGCAGAGGCGCTGTGAAACAAACATCGAACCTTTAATGAACTAAGCCGGAGAGCGCCGGGAGAGAGCTGGGGCTGGGGCTGGAGCGGGCGGGCGCAGGCTGCCTGTGGCGGGGATCCGGCTCCACGTCTTCTCTGCCCGCCTGTCGGAAGGGGCCGGGGGGCGGGCGGCACTCTGCCCCGTGGCGTCCCTCAGGGTTCTGGCTCGCTTGGCGGGCACGTTGTTGCCATCGGGTGCTCTCCGCTTGCTGCTGCCCGCCTGCTGCCTGCTGCTGCCTGCCGCCACGCCGTCCCCGTCTGGCTTCGCCTCCCGCGGGGTTTTTGAGTGTGTTCCCACCCGTTGCTCCACCATCTTCCTCCTCTTGGGTGGGATGTTGTCCCGCAGGGAGGTCTCTTGTGCCCTGGGGCCCCTGGCCGGCGCGCGGCGCTTGGCCTGCTTGCCGCCCCGCCGGCACAATGCAGGCAGCCCCCGGTAGGTGATGGCGCCCAAGGGCAGCGGCACGTGGGTCAAACCCACCCGGGGCTGCCTCCGCGGCACCTCCTCCGCCAGCTGTGCCGTGCGGGGCGGGTGACAGCGGGAGGGACGCGGGGGGCTGGACAGGGGACTCAGCAGCGGGACCCGCAGCAGGACGCTGTCCAGGAGTCGCTGCAGGGGATCCTTCCTTGGGCTCTCCTCTGAGCTCTCCTCTGCCTTCCTCGGAGGACTCTCCGCAGAGCTCTCCTCGACAGTCTCCGAGGGCCTCGGTGGCAGCCAGGTGGGCAGTTCTGCCGCCATCCCGCCCTGCTGCGCCGTGGGGTCCTGCGAGGGGGAGGCCGGCACCCCCCAGAAGGGGTCGGCGTGCCCCAGCATCGCGGCTGCCAAGCGGTCCTTGGGCCAGTCGCCCTGCGCCCCGTGCCCGAAGAAGTCGGGGGCTTCGCTGGAGGGGGCGGTGCTGGCGAGGCTGTCGAGGACATCGGGGAAGATCATTTCACCTTCCACCAGCATCACCGCCGCTGCCTGCTCGTTATGGCAGCCAGCCTCTGCCCTGTCCTCCGAGAGGTGGGGGAGCTCCCCTCAAGGGAGGCGGTCAGGCTGGAGACATCGGGGACTCTGGGGACGGTGTCCTCGCCATCCCCCAGCCCCCCCGCCACGGCTCGCTCCTTGGGGCAGCCGCCCCCCGCCACGTACCTGCAGAGGTCAGGGAGCTCCTCGAGGACGTCAGCAGGCAAGCTGGGGACACTGGAGGTCGAGATGGTGTCCCCACTGTCCCCTAGACGTGCCACTGCTGCTTGGTCCTGAGGGCCGTCACCCTCCAGCGCATACACGGAGAGGTCGGGGAGCTCATCAAGGCAGGCGGTGTTGGTGAGGCTGTTGGGGAGATCAAGGACATCAGGGACAGTGTCCTTACTGTTCCCCACCGCCACCAGCACCTGCTTCCACGTACTCAGAGAGGTCGGGGAGCTCGCTGATGACGGCTGTCCGGTCTGGGACATCAGGGACGGTGTCCTCGCCGTCCCCCAGCCTTGCCACCGCCGCCTGCTCCTTGGGGCTGCTGCCCTCTCCCATGTAGGCAGAGAGGTCGGGGAGCTCTTGGAGGAAAGCAGTCACACCAGGGCTGTCGGGGACATGGCGGGTGGCGTCCTTGCTCTCCGCGGTGTTGAGCCAGGCGAGGAAATGGCTGGCGGTGGTGTCCTCTGCCTGCTCAGGAGAGGCCTCCGCGAAGGCATCTGGCTCCTGCTCGAGCAGGTCCACCGGCTTCAGCTGCACCAGCTGCCCCGGGGTCCCCATGGGCCCTGGCCCCCCCTGCCAGACGCTGCCCTGGGGCAGCTGGTAGGTGATGGGGGGCAGCTGGGCAGGCTCAGAGGCCGCCGGCAGCCCCGGGACAGAGCGCAGCATGGCGGCAGCGACCGGTGGCGGCGCGGCTGCAGCACTGACGCTCTGACACCCCGTCGTCGGGTGGTTTGTTTCTGCCCCGTTATGACATCACCCCTAACGACAGCCCGTAACCTGGGACCGGCTGTGAGCCGCGCCGCAGGCAGTGGGCTTCTGGGCACGCCGGCCCCTCGCTCCGTGGCTGCCCTCAGCCTTGGCTGAACCACAGCCCAGAGGACACCGGGCCCTGTACCTACACCCCGTTGACGGCTGCTCGGAGCAAAACCAGCCTGGTGACTGCCGTGCAACTTTTCAGTGTTATTCGTCCTGGTGTAAAGCTCCCCAGATGCAGGCACCAGCTGCCCTGGTGCCAGCTCACGCAGGAGGAAGCTGAGGCACGGGCTGGCTAACGCCAGTGATGAAGCCGCAGCTACTCTGTCCCTGCCGTATCTGCTGCCAGTCTGGAGGGTGGAAGGTGCCGCCCGGGGCCGCGGAGAGGAGAGTGGGGGGACAGGGAGCCCCGTCCTGACTCCTCGCTGGCTTCACTCCTGGCCAGCTGCTTTTCCTCTGTGCCATAACATCCACACACCCATAAAATGCACATCAGGCTAAAATAAGGGTTAAGGCTGACATCAAAGCGAGCTGCACTGCGGCAGCTTTAGACCCGGCAGGTGCTGATCGTTCCACTTCTGCAGGAGATCAGAGGCCAAGCGGGAGGCAGGACCCTCCGACGGCGCCGCAGCCCAGCCAGGGGCTCAGGAGTCGCGGAGCAGCACTCACCGGAGGCAACTCAAGACACAGCCACAGGTTTTGGTGTGATTTCAAACTAAACCCAAGAGAGCAGAAAACACTCAGCTTGATACACCTCAGACCAAATACTTCTTCATCGTTCTTCAAGTATCCCCCGTGCAGAACTGATCCCAGCACAGCACTTCACCTCTAGAAGAACGTGTCTAATGATCACAGCAAGGAACAAGGAGCTGAGATCCCCACGTCCTGGCCCTCGCTCTCCTTGAAATTATTCCACACACACACTCACTCACACAAAATAAAAAAGAGAACCAAAAGTTCGGAGAGCTTGCCGGCAGGGCACTCCACTGCCTGCCAGAGCGTGGTGTCACTCACGCCAGCTAGCGCTCTGTTCTGTTTCACACGCCCTGGTTTATTTATTTTCTTAGTCTGAAGAATCTGTTTGTGCTTCTACACTTAAACTTGCTGGTTTGAGCAAAACTACCAGCGGGCCCCTCTCCTGGGGGAATGAGGCCACCAACTTCTGTGGGTGAGAGGGGCCAGTCTGTGTTTCCAGCTCTCACCTGGGGTGTTGATCAGGACGGAGAGCTGGATGCCCCATCCCGCAGGAGCTTCCCTTTGTCGTGGAGCTGGAGCACAGGGACAGAACCCTTTTGGGTGAGTCCTCGACACAGGTGCCCAAAACTAACCAGTAGTGATGAACCCTAAATCCTCCCCAAACTGCATGTATCTCCCCAAATACCCCAAATCCCCTCCAAACCTCCCTGTATTACCGCAAAACACCCATATCCCTTCAAAAAACGCTTATATCCTCCATATCAGCCCAAATCCCCCCATATCTCCCCAAATCATGCCCCATACCCACCCAAACCCCATATCCCACCAAATCACCCCCAAAACAACCCATATTCCACAAATCACCCCAACACCCCTTGTGCCCCAAGATCACACTAACATCTCCCCCAAACACAAGCCATAGCCATACAAATCACCCCCAAAAACACCCATATTGCCCAAAATCACCCCCAATATCCCCCACTCCCTCATCTTCCCCCAAATCAACTCAACTGCCCCATACTCCTCCTAATCACTTCCCCATATTCCATCAACCCCACCATATCCACCCAAATCATCCCAAAATCGATCCAGATCCCCCAAATCAATCCAAAACTTCCCCATATACCCCCATATCCCACATAATACCCCCAAACCACCCCAAAACCGACCATATACTTTAAATCACCACTAAAACGTCTTCATATGCCCCCAAACCACTCATATGCCACCAAATCACCCCCAAAACCACCCATATCACCCCAAATCACCCCCAATATCCCCCAAGCCCACATATCCCCCCAAATCACACCAACCCCCCCTTATGCCCCTAAATCACCCCAACATATCTCCCCCAAACACCCTGATATCCCACCAAATAACACCCCCATATCCCCCAACCCACCATATCCCCCCAAACCACTCCAAAACTTCCCCATATCCCCCCAAATCACCCCAAATCCTCCCCAGATCATTTCAAAACACCCGTTATACCCCCATATTACCCCAAAGCCCCTATATCCCTCCAAATCACCCCATATCCCCATGCCCTCTCAAATCAACCCAAAACACCCCATATCCCCCAAAACATCTATATACCCCCATACATATCACCCCAAAACTCCACAATCCCCCCAATCATCCCAAAACACACCCGTATCACCCCATATCATCCATATTACCCCAAAACCACACGTATCCCCCCAAATAACTCCCAACTCCCCCATATCCCCTAAATCATCCCCAAAACTTCCCCATATCCCCTCTTATCCCCCATATCACCCCAAACCTACTAAACCACCCCAAACTTCCTCTATATTCCCAAAACCACCCAGACCCCCAAAATCTCAAGAGACACCCCAAGTGTGCTACAGATCCTGCCCCCACAGCTCCCTGAGTGCCCACAGACAAGAGAGGTTTGGGGTGAACCGGGTGGATTTTGGGGGGGGGGGGGGTATAAAACTGGAGGATTTGAGGTATGACAGGAATTTGGGGGTGAAATTGAGAGATTTTGGGAACATGGAGTTTGGGATGAAACTGAGGGATTTGGGCCATGGTGGAGTTTGGGGTGGAAAGGGGCAATTGCAGGTATGGGGGGATTTGGGGTGAAATGAGGGAATTTGGGGTACAGGGGGGAAAAAGGGATTTTGCCTACAGGGATGTTTTGGGGTCAAACTATGGGGGGATTTGGGGATGGAACTGGGTGGTTTTGGGGGTGCTGGAGTAAATTCTGGGGACAAACGGGGGGATTCTGTGGTTCCAAAAGAGATTTTGGGGTGAGTGTGGGAGATGTGGCAGTCAAACTAGAACATTCTGGGTGAAAACAGGGGGATTCTGGGTCCAAGGAAGATTTGGGGGTGAAACTGGAAGGCTTTTGCGGTTGCTAGAACAGATTTTGGAGCAAAACTGGGGGGGTTTGACTTTCAAGATAGATTCTGAGAATGAAACATGAGAGTTTTGAGGGTGCTGAGGCTGATTTGGGGGTCAAAGCGGGAACACTTGGGTTCAAAGTGGGAGATTTGGGGGTCAAAAATGATTTTGGATGTCAAATGGGGAAATTTGGGGATAAAACACGGGGTTTGGGGGCCAAACACGGATCTGGGGACCAAGGGCCATTTCGGGGTGAAAAGGGGGGTTGGGGATCAGGGGGAACTCACCCTGCAGCGCCCAGGTGAGGGTGGCCCTGGTGACAGTGGAGGCGCCGTCCCCCACCCCACGGCGTCCCAGCACTGGTACTGGAGGGGGTCGGGGCTGATGCTCTCGGGGTACCCCCGGGGCAGCAGCTCCCGCCGGGGGGGGGGGGGGGGGGGGCACAGGTACCCCGGGAACCCCAGGAACCCCAAATCCCCCCTGCAACCCACCCAAACTGCTTTTGCCACCTCCAGGTATCTCCAAAACAGCCTCGGCCCCCCCCAAACCCCTCTCCAACCTCACCCACCCACGACTCCATTGCACTCCCCCTAGGACCCAAATACCCCCCAGGACCCCAATATCCCCCACACCTCCCACAGAACCCCAGTAACACCCCCCCAATAACCCCCCGGTCCCCAGTGCCCCCTCACGGCACAGGCAGGAGTGTGGGCAGGTGCTGGGGGGACACAACGTGCTGGAGCCCCCCGGGGTCCCCTGGCCCCACAGGGCCTACTGCCTGCGACACTCTGCCAGGGCTCCGTGGGCTCCAGGGAGGCGGCCCGGGCAGGAGGCCTCCAGCTCTCCAGGGCCTCCCCTGAGGGATGTTCCTGCAGAGATTTGGTTCGCCCGGCCAGTGGGAATTCCTCCTCTGGAAACACTGGCGTTGTTCTGGAGGGCTGACGGAATGTTTCTCCTGCAAAGGCGGCAGCAGCCCCAGCCCCAGCAGCCCCAGCCCTCGTGGTGGTGGCTCCGGCCCAGCAGGGCTGAGCGCAGGGGCTGGGCCCGATTTCCCTGCAGGGGGGGCGGGATCGCTGGGGAAGGGGAAAGCTTTCGTCTAAAACCCCCAACTTTGTCATGGTTCTGATTTTTCCTCAAAAAAAAGCTTTGTTGTCACCTTTTGGGCTCTTCAGACGTTCTGATGTGGGGCTGTGCTTGTCCTTTTCCCTTGAACTCGGTGGGTTTTGCTGTCTGTAGGGGTCTGTGGTGTCTGCGGGGTTGATCTGTCAGGTTACCCCAGGGAAAGTGAATTTTAGCCCGTTATTTTTACTTCAAGTGGGAAAGAAGTGATGCATTGAATATCTTCTGCTCTCTCTGTCTGATTTGATTTGGGTGGGTTCAGTCTGATGAAACACCTCGGAGCGGTGCTTCAGAGGGTGCCGGTCACCAGGGCCAAGAGGTGCTGCTCAGAAACCGGCATTAAGTCCCAGGGCGAGAGCTGACCCAGGGGGCTCTTGCCTTCTGGCTGTGGGACAGTGTTTCCCAGCTGGGAGGTGCTGGGAGAGATGTGGGGGGGTGAGCAGGGGGGTGCTGGAGCCCAGCCCCCCTGCAGATCCCTGCTGCTTCTCTGGCTTTCTGGTGCAAGTTCAGCTTCTGTGCTGAGCTTCTAATTTGCACCTTTCCCAAAAAAACAAATTCTGCCTTTTTCAAGTAAGAACGACCTGCTCTGCTTTCAGAAAAGAATCTCTTGACATCTGCCGGCAGAGCAGAAATCTCACACAGTGAAGGTACAAGAAGTAACTGAAAAGTAATTAAAGGCCAAGTGTCTGTGTGCTGGGAAACCGGGAGTGCTTCTGCCTGGGAAATCCGGCAGCAGCCCTTGCGCTGAGGCTGCAAACAGCCGCTCTGCCGTGGGGGGCCCTGCTTCATTCTCCCCCGTCAGCTGCTCCTTCACCTCCACCTCTCCCCCCTGCAGCAGCTCTGCATAAAATCGTCACTTCTCACTGCACGTGGCTGTGGATTGCTGCAAACGGGATGTACCTGGTTGCCATCGTGTTTCTCTGCAAGCTTGTCCTGCCTGAGGTGCTGTCAGCCTGCAGATCGTCACCTCGTTCCTAGGTGAGTGTTGCTGCTTCTCCTGGGGTCTCCTGTGCATCTTGTTAAATGCTGACAAAATGCCCATGTGAAAATAGAATTAATCATCAGGATAACTGCTGAGGAAGAATCAAGATTTAAACAAAACCAGGCTCCTGTCCAGAACACCTGTGTAGTTCATCTTGCCTGTTTGTTTCTTCCCATCACCTTCAAGCTCCTGTTCAGCTCTGCTTTGCCCTGCATCTCCGCTTGTTCTCATCCCCATTTCATGTGGCCAGGCAGACTGACTTCCTCCTGCTCCTTTTCCCTGGTTTTCTCCCTGTGAAATCTGTTTGCTGTAATTGCCTGGTCTTTGTGGAAACACATTTAAGAACTGCTCTGGCAGGTTCCCCCTTTCAGGAGGTGCCTGTGGCTGCAGGGATGCCGTGTGGAGCAGGTGGGACGGGGCTGGTGTCTGCTCCGGGTCGGGTTCGCACCCTCGGGTGCTGCGCAGAGGCCGGGTGCTGTGGGCTCGTGGCAGTAGCTCGGGCTCGGAGCAGAACCTGGTCTTTGGGGAAGACGTGAGTTTTCCTGAAGTGACTCCCTGTGCCGAGGCTGGCTGGCGGCCTGCAGCCGGCGTGTGCCCTGTGCCGGGGAGCTGGCCGGGGGTGTCAGGGAGCGGAGAGGTCTGACAGCACCTTCCTGGGCGCTGGCTGGGACAGGCCGGGGAGGGCTTGAGCTCTGTGTGTGGTGTCAGGGGAGGCGATGCAGCAGGTGGAGGCGGCTCATCTCTGATGGACCTTTGGAGGCAATTCCTGTTGGGGATTTAGGTTTTAGGACAGTTAACTGAAATCTTGTCTTATAAGTTATTGCTGATCATCACGAAGAATGCAACAGCTCACCATGGCAGCACATCTCAGAGGGGGTTGCATCTGGATCCAGGGGATGCTCCTCTGTCCTTAGAACTTAGGGAAGGGAGCTTGCAGGTGTCAGTAGTGCTGCTGCTGAGGAGATTGTTTTTGCCGGAGCTGGGGAGCAGATCCTTCCCCTGTCTATCCTGCGTCTGCACTGTGAAAGCTTGTGCACAGCAGCGCCTTGGTGTCTGGGCCTTCTGTTTCGGAGCTCTGCAGTCAGGTATTTAATAGCCTGCTCTGGTTACTGTTGTCATGGTCCTGTTTTCCCTCATCCTTCACTGGCCCTGGTGAGCAGCAGGCATCTGAAAGTGGTGATGAAAATGTGATGGATCAGGAGAGGCAGCAGGACCAGTGGCAGTGAGAGATTTGTCAGGGGTTCAGTGTCCCAGGAGAAGCAGCTGAGAGGTTTCAGAATGGTGATCTGTTTGAAGAGGGGTCACACAGGGTCACCAGGACATCCTGAAGTTTAACTCTGTGTTATAAAGAGATATTCCAGTCCAAAGTTCAGGTAAGTAGCAGTTATTTCTTGGTATATTGAAAGCAGTTAGAATCTCCTCTAGTACTTCTGTCGTTGCCAGGTGTTGAATTGGCAGCTGACAGCCCCAGAGGTCTCGCTTGTGTCTCAGCATCTCCCACGTCACAGCAGCTGCTCCTGTGTGGCTCGGCTGCGTGCATTGCCGAAGGGCCTGCACACATTCCTCGCTATCCCATTGTTTCCTGCGGGAAAACGGAATAGGGAACAGTGGCACTTTGGGGATTCCATCCTGGGCAGGCAGTGGGATGTGCCTGAAACTGTAGTTTGCCCGTATGGGGAGTTACTGCAGAACCAGGGCGTAGGGTTGGGGAGCCAGAATGTTCCAGCAGCCATGGAGAGACAAGTATGCAAAGGTTCCAGCTGCCAGCCTGCACACCCTGGGTGTGCACGTACTCGAATGCAGGGCTGCAGTGCCCCGGGCTGCAGAGGTTGTTGTGTAGACAAGCCCTTGGTGACCGGCATAATTCTGCATCTGGGCAGTGCACTGGGCTATTTACCCTGTGACACAGAGGTGCCTCTCGGGCAAAGCAAAATACTAAGAGATGTTTTTGACGAATGTTAATTTTCTCTCTGATTTCCTGCTGCCTGAACTGTTTTGTGGAATCCTGACTGTTCTCCCCAGCTGTCCATCACCCACTCTCCTGTTTTGATGGCTCTTGCCACAGACAGCCTGGTAAAAAGATGTTGGTTATTTTCCCTTTCCTTTTTTTCCCCTTTGAGAAGTCCCCTGAACCTTTTGCAGCTGTCCTGACTCTGCTCCCCTGTGCTCCCCGGGCAGCAGTGTGGCAGTGAGAGCTGCCCCCCGGGAGGAGGTGTGCTCTGCTGGCTGTTCAGGAGGTGGCAGCGCTGGGCTCTGTGCTCATCTCCAAAGCTTCTCTGTTCTCCCTGGGCAGTGGATTTGAGTGTTCTGCCGTTCCGAGTACAGGAACATCTGTGCAGATACAAGCCCTCGAGCTCATGGACTGGGTTCGTGAAGCCCCGATTCTTTTAATCTCCTTTGGGAGCTCTATTGCCCCACATTTTCTCTCTCAAACTGTTTCACAGCTGGCCTTCTTCCCCAGGCTTTGCCTCGTCCCTGCTCAGACTCGAGCTGTTCAGCTCCTGCAGGCCCGGCCCAGCGGCTGTTGGGGGATCTGAGCTGCTCAGAGACAGCAGGGCCTGCTCTCTGAAGGAAGCAGATTTTGTGGTCTGACTCTGATCTTGCCGAAGCTGCTTTTGTTACCCTTTCAGAAAATGGCTTACTGCGGAGTTGAGTAAGTTCGTGATGGGCCTGGCGATCTCTTCCAGCCTCTTTGTCCTTCAAATTCACTGCCTCTGCAGGCACTGTCTTTCAAGACACCTGTTCCCTCTTCACTTTTTAATTGCTCTGATGTCCTCTTGCTCGAAGGAGTAAACTGTTGCTGATCAAGTATTTTGATGGCAAAAAGTGCTGTGCTGGCAGGATCGTTTCACTTGTGAATTGTGTTTAGGAACTGGCTGACCCTTCCCATTTTCTGTCTCCATTTCTTCAGTCGCTTCTTGTTACTAGATCCCACGCTTCCGACAGTGCCTTGTCTGTAGACGCTCAACAGCTTCTGTTCCCTTTTTTCTTTAAAAGTCAGAAGTTTCAGAAGAACAGCCAACCCCCCCCCACCTTCTGACTGTCCATCACAGTAACGGAAAATATGCGTTCCAGCTGAGCACTGGGGTTAAGCCAGCTGCTCTTTAGGCTGCATTCTTAAGGCAATGAGCCACTCTTCTGTCCTTGACGTAGCGGATGAGCTTGGTCTCTTCACATGGCTTTCCTCTGCGTCTCTTTCCTGCTGTTCTAAGAGAGTGTTGAAGCAATTTACCCTGTGTGTGTTAGCACGAGATGCTGTCTGAGGGGGAATTTTTGGCAGTACCTGTGCTACTGAATTAAAGAGCAGCAGTGAGTGTTGCGCTGAAGCGGTGCTCGGCCATCTGTAGCGCTAAACTGTCGGATGTTTACGGGTACAGGTTTGGCCCATGTCAGCGGAAAAGCTCAAGCCGTTCCTTGGCAGCGCTCACGAGCGGGGATGGGCCAGGGGATTTCCCAGCGGGCATTTTTGGGCATTCTGCAACCAAATTTTGTATAACAAAATGGAGAAGGGTAATCGTGCCAGTTGGCCTCCATTCCAGGGGATGGTCCCAGGCACATGCAATTTGTTGTTGTAGAGTTTTTGTATAGTTCAGTGGAAGGAAATTGGAAACCGGGAGTGCCTGCTTAGTGAGACCTGGGGAAAGCTCCTTACCTTTGGTGTCGCATCATTACAGAATTTGGTGCCAGAGCCCTTTCCTGGGGAGTAAAACTTCATATGTCCGAGGGTTTCAGAGGGTCCCCCATGTGAAATGCATCCCCCAGGACGGTCTGGGTGCTTGGTATTGTAGCAGAGCTGGCTTCTCCCACCCAGGACAGGGTGAGCAGAAGGGCAACCCCATGGAGCCGAGGACGTTATCCAGGGTACGGACCCCAGAAAGAAGGGAGGTGTGGGGCGAGGGATTTTTAAGGTGTGGTAACGTAACACTTTTCCCTGTCCCACTGCCTCTGTTAAGTGTTGTTTTTGTTGTTAGTGTTTGAATTCAAGTGATAGTCTTGTTTCCTTCCCCTAAGAAGTCTGTCTTTTGCCCCTGACTGTAATGGGTGAGCCACCCGTCACTGTCACTATCTCCATTCCTGAGCTTTTTGCTTCATTTCTCCTTCCCAGCACGGGGGGGAAGGGGTGAGTGAGCGGCTGCGTGGTGCAGAGTTGCCCTCTGGGCTCAAATCAGGGCCAAATTTAAGGATGGTATCCACCTAAATAGGCCAGAAAGTGAAAATCCTCCAGGAGCTATGGCGAGTTGATGTCACGTTTTTAAATGTTTGGAAATGGCACGGGACATCGTGTTCGGTTTGTTGAGATTTGTAACACTGGCGCAACAGGGGGGTTGGATCCCTGCACAGACCCCTCCTTGATGCAGCGTGAGCGTGTCGAGCCCCAGACAGCTTTGACAGCAGGTCAAAGCTAAAGAAGAATTTTCCTGCTTCCATGGGAGCAGATAGATTTTTGAGAGCTCTTGCTAGTTCGTTGAACACGAGTCTGGGAACTAAAGTTCTGATTAAACATCTCCACCCAGAATCGTGGGGGGTTCCTCCTACAGTGGGTGAAGCTGTGGAGGGTCAGATCGACACATGGGTCAGGGGCTGCATTGGCCCCCCGCCTCCCGCTGCAGGGATGAGCCCAGGCAGAGGCGCTGTGAAACAAACATCGAACCTTTAATGAACTAAGCCGGAGAGCGCCGGGAGAGAGCTGGGGCTGGGGCTGGAGCGGGCGGGCGCAGGCTGCCTGTGGCGGGGATCCGGCTCCACGTCTTCTCTGCCCGCCTGTCGGAAGGGGCCGGGGGGCGGGCGGCACTCTGCCCCGTGGCGTCCCTCAGGGTTCTGGCTCGCTTGGCGGGCACGTTGTTGCCATCGGGTGCTCTCCGCTTGCTGCTGCCCGCCTGCTGCCTGCTGCTGCCTGCCGCCACGCCGTCCCCGTCTGGCTTCGCCTCCCGCGGGGTTTTTGAGTGTGTTCCCACCCGTTGCTCCACCAACTTCCTCCTCTTGGGTGGGATGTTGTCCCGCAGGGAGGTCTCTTGTGCCCTGGGGCCCCTGGCCGGCGCGCGGCGCTTGGCCTGCTTGCCGCCCCGCCGGCACAATGCAGGCAGCCCCCGGTAGGTGATGGCGCCCAAGGGCAGCGGCACGTGGGTCAAACCCACCCGGGGCTGCCTCCGCGGCACCTCCTCCGCCAGCTGTGCCGTGCGGGGCGGGTGACAGCAGGAGGGACGCGGGGGGCTGGACAGGGGACTCAGCAGCGGGACCCGCAGCAGGACGCTGTCCAGGAGTCGCTGCAGGGGATCCTTCCTTGGGCTCTCCTCTGAGCTCTCCTCTGCCTTCCTCGGAGGACTCTCCGCAGAGCTCTCCTCGACAGTCTCCGAGGGCCTCGGTGGCAGCCAGGTGGGCAGTTCTGCCGCCATCCCGCCCTGCTGCGCCGTGGGGTCCTGCGAGGGGGAGGCCGGCACCCCCCAGAAGGGGTCGGCGTGCCCCAGCATCGCGGCTGCCAAGCGGTCCTTGGGCCAGTCGCCCTGCGCCCCGTGCCCGAAGAAGTCGGGGGCTTCGCTGGAGGGGGCGGTGCTGGCGAGGCTGTCGAGGACATCGGGGAAGATCATTTCACCTTCCACCAGCATCACCGCCGCTGCCTGCTCGTTATGGCAGCCAGCCTCTGCCCTGTCCTCCGAGAGGTGGGGGAGCTCCCCTCAAGGGAGGCGGTCAGGCTGGAGACATCGGGGACCCTGGGGACGGTGTCCTCGCCATCCCCCAGCCCCCCCGCCACGGCTCGCTCCTTGGGGCAGCCGCCCCCCGCCACGTACCTGCAGAGGTCAGGGAGCTCCTCGAGGACGTCAGCAGGCAAGCTGGGGACACTGGAGGTCGAGATGGTGTCCCCACTGTCCCCTAGACGTGCCACTGCTGCTTGGTCCTGAGGGCCGTCACCCTCCAGCGCATACACGGAGAGGTCGGGGAGCTCATCAAGGCAGGCGGTGTTGGTGAGGCTGTTGGGGAGATCAAGGACATCAGGGACAGTGTCCTTACTGTTCCCCACCGCCACCAGCACCTGCTTCCACGTACTCAGAGAGGTCGGGGAGCTCGCTGATGACGGCTGTCCGGTCTGGGACATCAGGGACGGTGTCCTCGCCGTCCCCCAGCCTTGCCACCGCCGCCTGCTCCTTGGGGCTGCTGCCCTCTCCCATGTAGGCAGAGAGGTCGGGGAGCTCTTGGAGGAAAGCAGTCACACCAGGGCTGTCGGGGACATGGCGGGTGGCGTCCTTGCTCTCCGCGGTGTTGAGCCAGGCGAGGAAATGGCTGGCGGTGGTGTCCTCTGCCTGCTCAGGAGAGGCCTCCGCGAAGGCATCTGGCTCCTGCTCGAGCAGGTCCACCGGCTTCAGCTGCACCAGCTGCCCCGGGGTCCCCATGGGCCCTGGCCCCCCCTGCCAGACGCTGCCCTGGGGCAGCTGGTAGGTGATGGGGGGCAGCTGGGCAGGCTCAGAGGCCGCCGGCAGCCCCGGGACAGAGCGCAGCATGGCGGCAGCGACCGGTGGCGGCGCGGCTGCAGCACTGACGCTCTGACACCCCGTCGTCGGGTGGTTTGTTTCTGCCCCGTTATGACATCACCCCTAACGACAGCCCGTAACCTGGGACCGGCTGTGAGCCGCGCCGCAGGCAGTGGGCTTCTGGGCACGCCGGCCCCTCGCTCCGTGGCTGCCCTCAGCCTTGGCTGAACCACAGCCCAGAGGACACCGGGCCCTGTACCTACACCCCGTTGACGGCTGCTCGGAGCAAAACCAGCCTGGTGACTGCCGTGCAACTTTTCAGTGTTATTCGTCCTGGTGTAAAGCTCCCCAGATGCAGGCACCAGCTGCCCTGGTGCCAGCTCACGCAGGAGGAAGCTGAGGCACGGGCTGGCTAACGCCAGTGATGAAGCCGCAGCTACTCTGTCCCTGCCGTATCTGCTGCCAGTCTGGAGGGTGGAAGGTGCCGCCCGGGGCCGCGGAGAGGAGAGTGGGGGGACAGGGAGCCCCGTCCTGACTCCTCGCTGGCTTCACTCCTGGCCAGCTGCTTTTCCTCTGTGCCATAACATCCACACACCCATAAAATGCACATCAGGCTAAAATAAGGGTTAAGGCTGACATCAAAGCGAGCTGCACTGCGGCAGCTTTAGACCCGGCAGGTGCTGATCGTTCCACTTCTGCAGGAGATCAGAGGCCAAGCGGGAGGCAGGACCCTCCGACGGCGCCGCAGCCCAGCCAGGGGCTCAGGAGTCGCGGAGCAGCACTCACCGGAGGCAACTCAAGACACAGCCACAGGTTTTGGTGTGATTTCAAACTAAACCCAAGAGAGCAGAAAACACTCAGCTTGATACACCTCAGACCAAATACTTCTTCATCGTTCTTCAAGTATCCCCCGTGCAGAACTGATCCCAGCACAGCACTTCACCTCTAGAAGAACGTGTCTAATGATCACAGCAAGGAACAAGGAGCTGAGATCCCCACGTCCTGGCCCTCGCTCTCCTTGAAATTATTCCACACACACACTCACTCACACAAAATAAAAAAGAGAACCAAAAGTTCGGAGAGCTTGCCGGCAGGGCACTCCACTGCCTGCCAGAGCGTGGTGTCACTCACGCCAGCTAGCGCTCTGTTCTGTTTCACACGCCCTGGTTTATTTATTTTCTTAGTCTGAAGAATCTGTTTGTGCTTCTACACTTAAACTTGCTGGTTTGAGCAAAACTACCAGCGGGCCCCTCTCCTGGGGGAATGAGGCCACCAACTTCTGTGGGTGAGAGGGGCCAGTCTGTGTTTCCAGCTCTCACCTGGGGTGTTGATCAGGACGGAGAGCTGGATGCCCCATCCCGCAGGAGCTTCCCTTTGTCGTGGAGCTGGAGCACAGGGACAGAACCCTTTTGGGTGAGTCCTCGACACAGGTGCCCAAAACTAACCAGTAGTGATGAACCCTAAATCCTCCCCAAACTGCATGTATCTCCCCAAATACCCCAAATCCCCTCAAAACCTCCCTGTATTACCGCAAAACACCCATATCCCTTCAAAAAACGCTTATATCCTCCATATCAGCCCAAATCCCCCCATATCTCCCCAAATCATGCCCCATACCCACCCAAACCCCATATCCCACCAAATCACCCCCAAAACAACCCATATTCCACAAATCACCCCAACACCCCTTGTGCCCCAAGATCACACTAACATCTCCCCCAAACACAAGCCATAGCCGTACAAATCACCCCCAAAAACACCCATATTGCCCAAAATCACCCCCAATATCCCCCACTCCCTCATCTTCCCCCAAATCAACTCAACTGCCCCATACTCCTCCTAATCACTTCCCCATATTCCATCAACCCCACCATATCCACCCAAATCATCCCAAAATCGATCCAGGTCCCCCAAATCAATCCAAAACTTCCCCATATACCCCCATATCCCACATAATACCCCCAAACCACCCCAAAACCGACCATATACCTTAAATCACCACTAAAACGTCTTCATATGCCCCCAAACCACTCATATGCCACCAAATCACCCCCAAAACCACCCATATCACCCCAAATCACCCCCAATATCCCCCAAGCCCACATATCCCCCCAAATCACCCCAACCACCCCTTATGCCCCTAAATCACCCCAACATATCTCCCCCAAACACCCCGATATCCCACCAAATCACACCCCCATATCCCCCAACCCACCATATCCCCCCCAAACCACTCCAAAACTTCCCCATATCGCCCCAAATCACCCCAAATCCTCCACAAACACCTAAATCAACCTAAAAACCCTCCATATCCCATCAAACACCCCCATATCACCCCCAAACACACTATACACCCAAACCCTCCTCACATCACCAAATATATCCCCCAAATCACCCCAAATCCTCCCCAGATCATTTCAAAACACCCGTTATACCCCCATATTACCCCAAAGCCCCTATATCCCTCCAAATCACCCCATATCCCCATGCCCTCTCAAATCAACCCAAATCACCCCATATCCCCCAAAACATCTATATACCCCCATACATATCACCCCAAAACTCCACAATCCCCCCAATCATCCCAAAACACACCCGTATCACCCCATATCATCCATATTACCCCAAAACCACACGTATCCCCCCAAATAACCCCCAACTCCCCCATATCCCCTAAATCATCCCCAAAACTTCCCCATATCCCCCCTTATCCCCCATATCACCCCAAACCTACTAAACCACCCCAAACTTCCTCTATATTCCCAAAACCACCCGGACCCCCAAAATCTCAAGAGACACCCCAAGCGTGCTACAGATCCTGCCCCCACAGCTCCCTGAGTGCCCACAGACAAGAGAGGTTTGGGGTGAACCGGGTGGATTTTGGGGGGGGGGGGGTATAAAACTGGAGGATTTGAGGTATGACAGGAATTTGGGGGTGAAATTGAGAGATTTTGGGAACATGGAGTTTGGGATGAAACTGAGGGATTTGAGCCATGGTGGAGTTTGGGGTGGAAAGGGGCAATTGCAGGTATGGGGGGATTTGGGGTGAAATGAGGGAATTTGGGGTACAGGGGGGAAAAAGGGATTTTGCCTACAGGGATGTTTTGGGGTCAAACTATGGGGGGATTTGGGGATGGAACTGGGTGGTTTTGGGGGTGCTGGAGTAAATTCTGGGGACAAACGGGGGGATTCTGTGGTTCCAAAAGAGATTTTGGGGTGAGTGTGGGAGATGTGGCAGTCAAACTAGAACATTCTGGGTGAAAACAGGGGGATTCTGGGTCCAAGGAAGATTTGGGGGTGAAACTGGAAGGCTTTTGCGGTTGCTAGAACAGATTTTGGAGCAAAACTGGGGGGGTTTGACTTTCAAGATAGATTCTGAGAATGAAACATGAGAGTTTTGAGGGTGCTGAGGCTGATTTGGGGGTCAAAGCGGGAACACTTGGGTTCAAAGTGGGAGATTTGGGGGTCAAAAATGATTTTGGATGTCAAATGGGGAAATTTGGGGATAAAACACGGGGTTTGGGGGCCAAACACGGATCTGGGGACCAAGGGCCATTTCGGGGTGAAAAGGGGGGTTGGGGATCAGGGGGAACTCACCCTGCAGCGCCCAGGTGAGGGTGGCCCTGGTGACAGTGGAGGCGCCGTCCCCCACCCCACGGCGTCCCAGCACTGGTACTGGAGGGGGTCGGGGCTGATGCTCTCGGGGTACCCCTGGGGCAGCAGCTCCCGCCGGGGGGGGGGGGGGGGGGGCACAGGTACCCCGGGAACCCCAAATCCCCCCTGCAACCCACCGAAACTGCTTTTGCCACCTCCAGGTATCTCCAAAACAGCCTCGGCCCCCCCAAACCCCTCTCCAACCTCACCCACCCACGACTCCATTGCACTCCCCCTAGGACCCAAATACCCCCCAGGACCCCAATATCCCCCACACCTCCCACAGAACCCCAGTAACACCCCCCCAATAACCCCCCGGTCCCCAGTGCCCCCTCACGGCACAGGCAGGAGTGTGGGCAGGTGCTGGGGGGACACAACGTGCTGGAGCCCCCCGGGGTCCCCTGGCCCCACAGGGCCTACTGCCTGCGACACTCTGCCAGGGCTCCGTGGGCTCCAGGGAGGCGGCCCGGGCAGGAGGCCTCCAGCTCTCCAGGGCCTCCCCTGAGGGATGTTCCTGCAGAGATTTGGTTCGCCCGGCCAGTGGGAATTCCTCCTCTGGAAACACTGGCGTTGTTCTGGAGGGCTGACGGAATGTTTCTCCTGCAAAGGCGGCAGCAGCCCCAGCCCCAGCAGCCCCAGCCCTCGTGGTGGTGGCTCCGGCCCACCAGGGCTGAGCGCAGGGGCTGGGCCCGATTTCCCTGCAGGGGGGGCGGGATCGCTGGGGAAGGGGAAAGCTTTCGTCTAAAACCCCCAACTTTGTCATGGTTCTGATTTTTCCTCAAAAAAAAGCTTTGTTGTCACCTTTTGGGCTCTTCAGACGTTCTGATGTGGGGCTGTGCTTGTCCTTTTCCCTTGAACTCGGTGGGTTTTGCTGTCTGTAGGGGTCTGTGGTGTCTGCGGGGTTGATCTGTCAGGTTATGAGATAGGGAATTTAAACAATTTTAATTAGATGGCGCAGAGCTTGCGCCAAGATGAGGGGGCTATACGTGAAGACATAGCAGGGGCTGACACTGTTGCGAAGATATTATCTTCTGGCTCAAACAGAAGCTTCCTATTGTCCTTGAAGTAGTACAAATCAGCAATAGATCACCTCAAATCCTAACACTAATTGGCCTTGCGGTTTAGCTAGGAGCCAGGGAACAACTGAGGCTGCGCAGAAGAATAAGGTAAAAAGTTCATTCAGCGAGGAAGAGGAGCTACTTCATCTGTATGACCCTCGCCCAGGAACTTGCGACCACCAAAGGAGCTGAACGCGCAGACGCAAGAGGAGGAGACCTAATTACCATGAGAAGCGAGGGGAGGCGGGGAAATATTATGTTTATGTATAAGCATTCTATGAATATGCATTATTTTGTAATATATAAGCAGGACGAGAGCTGCAAGGGGTGCGCATGCTTGTGGAGGAGCGATCCCCCATGCGCCCGGCGCTGAATAAACGTACCTACTTTACAACTTAACAGTTGTGGAGTTAGTTTTTCCGCAAGTCAGATTGTTTAAGAACCCTCCCCGATATCGGGTCAGGACACCACTGGAGGTCACCGACAAACAGGGATCTGCGTTTCCTGCAGCCACTGGGAGGGGATTTAGACCGGGGAGGGGAGGTGGAGTCCTCCAGCAGTTTTGCGAGAAATTAGTTTTCGCCGACTGATAAAATATGGCAACGCTCTGATCACAGAGTATTGCAAACCAGGCAAACCACGTATCGTAGTCCAGCTGATGAATAAGGAGTGAGCACAGCCATCAAATACTTTATGCTGTTCTGGTGGTGAGCACGGCTGAGTCAGCGTGGCGTGGGTTTGTACGCAGGCAGCGACAGTCCACTGCTGCCTGTGACTTTGGCTGAGGCATCATTCAGACGACTCTCTCCTCTCTCCCTGCTCTGCTCGGGCAGCGAGAGGCCTGTGTGCTGCACGCACGAGGTACTGCAGCAGTACAAGTATCTCTGGGTGGATCAGGCTCGCGTGGCTCTGGGCGAAGTCGCCCCTCGGATCCAAGGGCAGCTCCTGTCTGAGCACAGAGGCTGGTCTGGAGCTGGGGGCTGCAGTGTTTGATCTGCTGCCTTTTCCTCGGGGAGCTGCCAAAGAGTTGTTCTGCCGTGGCAGCTGACGGCTGCCCTCTTGCCTCTGCAAAGGGTTAAATCCCCAGAGTGCCGGTGTCGGTGTGGGACTGGCACCCACTCTTGGCTGCGTGGAAGTGTCCCGGCCCTTCTGGAGATGCGCTGCTGCCAGCTGGTGAGACGGGAGGGCGCACGGCTGTGGCTCAGCCTTCCCCTGTCACTGATGGTACAGAACCGCAGTTCAGGGGCCACGTCCCAGGTTTCTGGCGTGATTTTGACGCCTTAGCTGCTGTCGTTCTCATTCCTGGCCCCTCTGTTCCTGTTCCGCAGGGCTGATCTGCCTGGCCGCAGTCTCGTTTCTGGTTCCGTGCTCTGCCAGCAGACGGGGCACGGAGAAAGGGCCCTCAGCGCCGGCTTGGGTGTGACCTCTCAGCTCTCTCCAAGGGGGGTGTCGTTTCCAGAGGGGTGGCAGGATACAGCTGTCCTGCGCTTCGTGCTGACGTCCCCTGGGACATCCCCGCGGGGCAGAACGGCTCTTTCTGCCCGGGCTCTCGGCAGACTGGCAGGGCACCCAAATGTCGTGGTGGGTTTGGTGGGGCTGCAGGGGCGGGGACGGCAGCGCCCAGACACAGAACAACTTGTGTGTTCTGAAGGGAGCTCCAGCAAGGGCGTCACGGGCCGGTGAACGCATCGAGCGGAGCTTCCCCGGTTCGACGCCGTCTGGGGGCGCCTGGCAACGAGAGACCCCAGAATGACACCCACCCCCAGCCCCGTGCCCTGCTCCCGCGCCCGCCGCAGCCAGGCCGTGGCTCAGGGACTCCTCTGCTGCCGGGAGCTGCCAGCCACGGCGGGAGAAACCTGAACCCCCTCTGCACCCCGGGGCCGAGCAGACAGCGGGGGGCGGCGCTGGGCCCCTGGCACTGCCCCGCTCAGCACCCCGGGGTTGGAGGAGCCTCAGCGCGGCCGCGCTGGGCAGGACGAGCCCAGACAGTGCCGGGAGAAACCGAACCCCCGCCCAGCGCCCCCCGCCTGCGGCCCGGCCATCGCTGCTGGGGGTGCGGGCAGCGCAGGCAGCGCGGGCAGGGGCGGGCAGCGCTGCACCAGCACCCCCAAAAGCCCCCAAACTTTGCCCCAAAATTCTCTTTGGACCCCAGAATGCCCCAGTTTGGCCATAGAATGTTCTAACAACTAACCAGTGCCCAGTGAAATCCAGCCCAGCTCCCCAGTACAAGAGAGGATTTGGTGCTGGGACAAATGGCGACGTGCCAGCTCGGCGCACGGGAGCTTTTTTGTGCCCTGAGGTGTCTCAGGAGGGGCAGGATGGGCCCAAGCTTCCCTCCTCCTCCTCCTCTCCGGGCTGGGTGCGGGTGTGCGGTCCTGGGGGCAGCGGCAGAGGCCCGGGGGGACCCTGCTCAGCACACTCAGGGGGGTCCCCGTGGGAAGGACGCTACGGAGTCCCAGCGGCTTGTGGCTCCAGCTTTATTTAAAAAAAAATAATTATTCAAGGACAGCCTGTTTCCAGAGCGTTTGGTCTCCTGAAGGCTCATCAGAGCCAGCAGCACAGCGACCGCAGGCTCCATCTCGATGTCGGACTCTGCTCTATGGTCAGGACCGAGATGGTCTTGGCTGCCAGGGACCTGATGGAGAGTTCAGTGTCTTTCCCCAAGGGCAGGAGCGCTGCGAGAGAAGGGAGCAGAGCAGACGTGAGCCCCCAGTGCCTGCAGAGTCCCCCAGGACCCCCCCCAGCCCATGCCAGCCCCATCCATCTTCTTCCCTGGCCAGGAGGAGCCGGTGAGAGAACCAGAGCGGCTGAAGCTGCTGCTCAGGAATGACCCGTGTGCCCCCGACACACAAAGGAGCTCAGGACTGGGCCAGACCACAGAGTCATTTTTCTGTTTGCCATACGAGCTGGTCTAGAGTTGTGTGTGGCCTCAACGAGCCCGTGTATTGATCTGAGCATCAGTGTGGAGTCTGGACATCATCAGCCTCCTGGCAAGGGGCAGGACAGAGACGGCTGTCCTTCCCCCACAAATTCCCTTCCTGTCTGGGGAGAAAACAAAATTCCTCCCATTTCAAGACCTTACTAAAGAGATATGCTAACCTGTGTGTCAAAGACACACACAACTTTGTGAAACTGCTCTTGAAAAAACATTCTGAAACTACTCCTCTGCCCCCGGAGCGTTTTCCTGGGGCGGGGCTGGGCACGGCAGCACCTGCCCGGGTTCTGTCCCCTACTCACCATCGCAGATGTGCCACAGCCTCTCCTGGCTGAGGATGCTCTGGCGCCGCGCAGCAAGACCTGGGGCACAGAGCTAATGTCAGAGCTCTGCTCCCCCTGGGCAGGGCTGTCCCCCGGCAAGGACAGCTCCCGAGGGCTCTGGGACCCATCAAGACCCCCAGCGAGCCCCACCAGTGGCGACTGGGTCTGGGCGGCCAGAAATGGGTCCCTGGCGACTCACCGATGAACCTGACGGCCTCCTCCCGCACGGTGGCCTGAGGGTCCTTCAGGTAGGGCAGGCTCTGGAGCAGATACTCCTCCACCCTGCTCCTCCTGTGCGTTATCTGAGGGAGCACAAGGGCACGGGGCTGGTGCGGACCCTCCACAGCAGTCCGGACCAGTCCCTCCCGCCAGCACCCCAGCTCCCTCCCAGTGACTCCCGTCTCCCAGCCAGGAGCCCCGTGGGGCTGGGGGCCAGAGAGAGCCGCGGGCAGAGGGGGCTGGGGGTGCCGAGACCCCTCCGTCCCGCTGCCAGGGCCCAGCTGGGCCGGGCTCTCCTGGAGAAGAGCCCCTGGGGGCTGCGTGCTGGAGGGCAGGGAAGGAGGCTGCAGCTGGAGCAGCGGGGCCGGGGCAGGGCGGCGATGCAGAGCGGCACAGCCCCCCCGGGCACGGCTGCAGCCCCCGTCCAGCCCGCCCCGGGGGTTTGGGGGTTGTCCTCACCAAGCACTCTCCGATCAGGGGTGTCTGCCCTGTCTTGGCCACAGAGCTGAGCCTCCTCAGGCCCAGGAACTTGGCAGAAGCGTGGAGGGTGTCCCGGGAAGCCTGCGGAGAAGCAGAGGCTGGGAGATGGCCCCAGAGCCCAGGGAAGGAGACCTGGCATCCTCCTGCTCTGGGCCTGGCTTTGAGCTGGGGGCACGGGGTGATCCCGGGACCGGCTCCCCTTCATTGCTGGGGCCATCCCGCGCTCTGGGAGCCGGCCCCGGCTGAGCAGGGAACTGCCTGTGCCAGGTTCTCTGGCCCTGCTCGTGCTGGGGCTGCAGGGACCCTTCCTGTGGGGCAGGGGGTCCCCACCTCCCCCTCCAGCTCTGCAGCACGGGGACCAGTGCAGCGGGACCCTGCGGTGACACCTTCCCATTGTCCCTCAGGCCCAGGCCACCCCCGTGGTGTCAGCACACCCTTCCCCGTGACACCAATCGCTGTCACTGCACCTTGGCCACGCTCTCGATCTCCTCGTTGGTGTGCAGTAACAGTGGGAGCAGCACACTCTGCACTGTCTTCAACATTTTTTTCTTGTTTCTCCCCACCACGGTCTTCATCATGTCTTGGAAGAGGCGGATGGAGAGCTCCCGCACGCGGCTGCACTCCTGGCAGGGAGGAGGACAGAGGGAGCTCAGCACCAGCCGCTCCTCGCCCACAGGGAGCAGGGGCGTTAGCGTGGCCGGGGGAGAGGAGCTGCTCTGGGGCCGGATCCTGAACGCAGGAGCCGTCGGCCAGACCTGCAGCTGCGGCTCAACGGCCCCGGAGCCCTGAAAGGCCGCGGAAGAGGAGCGGGGAGGGGAAGAGCCCCCAAAGGCTACACAAGAGGAGCAAGGGGGGGACCCCTGCCCAAACGCTTCCCGCATGGCCACACTCAAGGGCAGCCACCTTGCAGCCATCGCCTCGGCTCAGGCGCCCACGGCAGCCTTACATCATCGAAGAGGGGCAGGAGCTTCTCCGCCAGGCTCAGGGAGATGAGGTTGGCCTCTTCCCTCTCCATGTGACCCATCACGCTGATGAACAACACCAGGGCCTTCGTCTTGACATTGGCATTGGCATCTGTCAGGGTCTCCAGGATGTCGGGGAGCAGCACCGCGAGTTTTCTGGCCTGTACGAAACACACCGTTGCCTTTTTGTGAAGCGGTGAAAGACCCCCCCACCGCCCCAGCCCCCACCTGCCGATGTGGCTCCCCTTGCCAACCCCCCACTCACCATTTCAGGTGTTTTCGACAGCGTGTTGAGGCCCGTGAGCACCATCGAAAGGAACACCGGGCTGGGACGCCTCAGGTACCTCTGGGCCTTGTAGAGGGCAGCAAACTCCTCCGTGTCAATGTTAGCGCAGGCCAGGAGCTACAATGGAGACAGCGGTGAGAGACCAGCAGAGCTGCAGGGCTCCCTCCCCGCACCAGCACGCTCCATGGCAAGGGTCTCCTCTCCCCTTGAAGCCACCTCCGAGTCCCCACGTCTCTGACCCAGGACCAGCAACCGCCTCGACGCTGGTTTCTGCCCCTTCCCGGGGTCTCCAGGCTGCGGAGCTGGGCAGGGGGATGCCGGCAGGGGGGAGGGCAGAGCGCTGCCTGTGCCGGGACGGGCTTGGTGGGGCCAAACCAGCACGGGGTGGCCCTGAGCCTGTGGCACGGGGGTCTGGCTGGTGCTGAGCAGGGGAAGGAGGAGGAGGAGGAGGAGGAAGGCAGAGCGGTGGGGCTGGGCGTGGGTCACTCACAGCCAAGGGGTAGATGCAGGCGTCCTCCGTGGCAGAGCTGAACACCCTGCTCAGCCGCCAGTCCTGCAGCACGCCGAGCAGCTCCGACATGACTCTCCGCAGAGCCCAGGGCATGGAGACCAGCACCTCCCACATGGCCACGGCCGCCCTGCGGAGCCAGAGCCAACTCGCTCAGCAGAGCTGCCTCGGCGCCTCCAGACCCCGGCCCTGCCCACCCTCTCATTTCGGGGTGCCCGGGGAGGCAGAGGGGGTGAGGTTCTGTTCCCACGGGGCACGGGCTCCGCTTGGGCCGGCTCTGGCTGCAGGGGGAAGCGTGGTGGGATGGAGAGCCCTGCCCCTCGGGGATAGCCCGCAGTTTTCTGTGGGTCTGGCAGCCAGACGGCCTCTGGGCCACTCTCCCCGTGGGGAACGAGCCCTCAAGGCTGTCGGGGCCGGTACCTGTCACTCATTGGAGAGATGCCCAACAGGCTCCTGACCACCTCCCTGGGGCTCCACTCCGTCAGCAGCAGCAGCAGCGAGTGCAGGCTGCGCCGGGCTGGCTCCGTGTGGATGTGCTCCACATTTCTGTGGATGTGTCTCAGGATTTCTGGCACCTGGAGGGGACACGGGTGAGGATGGTGCTGCCCTTCCCACCCCTCCCTGCTGCCTTGACCTGGCTTTGGGTGCCCGAGAGAGCCGGGTTAGGGCAGGAGGGAAGATTTGACACGTCTTGACACAGAAGGACAGTCCAGCCACGGGGCACTTACATCCGTCAGCCAGGACACGGGGTCTGTCATGGCCATGTCCACGATGTCACCGCCCATCTGCCTGTCGTGCGCATCGTCTGCCGTCAAGGCCTCGATGCCCACGAGGAGAACGTCCGTCTTCTGCGAAGGCCGGAAGTATTCGCCAAACACCTACGGGAGGAAGGACGGGGGAAGGCGTGTCACGCTGAGCTTGGCTGAGCAGCTCGACCACCTCTGGGTCCCTTTGCTCGCACAAGCCGATGACACGGACAAGGGTCCCGGCGAGGGGGGAGCTCGTTACCGTTCCCATGTCGCTGCAGTCAAGTAAAGAAAGCAACCAGGCGCCCTCAGAATCCCATCCCGCTTCCTCTGGAATCTCCTCTGGCAGCGTCTCGTCTACACGGAAACACGGAGGAGTCGGTGAGACAACGGCCATCTCGGCCAACCAGCCTCCCAAGGGGTGAAAAGAGCTTGAAACGGGGGAAACGGGGTCCTGGCATCGGCCCCCTCGCTCACCGATCCGCAGGGCCTGGACCAGGGACACCTCGCAGGGCTCCGGCAGAGAGCTGCTCTCCTGGGGAGCCCCCACCTCCTCCCAAACCACCCTGGGGCTGCTGGGGGGTCTCTCTGCCATCCTCAGAAACGGCTGAGGGACGGTGGGGGTTCAGCTTTAGGGAGCGACGGGAAAAGACGCGGGCTGTGCTCAGGAGTCTCCTCGCTGCGCTCCCGCCCTGTCCCTTCCCCGTCTTGTCAGGCACTGCGGGGCTGCGCTGCTCAGATACGGTGCCGGGGGTGACACGGAGCGATGTCACAAAGGGGTCACATTGTGACGCGTCACCCAGGCCGGGTGGGGCAGGGTTCCGCTGGGCGGGGCGGGGACCCCCTGGCCCCCATCGTGTCCCCTCAGCACCTTCCTGCCCCCCGGCTGGTCCCAGAGGTTCTCACACCCCGGCACGGAGCCCGGACCTTCCGCTGCGATCCGACAGAAACCCTCCAGCCTGCCCCGTCTCTCCCTGGCGGTCACCCGCGGCGTTCGCTCGCCCGTGCCCAGTCTCTCCCCCGCGGCCCGAGTAGCTTTCACCTCGGCAAGAGTTTCCCGGTTTTGGCTGGGAGAGAGTTAATTTTCTCCGGCCGGGAGGGAGCACAGCCCCGGGGCCGTGTCTGGCGGCGGCGGGATCTCCGCTCTGTCGGGGTCACCGGCCGGGAGCGGGCTGTTGGCCGGTGCGGGGCGAGCGGTCGCCTTGTGCATGGCCCGTTCGCACCGAGCCCCGCCCGCGGCCCGGCCGGCGCTGCGGGGGGGCGGGCAGCGCGGGCAGCGCGGGCAGGGCCGGGCGGCGCCGCTCCAGCCCCGGAGAGCGCCCGGCGGCGGCGGCGCGGGGACCGTGCGCGGACGCGGCCCCGCCCGCGGAGCGCCGGCCCCGCCCGGAGCCGAGACGCGGCCGCGGCCCCGCGCGACCGGCCCCGGGAGACGCGGCCGCCCCCCCCGCCGCGGGCGCAGCGGCCCCGTCGCGCAGGGGCGGAGGCGCCGGGCACCGGGGCCGGGCGGGCGCGGAGCCCCGCGCGGAGACGGCCGCGGGCGCGCGGGACGCTCCCGCGCAGGCGCACCCGCGGGCACGGGGCGCGGCCCCCCCGCGCAGGCGCGGTCCCGCGCGGCCCCGCGGCGGGGGAGCGGCGGCCGCCCCGCCCGAGCCGGCGGCAGACGGGGACGGCGCGGATCGCCCCGCGGCTCCGCTCCCGCGGTCGGGCTGCGCTCGGGGGGGCGGCCGGGCCGTGCGCGGGGGGGCGCGGAGCGAGGCGCGGGGCCGGCGGGGCGGCGCTGCCGGAGGGGCCGGCGGGGCCGGGGGCGGCCGCTCGGGGCCGGGACGCCGGTTCCTCCGGGCGGGGGATTCCCGCGGGCTCTGCGCGGGGACCCGGGGCGGGCGGCCGGGAACACGCGGGGGGGATCTGCGGAGGGCCTGCGCGTGTTCGTGGGAGAGAGAAACTGCGCGAGGGGCGGATCGAGAGCGCGGAGGAGAGTTAAACCGTGCGAGTAAAATGGGGGCTTCTGGGCGCCAGGGCCGCGTGGAAATTGCACTTTGGGCAAGAGCGAGGTTGAGCGAAGGATCCGTTTTCCCGCTGCTTCTCAGTGGCACCGGGGCTGTGGGTGTTTTCGGGGGTTTTGGAAAGCTGGAGGTGAGCTGTCTCGAGGGAACGCAGCTGTCGGACCCCCGGCGGTACCGGGCGTTCCCCTGCAGACCCATCTGCCGAGGTTCCCGGAGATCTGGTTTGGAGTCTGGCCGGGGATGGCTGTTAATCAAGGGAAGAGTGTAACGGCTCGAGAAACCAGAATGAATGCCCCGGCTGCTGCCGGTGTAAATCGGAAGGAAACGTGTAGAAGTGTCGGAATTCTTTCTGGTGCAGGAGGAACCCCGGGCAGCGGTGCCAGGATCTCTGGGGTCGTGTGTGTCTGGGAGACACCCGCGGTGAAGCGATGCTCCAGATCCTGGGTTTCTGCTCTTGATAACACGTGCCCGGCTGCTCACGTCCCCATAGCAGCCAGGGGTTGTTTTTCTGGTGGACGGAGCTGTTTGGATTGCTGGTGGATTTTGTATGAAATGCGTAAGTGCAGATTGGAAGGGTTTTGCTTCAGAGGCGAGAGCCTGGAGCCTTTGCTGTGAGCTGGCAGCGCTGTGATTTCTCGTGTCCCTGGGCAGAGCCCGGGGTTGAGAAGAGCCCCGCTGCTGTGCGGAGCTGCAGGCGGGCGCACAGGGGACAGGGCTCCAGAAGCCTTCCCTAAATCGACCTCATAACTAGAATTCAGACCCCAGCTCTTTCCCAGCTCAGGGTACCTGCCCGTGCCTGAGCAGAGGAGACTGGAGATTAAGCTGTTTTTCTGATTTTCTCAGTGCAGCCGTCATCTGCAGCCCTCACTGCGCTTGTCAGCAAGTGCAGCTCCTGCCTGGGGGGACACTGCGGGGTGGATTCCCCTCTGTTAGCCCCCGAGGAGTTACTGTGCCCCCGGAAAGCACAGCTGGTGTGTGTGACCCACCCGCTCTTCCAGAGCCACATGGACATTCCAAGGACCAGCGCACTCATCCCCCTCTTCCAGCAGCTGCTCATCCGGGAGGTAAGAGGGGCAGCGAAGCTCCTGCCCCACGTTTGCCGTGGGGGGTGTGTGGGGTTAGACCAGCACTGCCACGAGGGAGTTGGTTTTGCAGGGAAACTTCCCTGGCTGACAGCTCCTGATGCGAATACCTGCTGAAAGTTTGTCCCATGTTTCTGAAATCAGACCTGGAGCTCAGGAGTGATGAGATCGGCTCTTTTGTGGCGAGATGTAGCCAAAAACTGGTGAAAGACCTGAAGCTCTTCTTTTGAGACCAATTCAAGGTGTTTGAACCAGAGGAGATGAGTTGTGTGTCTAAGAAACCTCTTTTGTGTGAAGCAGGATGTGAGAAACACGGGCAGGGAGGGGTTTGCGAGGTGGCCGGGAGGTGTGAGGAGCATCTGCCCTCCTCAGAAACAAGCTCAGCGTGTGTGCCTATGTCAGAGCACGGTGTCCTGGGGCTGGGGCAGTCTGGAAATAACACGCCGGTTGTTGGGGGGAGGCTGCTGTACTGGGAACCATCCTGACCCGTGATGTTTTGCCGGGAGAACTGTGCTGGGAACAGGCTTGGCTTTCCACCTGACGCTCAGCAGGGTGTGCTGCTCTGCCCTAGGGGTGGAAGGGTCTTAAGCCACCTGGATCTTGCAAAGCCTGGTCTGCACTTCTTCAAACAGAGGCTCTGAGGAGCCTGGGCTGCTTTGTTTGGTGAAATGTGGGCTGGCCTGTGTGGGGGATCTGTGGATCATACCAGAGCCTCTCCGAGGACTTGCATGCTGCTTCTCACCCATATTGCTGCAGAAGAGCCTGTCAGCGCATGATCTCTGCTCCCTGAGCTTAGCAGTTACGCTTTTCTGCCTTTCCTTTGTGCAGGGCTAATGCAGGTACCTGCTCTCCCTCATTCTTCCCTAGATCTTTGACAGAATCCTGTTTATCTGAGCCATTCGACACGCAGCCGGTGGCTGGGAATCAGTGACCTGGTGACTCCATTCTTTGTTGTGCTCCTCTCGGAGTATGTTGGTAAGTGACTTTTGCTGTTTGAAGCACAGTGTTTGGAATGGTTGAAGCGCTGGCATCAGACAGGTTTGCCTTGCTGGAGGGGATGATGTGTGTGTTCTTCTTTCCCAGAACATGGTTATTTTTAGAGGTAAAATAGCTCCCTAGGTTCTAGGGACTGGGCGGTTTAAAGGAGCAGTTACAGAAGCTAAACCTTTACTTGCCAAGTTGCTGACTCAATTCCCACTCGTGTATTAGTGAGCAGTGTTGCCATCTGACAGCTGCCTGCAGCTCACATCAAAATGAGGTGGTGGTACAAGTCTAGTCCTCGAGGCTGAAGGGAAACCAGAGGAAAGAAAAAAAAAACCAACCCTCCTCTAATTTGTCCTGCGGGTTGGGGCCCTGTGGGCACCCTTGGCTGAGTGCTAAGAACAGAGATGGGAGAGGCACACGTGGCGTGCTCTGCCTGGAAAGACTGCTCATCCCAGGGAGTAAAGTGACGGGTCCTTTGCAGGTCAGGGTGTGACCATGCTCCAAGGTGCTTCTTAACAGAAGTGACCCCACTAGCCAAATGGGAACCTTAAAATGTGGTGGATGTCATGTGCTTTCTGTTAGCTGAGATTTGTGTACCTGCTGGGTCAATTTTCTTTGAAAAGACTCATGTTTAAAGAAGTTATAATTTCTGAAAAACGCGTACAAATGCTTTGGCATTCCTGAAAGTCCTTATGTCTTCCCAGTGTAACACACTTCAAGGCTTTGCAGGAATAAGGAAACAAAATGTGACCTCTTAGATGAATTGGCTCCTACCTGTGCAGAGACAGCAGCAGATGGTAGATCGATACGGTGCTAATGCGGTGTCGTTATAAGCCCACAGGTGTTACCTCCAGAACTTGCCTGTAATCAGAATATTGCTGATTTCATACCTTGATTTCAAGTCACTAAAAAGCTGCATAGCCCCTCTAGGGGATAAGAAGATTGGAAAGGCAAGATTGGAATGGGCAACACAGGAAAATAATCAGTGATGCCTGAGTTCAGGAAACAGACACTCTCCTGGGAAAATGTCTTTTCCATCACTTATGGTCACAGCTGCCCACTGATGACCCCAGGGCCAGGGTGAGAGGTTAGATTAAGACCATCAGGGGTGCTGGATGGCACAGCCTGGCTGATTTAATGAGCTGTTCCATAGGTATTGTAACTGATGTGAATTCATCTCTTCACTGCGTGACTGGATCTCATTGTTAGAAGTCCCGCTGCCTGCTCTGGCAGACGGTGCAGCCTGGCAGATCAGCTCAGCAAGCAAGGCTGAGCCACTGGAAAGTGTCTTTTCTTAGGCAGAGTTGTGGTTCTACCTGCTACTTAAATACTTCTCCGTTCTTTCTCTAATTCATGAGGGTGGTATGGGGATGCTGCCCAGTCTTCAGAGAGGAACAAAATCAGAGTTTGTTACAGCGTTGGTCTCTGGGTGAAAAAACAGAGCGGAGGAACTCACCTCACATGGAGCTGGCCCATCTCCTCACTCCTGTGTCCTCACAAGTTTTATTTAGAGATAGACAGATCACATGCCAGCTGTCCCTTGTGAATGGTTAGTGGCAAATGCAGCTCACCCCTCGTGCACAGGAGGATTTGGGAGAGGAGGGATCTGCAGTCAGTGCTGGGAAGGAGAGGGAAGCCCAGGACATGCCTTTCTAGTCAACTTACAGTCCTACTATAGAATCAGCAGACCCTGATGAAAGGGTGAAAAAAGCAAGGGCGTTGATTTTTGAGTCTCTGTTCAGGAAACTGAGCATATTCGATAAAATATGGCTGTGTAGGTACTTAAGCATGTTGGAATATATTGGGCTTGGTTAGTGCTAAAAATACCTTCTTGATTCTTTGTTAGCTTTGTTCTCACTGTAAAGTAATTGATGAGTTTGTCTTTGAACAGTGAGGCTCACCTGGTAATTTTGCAGCATTTAGACAGCTTCGTGGCTGGTTGCCTTTTTTCAAGGCCAGGAGGAGGATATGAAATACGCTGACTGATGCATAACCCTTAGCGTGAGGCACCAGAAGCAAGTCAGGAAGGCAAACGGGAGAGCCAAGTTGCTGAATATACTTCACGTGTCAAATATTCTTCTCAGAAACAAAAGGCATTAGACACGAACAGGACAACTGTCTGTACTCTCACACCATGCGCGGGTTAAATTCTTCCTCTTGGCATGTTCTGTTTGATAAGGACGTTGTTTAAAGTTGATTAAATTAGTTTCACACATCTTGGAAGCCATGGAAAGATGAAGAGCGGCAAAGAGGTGAGATGTTCAGGAGAAACTCACTTTCTGTGATTTCTGGGTTGCCCCATCCCAATGGCATCTCTCTGCCTTGTGTTCCTTCTGAAAAAATCATTAATTCAGATCTCTTTTTTAGTAAAAGCTTTTGTCTCAGAAGACATAAACCTCTGCACTGAGCCTGTGCAAGAAGTAGCCGGTTGTCTTTGCCTGTTACGAGAGAACCCTCTTGCCTGGCAGCTGATGGTGTATGGTGCAGTGGGGTTTAGATTTGGGTGGAAGTGCAGAAGTATCCGGCAGGCCCCTGGTCTCTGTGCTGCCTGGGACGTGGTGACTCGAAGCAGAACCCCTGCAGCAATGACACTGTGCAGATGATGTTCCCCTGCCATCGTGAGCCGTGCCAGCAGCACCTGGACCCCGGAAAGGCGAAGGCACCTGGCACAGGCAGGAGGGGGCTTGGGGGGGTAATGTGCTGTGCCGGGGGGGTAACAGCAGCTTCTGCCCCTCTGCCAGCAGCCTAAACCCGCATGTGGGGCTTCGAATTTTGTCTGTGTACTGGGTAAGAGTTGCAAATTCTGCAGTGTCTCCTCACTATATTTAGTGCGGTGCTGAACTACCCTGGCTCTTTTATTTATTCATTTGACATGTTTTGCATTCATTTTTTACCGTGTGACTGATGAGTAGGGAGGAGAAGAACAAAGTTTTACTCTGAATTCTTGGGGAGGTTTTGGACATTTAAGCCTGTGACAGAACTGCTCCTGATTTGAATAGGAGCCTTGGTGACTGTTGGAACAGATTTATAACTTTAAAATACGCAGGCTGGATTCTCGATGCCCAGCTGAACGTGTTGTGGCACACGTACAATGGAAAGGGAATAACCACGGTGCTGCCAAAAATAAGATTGCCTTTCATTTTCTTTAACTACTTCAATCTGTGCATGAAAAATGATATTTATTCTGCTGTCAACACAGGGATTTTAAATAAGAATCTATATATTGAAAGGATGAAAGCGCTAACAAGCTCATTTAATTTGCAGTGTTCAGAAATATTAACAAACTCCCTTGGTAAGCAGATTCTTCCAGTGATATATTAACGTTTTTTCTCTCGATATTGGTGGCCAGCAGAAAATGGCAGTAGGGAAAATGACGTGGCTTTCTACACATGAATTTAAAGCGATGCTGCAAGGGGCTGTAGGTTCTGTCAGGTTTGCAGACCTCTCAGACCCCTTGAGAGCAGATCGTGCCTTCGGCTGGGAGTGCAAGGTATCGGCTGGGCATCAAACGACCCAGTAGCTATGGCTGATAAATATCAGTGCACATTAAATTTTAATATTTCTCGATACTTAAGTGTGGTTGGGACCCAGAGGATCTATAGCAAACGGCATTTACAAATTGCTGCCCTGTAACGCCCCCGGTAGCCGCAGCGTGCCCGTGGAAGTGCAGACGCTGTGCTGGAATCACTGGCTGGTGGCTGCTCGGATATTTGGGGAAAAAACGGGGTATGTGCGGGCAGAGGCGTGTGTCTGCCAGAGGCAGCCTCTGAAGGGGCTGCGGTTGCTCCCCTGATGTTCCTCTCTCTGTCGGAGGTGAATGAGCTGCAGGTACCTCCCGTGCTCTGGGTTTCGCAGTTTCCAGCCCAGCAGGAGATGTGGGGGAGGGATGTGGGGTGCGAAGGGGCCGCAGGGTTCTGCCTCGGCGTAAGCGCCGACATAACGTGGGGTGGTTTTGTGGGACTTCTCCAGGGGTTTGTAGCTATAGTTGTTATAAACTGACTTCTTAAATTTGGCTGAGTCAGAGTTTCCAATTTCTTTATTTAGCAAGCGGCAACAAGCAAAACAGCGCTGGGCGGCCGGGGAGTCTCGTACTCCAACAACGGCCCGCCCCCCCCAGGGCACTCCGTGTCAATCTTATACTACAAAGTATTACATAGTCATTATACACCTATACATATTCATTACTTGAACCCGCCTACTCCCGCTTCGTATGGTAATTAGCTTATCAGTCCTTTACGCTTGGGCAGAAGTTGTTAAAACTACGGTCAGGGGTCTTCAAATCGTGGGGGGTGGTCTTCTGGGAGGAAGGCCGTAGGTCCTCCTCACAGTGTACGTTTCACCTTTGGCTTGGAATGTGATGATCCTCTGAGTTTGCGGAGTTCTTATCAGTCTAGGCCCAGTAATCTCTTTGCATAATGAGATTTATGGTCGTGAACGTCCTCCTGTTTTATTCAATTATGTGCCTGCAATTCTCCACATCTTCTGTCCTACAGATGCTTCCTCTCTTGTTCCCCCCCCTTCCTGTCACTTTTTTTTTTTTCACTATCATGTTAGTTCAATTAAGCATTTGCTGTTAGTATTACACAATATGCAATAGTTCATATTGCAGTTCGCTGAATTTGATGAACAGACGGTTTACCACCTATCACAATCCCCCGTTTTTCTTTTCACCATTTTGTTCATCAAATCTTCCGAGTGCTTGCTGGCTCAGGATGAAAGTTTCCTCCATTTTTGCTGTTCCTCTCAGAGGTTCACACTTCGTTCCCATGATCATTAAATGAGCTGTTTCTAACTTATTCTTAATGATCGCTACTATCTTATTGAATATACAAGGACCAAAAGTTAAGATTGAAATTATTAATATGAACGGTCCTGCTAAAGTTGATAGTAGGGTACTTAGCCATGAGGAGTGATTAAACCAAGATTGGTACCAACTTTGTTGCTCTTCTCGTTCCTTTTTTCTTTTTTCTAGTCCTTCCCGTAGTTTGGTCATGGTATCTCTTACTACTCCGGTATGATCTGCGTAGACACAACATTCCTCTCGCAGTGCTGCGCACAATCCTCCTTGTTGTGAAAACATTAAGTCTAACCCCCTTCGGTTTTGTAGTACTCCTTCTGATAAAGACCTGACAGATTTTTCTAAAGCAGTAATTGATTGCTCAATTCTTATAAGGTCCTCATCTACGGCCATTCTTAATGTTTTAAATTCTTTGCTTTGTTGTACCAATGAAGCCACTCCTGTACCTACTCCTGTCCCTCCTAAAACCATTCGGGTGGCTATCGTTAATGCTGTGAAAGGTTCTCGCTTAGACAAGTGGTGTTCCTGGGTAACTTGTGAATTAAAAATAAATTCTTCAGAGTGGTAAAAGATTTTAGGGATAATTGCCACCTGAATACAATAGTCTGAGGATTCATTGAAATGTTGCAATGACAGGCAGAGTGTCACTCCTATATTGGAGCAAACCCACTTAGTGTTCTTAGCAGGTATTAACCACTTTGCAGGTCTTTCTGGTTTCTGCGGCCCCTTTCTATTATTCTTGGCACACGATTGTTTCTTGTGCTCTGGGACTTCGCCTACACACAAACCTCTTCCTGCTGTTTGGGTCAATGTAATTCCTTGTTTCTCTGTGCCCCATATACACTGTGCAGGGTTAGTGCCATTTACCCGTTTGGGTCTCTTATTTACTCCTACAGCTTCATAGAAAGGTGGTTTGGTTCCATAACACAGCCAACAATGTTCAGTGAGGTTTGGATTGGTTTTGTTTAGTAATTGGTAACTGACTTGTATCATTTTCCAAAGGGGACTATCCCCAATGGTTTCATCAGATATTGGGTGGTTTGATTGCTATTGATTCTTGGAATTGTTGTTATGCTTTCTTCGGTTTCTCCAACCAGTTCATCAGTCAATATCAGATTGGGCCCTACCCGTATTGAATATTTGGGACCGTTTTTTTTTTTTTTATTTGAATAAAATTGCCCCTATCCCTTCCTGACTCATAAATCCGGATTCCCCAGCTTTTTCCTACAAGCCAACTAGAATCTTGGGGTTTGGTTACATTTAACATGAGATACTGACACCAGTTCTTGGGACCCTCACGAGTTGCTGTGAACCCTGGCCTCAGAGAGTCCTTAGGAGGAATGATGCATTTGTCAGGTCCCCATTGTACCCTTAAATATCTGTCTGGCCCTGCTCCTGGTGCCCAATCTGAGGCTATAGTTTCACATCCCCAATACTTACAATAAAATTGGTCAGGATAATTGCAGTAGCTTTTTCCTGGGTTGGAACTGGGGCAAATATAAAATCCTGAATCCTGGGTGCAAGGTGTTACAGGCACCAGCGTACACAAGGAACTTACAAATGATGGTGCCCCTGATGTTATTACTGTCTGTATTTGTTGTTGATTACCCCTTTCAGCAGTTAGGGTCCATTCAAAAGGTTGATGGGGCTGGTGGTTCAGTCCAGCCCGTGCTTGTGGCATGTGTGTTATCAGTAGTATGCTCAGAATGTATTGAGAAGGGTGGAAACTCCATTTCTTTGTTATGCATATAGTCCAATAAATCCAGTAGAAGGTTGGTAGGATTCTGAAATTTTTTACAACTTCTGTAGAAGGAGGGCATTGCTCCTGTAGAGTCAAGGTGCTTTGCACCCCTTTCTGGCCTTTACTTCTTGGGAGCCTTTTTTCCCTCAGAGTAGGGTTTGAAGTTTTTCCCCACCGGTGTACGTCTCTGCCTCCTCTGCCTACTCTGTTGCGTAGAGCAGCAGTCGTTTCATCTTCTCGGCAGCAGTCGTATTCTTCAGGGGTACGTTTTTACCTCTACTCCAGGATACATAGGCCTCCCAGTTTTTAGCTTTAACTTCAGGCCCTTGACAGGGAATTTGAAGCTGGTATTTTGTAGGCTGGTTAGGGTGAGTGTACTCTTTTTTTTTTTTTTTTTTTTTTTTCCCAATTGTTTTCCTCGTTGTTATTCCAATTTTAAGACCCAGTTAGTTAGTCTCCGTTCCAGTCAGTAACACTGGTTACAGCTAGATCGGAGGTTCACCTTAAATGTATTATGAATCCACCAGCCTTCTTTACATATGTTATACTCTATACACACAAAAGGGAAACAAATACAGGTTTCAATTGGACAAAATATTAATGTCTCACTTATTGAGTCCTTTTGTGGTGTCTTGTACCTTGATTTTCACAGGGTTCATTTAGGTCTTTAGAAGGGTAACTCGTAGATCCCCAGGAGAGCTGGTCACTTGCCAGGACGAATCTCGTATAGGTCCTTTTACACGACTGGCATGCATCCACCCCTTCTCAGCAGTTCGAATAGCAGTTTCTGTAGTGATAAGAACAACATAGGGTCCTTCCCAACGGGGGGTTAAGGAAGATTTTTTCCACGATTTAATCAATACTTTATCTCCTGGTTGAATTCGATGCATTGCTATGTCCAAAGGAGGCCTTTGTACCACCATTCCCCGGGCTTGTAGTTTTTTTCTCCTTGCCATTAGTTGTATTATGTAGGATATTATTCTTGCGTCTTTAATTTGAGGGTGATCAGGGGGCATTTCCAAATCATAAGGCATTCCATATAACATTGTAAAGGGAGATATTCCGGTATCTGTTTTAGGCTGGGTTCTGACATTTAGTAGGGCCAGAGGTAAACACTTAACCTAGGACATCTTAATTTCCTGTGAGTGTCAGGGTTCTCCCATTCAAAGGCAAAATAATCTCTACATTCCTCTTTAAGAGGGCAGGCCCAAAATGCATCGTTTAGGTCGATGACACTATACCATCGATGTTCAGGGTTCAATTGGCTTAATAGCTTGTGAGGGTTTGCTACTACTGGAACCTAGTAACAGTTCTTTTGTTTATTTCCCTTAAATCATGCACTAATCTGTAACTCCCATCTGCTTTCTTAACGGGCAATATTGGAGTATTAAAAGGCGACATACAATGTTCCAATAGTCCCTTATTAAGGAGTCTTTCTATTTCAGGCTTTAAGCCTTTCTTGCCTCCTTGCGGCAAAGGGTACTGTTTGATTCTGGTCGGGATCTCTGGGTTCCTAATGGTTGCTTCAAAAGGAGGTAATATCCAGTCTACCCACTGTCTCTGGGGTATACCATACTTCTGGGTTAATCTCTTCTTCATCCGCAGCTGTAAGGGGGCATAATCTGACTTTGAGTTCTTTTTCTTCCACTTCCAAATTGACTCCTAATTCTATAATCAGATCCCGTCCAAGCAAATTATAATCTGCTTCTGGTATTAATAAAAATGTTCCAATCACATATTTACATATTGATTCAATAATTATATTATGAAGAACGGGGACTTCAAACGGTTCACCTTTAGCCCCTATTACATTAACTTTTTCTGATGATACCTTACAACCTGGAAGTAAAGCCTGAATGGTAGATCTTTTGGCTCCTGAGTCCACAAGGAACTCTACTTCTTGTTGCTGAGGACCCACTTTAAGTTTTATTAAGGGCTCTTTGTTCTTTGGGGTCCCCAGCACATAGAGCCGCTGACCCCACTAATCTTCAAAGAATATTTTCTCATCTTGGATTCTCTTTCGGCAAACCTTCTTCACATGCCCTTTCCTTTTGCAATAAAAACATTCCACTTCCCTTATATTTTTACGCTCCAAGTCGGAGGGATGACTGCCTCCTTTCCAGGAGCGTCTATCCTTTTGTTCTCCGACAGGCCTTCCCATCGCTGCTAAAGCTCCTCTCTGTCCCTCTCTCACGGCCATTGCCAATACCCTCGTTTGCTCTCGTATTTGTTTTCTCTGGTTTTCCTCTTCTCTTCTAACATAAACTTTCTGAGCTTCTCTCAGTAATTCATCCATTCCTCTCTCTTGCCAATCCTAGATCTCTTTCAGCTTCTTCCTAGTATCTACCCAGGACTTAGCCACAAACTGAGTTTTAACAAAGCCTGCCCCACAGGGCTGGCAGGATCTACTCCTGAGTATAACTGTAAGCTTTTTCTCAATCTTTCAAGCCGTTCAGTAGGTGTTTCATATTTCTTCTGTTGTTCACTAGAAGCTCTATTAATATTCTGCCCTCAGGGACTGATTCTTTTATACCTTGGACTACAATCGTCTTCAGGTCTTGCATATGGCCTCTATCAATTTCATTCTGATTATTCCAGTTGGGTCGAATTAGAGACCGCTTCATATCTGTTGCCGGGCTCTGCTGATGTTGTTGGTCCCAGATTCTCATTCCTGCCCTCCTGATCATGTCTCCTTTTTTCGGCAGTGAATAATATAGCTATTATGGCTTGCATTTCATCCCAGGCATAAATATTCGGTCCTAAAAATTGATCCACCCTCTCCGCCACGCCTAGGGGGTCCTCCCATTGCAACCTCCCTTAGGGGGTACAAGTTGCTGTTGCCTTGTCCTGCTCTAGTCTGACTCCCGGTTACTCTTTGCTCCCTCGGGGAATTTGGTGGGGAGTCTGAATCTCCTGGGTATTCTGGTGCAGTTGGGGGAGGTGAAGGCTCCCGAGGTGGGCAGGGTGATTTCCTGACTGGGTCTGTCCCACTGCAGCAGGATCAGAGCCACCAGTCAGAACATCGTCAATATATTGATATATCTTGACCCTTTCCCTAGGAGGGATTTGAGCAAGCTCCTACACCAGTGCATAATGAACGATGGTCAGTGGATGGCAGTATCCCTGGGGGAGGTATGTAAAAATAAATTGCACACCTTCCCATATAAAGGCAAAGCCATCTCTGTCTGCCTCCTGTATTGCAGTCAGTTTAGCTATGTTAGGGACTGCAGCTGTTAGAGGACCTGTATGGACACATAATCGCTGATAGGCAACTGTCAGTTGCCACTTCCCTTCAGCTTTATGGGCTGGCCGCACTGGGGAATTATAGGGTGAGTGACTTGGAATGATTATCTCTTGTTCCCGCAGCTCTGCTGTTACCAGAGCAATCTCCTCCGTGGCACACAACGGTAAGGCGTAAGGTTTCACATGAACAATTTTAGAAGGAGGAAGTGCCGGCGCTTGCTGTAAAAGTCTTATAGAGGCAGTTGGGGACCAAGATTTCCATTTTCTTCCTTTTGAATCTACCCAGGCTTGTCCCGTCAATAGGTCAAGTCTCAGGATATTTGTGGAATTTTTTTTTTTTTTTATTTTTTGTTTAGAATTATAATAGTTTCTGTTGCAGTTTCATTCCCAGGTAACCAGCATTTCACCCGAGCAGTTAGCTGTGGCTTAGAGTCCCCGAAAACATCTGTAACCCAAATCTGCTTTTTGCCAGCAATGATGCCGTTCCGCTTGGTAATATCAGTTTGGAGTGCTGAGACCTGAGCACCCGTATCTACCAGAAAAATAACTGGAGTTTTAAGGGAGCCAAGCGGAAAAGTAATCAACAAGTCTCCCTTAGTATTTTCTGTGAGCCTCCTTAAATGGACCCACCCGCCATCCCCCGGCTCACTTACTGGGGATGGCACGTCCAGTTTCCTGACCCTAAATCAATCAAGTCCTCTTCAGGGGCAGTTGGTGTTTGTGAAGCAATTACCACCATCTCGTTAGTTTTCAGTTCTGTCCCTCCCTTCGTCCGAAAGGTCTGATCGGTTGGGGTGGGGGCAGCTTCCTTCTGCCTTTCCAGGCTCGAATGAGCTTTTCTAAAACTGTAGTAGGCAGACCATCCATTAACTCTCGGGGAATCCCCTGTCTCGTTCCCTCAGTCCACAAGAGGTTTCTCTTTGCTCTTAAAACTTGTGGAGTGGAAGGGGACAGATTTTCCTGCTTTTCCATTTTGCATATGGATGGCTTAGGTTTACCTGTTCCCCTGGTAAGGCCCATTCTCCGGCCATAATTTATTAAGTCCTGAGCTATCTCTTACCAAGTCATGGGCTCTCCCCCCTGCCCGTCTCCCCCCTTGTGAGGCTAATGCATTCCACAAATGATCTTGTAATTGTACTGCATGTGATTTCAAAGAGTCCGGCAAGCCCTGAATCAGGGGAGTCATTTGATTGGGATTATCAATTAATAGCATCGGGGCAGGCTGCTGATTTTGCCAGACTTGTAAATTCCTGTTCACTCTTCGGAACAGAGCCAAGATCTGTCCGGTTGCAGGTTTCTTTTTTCATTCATCCCTTTTTCAGACCGTGAGATGATTTTTTTAAATTTTTTTTATTAAATTTGGTTTTCGGTCTAAGGCATCTGAGAGCTGTTCTTTTTGCCTCTTGATCAGCAAGGTTAAACCCTCGTTTTAGAGGGTTTAGCCCCCTCTGGTGTAGATAAATGTTTAAAGTTTGGCAGACCCACTCTTCAGAGGACCCCAACTCAGCCCAATAGAGATGGTCGCTCCTAATTTGTTTACCTTCTCAAACCTCCATGCAATAATAAATCATTTTTACTTTGTCCTTACCCCGCCTAGAAGGGGTAATTTTCCCAGTTATTTCACGTCAATCCTAAAGGGCTATCTGGTGGTATCTGAGGGTACCTCACTTGAGTTCCCACACCACCCATGGGATCAGAAGGCTTGCTGTTCTTCTGTCCCATCTTCTGGAGCGTCTGCACACACTCACACACTCTATTCCCCCTTCTCGTGGCCCAGTCCCTCGCGGGATATGGGAACCGCACTACTGAGGGGTCCGCACTCGCTTCGCCCTGCTGGGCGTCTCACACACCACGCTCCAGGCAACCCAACCCCAACCGAACGGGAAACCGGCCTGTACTCACGCAACCCTGTGCGTCTTCATCCGGGACTTCGTGCACAAAGATTATGGGGTTAACCGGTGTTCTTTTACTTGCTGCCGAATTTTAGGGTTCGTCGGGCGGGGCTCCGACAGACCAGTCCGCAGGCGGGGGCCGCTGAAATTCAGCGGGGCGCCTCCCCCGTATGAGACTCCTGCCGGGAAACCACGATCCGAGTCACGGCACCAATTTGTTATAAACTGACTTCTTAAATTTGGCTGAGTCAGAGTTTCCAATTTGTTATTTAGCAAGCGGCAACAAGCAAAACAGCGCTGGGCGGCCGGGGAGTCTCGTACTCCAACAACGGCCCGCCCCCCCCAGGGCACTCTGTGTCAATCTTATACTACAAAGTATTACATAGTCATTATACACCTATACATATTCATTACTTGAACCCGCCTACTCCCGCTTCGTATGGTAATTAGCTTATCAGTCCTTTACGCATGGGCAGAAGTTGTTAAAACTAGGGTCAGGGGTCTTCAAATCGTGGGGGGTGGTCTTCTGGGAGGAAGGCCGTAGGTCCTCCTCACAGTGTACGTTTCACCTTTGGCTTGGAATGTGATGATCCACTGAGTTTGCGGAGTTCTTATCAGTCTAGGCCCAGTAATCTCTTTGCATAATGAGATTCATGGTCGTGAACATCCTCCTGTTTTATTCAATTATGCGCCTGCAATTCTCCACATCTTCTGACGTACAGATGCTTCCTCTCTTGTTCCCCCCCCCTTCCTTTCACCTTTTTTTTTTTTGTTAGTTCAATTAAGCATTTGCTGTTAGTATTACACAATGTGCAATAGTTCATATTGCAGTTCGCTGAATTTGATGAACAGACGGTTTACCACCTATCACATAGTTAGTGCAGCGATTGTGCTGCGGGTAGGAGACTCAAGCATCATCATTTGTTACCGTTTTGAAGCTATTTCTTTTTTGAACGTGGCAGCTATAGGCTCTGTGGGAAATGTTGGCCCTGTAAGCCAGTGGCAAAACTGCTGCTGATTTTAATGAGGTCTCTTGATTCTATCCTTAAATAATATTTTGGCGTCTGTTTGGTTTGTACAGCATTTATTTTCATCAGGGAATGATCTTCAGAAGCTACTGAGCGTGTGTGGTTTTGATGGTTTTTGTTACATCATTAAATCAAAGTAAAAGGAATATAGAGAAATTAGTTTGTCAGCTGTTAAGAGCTGACACCACAAATGGCTTCTTTTTATCTGCTAATCTTTATTTTATAGTGAGCAAACTCTGGGGCATCTGCTGAGATGGGGAAGAAAAAGACGTAGAGGAGAGGTGGTGGGGAATGAAAGAAAAATCAGCTGTTCAGCCTTTGTTCTACTCTACCACCAAAGGGCTGTTAGAAGAAATTCAGGCATTAGTCACTTTAGCCACAAGGTAATCTCGATCCTCTCTAAAGCCTCATTTTAAAATTAACATCCTGATCTGGGTCCAGTCTGGTTTTGGGGGCTGACTGTCTGTGGCGGGTCTCAGCCAGTTTCACACCAGTCTTTAGTACTGGCTTACGGCCCTCAAAAAGGGTCTAACGTGCAGTTGTTTGTGATAGATTTTGTTACAGATTAAACTGTTATTGGGCAGAAATCGGACCCAGGAGCTGCAAGGCTGTTTTAGAGTGTCAGCTCTGCAGCTCTGCTACGCTTTAATGAACAGAAAAGTTAGTTTGAACTGTTTCCATGTAGTGTTTGACGTGGGCTAGGAGCGTGCAAACAGCCCCCTGAGGTGGCGTAGCTGAAGGCCTAAGAACTTGATTATGCCTCTGACTCCTCTTTGTCAGGAGAGACATCATTTACACCTCTAACAGTTTCAATGAAGCGTGTCAGCAGGTGAAGAGGACTAGGCTGTGAATGAAGTGTTTAGCTAACCCACCCGGTGAGTTGCTGACAGGGATACATAACGTTGCCTAGACACGGGAAGGATCAGCTCTGGGGTAAATCCTGCGTACATACACATACTGTAAATCCGGTGCACGTACACACGCGTGTAAAATTCCCCTGTTCTCGGTGCAGCCAGGAGGGAAGCTGTGGAGCTTTCCGTTGAAAGCTGCGCTCTGTTCTGGATGTAGAACAGCCATAGTGGATGCTTCAGAACAAAGGATTTCTCTCATTTACTCGCTCTAGTACAGTAAAATGCAAATATAAGTTCACAGCTTCTAAAATACACTGCCAGGTCTCTAAATGCTTAATAACCAGAGGAGAGAAAATAACAGAAAACTCCTACTCACCCTGGTTTTAAGGAGTTTAATATGTTGTGGGCAAGATGTTTCTGAAAACTGTGCATTGGCAATTGTATTGTAGCCTCAGTGCAAGGAGGCCTGAGGACGATGCTGTTCACTAAAGAAGGGTGAGCAAGGAAACTACTGTGGGAAACGGGTGTCAGAATTCTCGAGTTTGTTTTCTCGTGCTTTCATTTGATTTTGGTTGAGCTCCTACAGTGGATCACAATTTACTGTGGAGAACATGCCGAATAAATATTCAAGAGAGTGACTGTGAAAAAGAAGGGTAATGGTGTGAGAGTCTGGCACAGCAGCAACATCAAAAACCTCCCGGTGTGGCTGTTTGTTTTGGAGAGCAGTTCGGGCAGGGCCCCGCAGGGATTATTGCAGAGCGTGTTTCCCTACAAAAAGGGGTTGGGTTGCTCTGTCAGACGGGTGGGCACTGCCGTGCTCCTGTGAACCCCTTTGCTGAGCTTGCGTGCAGAAAATGCACCTGGCTGTTGGAATGCAAACTTCAGCTGAGACAAACAGGTCTGCGGGTGCAGCAGAGTGCCTGGGGGTGAAGCATCCGTTTGTAGCTGGGATTCTTGCTTTTGCCCTCTGATGGTTTTGCCTTTGTTCGTGTCAGTTGTGCTTCAGCCAGTGCTGGCTGCGCCTCAGTTGTGCCCTGGTTCCTGTAGGGGTGTATTGGAAAGACCTTTTGTAATTTATCAGTTATGAACGATTGTTACGCAGGAAGGTTGTTTTGTGGGCACAGATGCCGAAAATGTTTTAAATTTCGTGGTGGCAGTCAGTTAAATGTGTGGATTTAGGAGAGAAGGCTGTAGTTAATTTGAATTCCACAACTTGATGGAAGGAATGAGTGCTCTCAGGAAATGCAGTTACCGAGTTTTCAAGATGTTTTGAAGGAATTTTGCTTCCCCAGTATATACATTCACTGGATCAGTTGTGATGTAAAAAATGCAGTCAAAACAATAGTTAAGTTGGGTTTTGTGCATAAAATATTATCTGTGTTTATTGATTGTCACTGGCAGTGACACATGGAGTGAGGTGTAGCCAGTTTTAAAAAAACAATGCTTTCTAACATGGTCTTCGTGCAGTGGGTGGGTAACCTGGAAGCTTGATGCCAAAGTATGTGGCGCAGGTTGAAAGTCTGGATGTTTTCCAGGGATTGCAGGACAAGCGTATGGAAGTGAAATCCAAGGAGTGTTACCAAGGCGACAGAAATTCTGGTGTGAAAATGGTAGGACACGGGAGGACTCTTTCTGGGGGCAGTCCCTTCTGCTCTTCCTGGACAGAAGATGTTGCCCTGCCTGAGTGCAGTGTGGGGGCTGGCTGCATTGTAGGAGTGGCCACGCCAGATGCAAGTTCTGCAGTCACGGAGCATCCTCAAATTAAAATTGATTCCAGCTGTGGAAGTTCAGAGCTGGAAGTCTGTGTGAGAGCTGGTTATGTCCGCAGTGCCCAGGAGAATACGAATTGTACGAGGTCACAATCTTACTCCCTGAGCTAAGGGAGTGCTGCTGATCTTCTCTTTGGTTTTTGAACTTTGATAATCCACTGTCCCACGTGGCCAAACAAGGCAGATCTTGTTTTCTGTGTATCAGGCGATGGCAACAATTTCTTGGCAGCTGAATTAATCTCAGGTTCTGTACCATGACTTCCGATTCACATTAGATTTCTCATGTCGAATGGTGTTTTAGCCTCTCAACTCTATTCATAGGAAGAAAAAATCCCGGGGTGTTTGTGTTTTAAATTTGATCTCCCCTGCATTCTGACACAGCATGTGTATGTCCCAGGCCCCTTCGCAGATAAGGATGTGAAAAGCACTGTGGCCGTGACCAGCATCACTTCTTTTCAAAAACCAGTTCTTAAACTTTCAGATTCTAGATGAACAAAAAGGCTGTTTGTGTCAGCGTAATACGAGGAATTAACTCAATTTCAAAGACTGGTCTGTGCTGCATAGTAAGATGAAGTCACTGGTACAGCGTTCATTTTAATAAGGTAAATGAATGAAAATTGCAGGAAAAGGAAGCAAAGATTTAGGTCACTCTTAAAATACATGAAAAAAATAGTGACTTGCTGAGGTGGTGGGTAAGCAATCCCCATCTCACACGGGGGATGAGGCTACAGTATGTCTCTGCATGGGGGAGTGCCGAGCAGAAATAAAGGAGGTGTTTTTCCTGCTGTGTGTTTCGTCAGTGAGACTGCTTGCTGGGATGAGTCGGTTTGGTTTCTTACATTGCCAAATATGATGTCAGCTTGTGGAAGTTTTAAAGAAAATGAAGGGAGCTTATTCAAGAGTCAGAAAATGTTTTAACTTGGGGGTTTAAAAAAAGTCTGCTTGTTTGAGTTAACAGGAAAAAAAAGTAGCTTGATAAATATAAATAAAAATACGGAAATGTATGTGCAGGCAAGAGGAAGCTTCTTGAAATAGGGTGGAGTTTAGTTAGTAGCTGGAAGTACAAGAGTTTGTATAAAATCTGAATATGAAGGCACTGGTTAGTGTGGGCTGTTCTGTAGGAGGTGTGAAGCAGTGCTCATCCTGGTTACCCTGTCCCTAAAATCTAAGAAGAGAGCTATTCCTGGGATGCAGACTATCACATGGTAAACTTTCATCCATTCTTTGATGGATGGATGAAAAAGTGATCACTTTCAAAGAGTCCACAGTCCAGGTATCTTCTGTTTAACACTAAAAGATGTTTAATATGGAAGCATTTGCACTGCTCATGCTGAGTATTCTGTCCATTAATTCAATTTTTTTCACAGCTTAGAGTAGGCAAATGATCTGGCCTCTTCCATCTTCATGTTCTTGCATATTAGGACTGACTTAAGAAAGCTGATGGAGAGAGTTTAATTAACTTAATTGGTTTTGATGGGCCTTAAAAAAATAAATACGGCTACAGTTCATTTTCTCATAGCAGACTGTTGTGTGCAAGCCTATATATTGAGTGAAATGTGTCTTAAAATCTGTTGGAGGAACGTATGTGGATGCGGCCCAAGGGATAAGATGGCTCAAGTTTTTAGGGTGAAAAGCGGGCTCCAGGACCTGAGCAGCGCTCCCTGCATCCTCGGCAGCAGAGGAGGTGCCCGGGCCCCTGCCCAGGTGTCCTCTGGGTTGTCTCCAGGCGGTGCTGGAGAGGGGTTCGGCTGCGGGGCTGCGGGCGCTGCGGGCACAGCTGTGCTGGGGCTGGGGGGTTCCTGAACCCTGCGCTTCTGTGGGGAGAGTGCGCTCGGAGTCGGGCTTTCCCGAGAGTGCCGAGGGGGAAAGATGGGGCGTTTGTCTAACTCGGAGATCGAGTGACTGTGGGTCTGGCTAACCAGACGCGGATGTTTCTTCGCCCCAGGCGCCAGCTGTGAGGGCAGCTGCTTTCCTTGTTACCCGCTGCCCTTTTGCCTCTTCCCCCCGCGGGTGCCTGCGGGTCCAGGCGCTCGCTGCCCTGTGTCCGCAGCCTGGTCGGGAGGAGCCTCACAGACCCTGCCTGGGCTTTGCTTAGGCTTTGCTCCACAGGCCCGGTGTGAGACAAAGCTTCCCCCTGAATTCACATTTTCCTTACGAAAACGTGCGTCTGATTGGTTCTTCCAGCTCACTGAGGTGAAGGCTGGGTGGCGTCTGTTTAATAAAGTCCAGAATCCCCTGGAGATTGAAGGGGGGAATGTTTATACCGTCCTGTGTCCTGGTGCCTTGGCTCAGTATTTCTGTGGGTGTCGATGCTGACCTGGGGTTTTATAAGAGACTTTGTGCCGTCAGTAGGTGACTGAAACTGTTATGAACACGTTTCCATGTTGAAGTTTTCCTGGACTCTGGTGGATATCTGAATACCTTACCGTAATTTTGCACCCACAGAAAATGAAAGTGAGCTTCATCACTTTTGCCCCTCCAAAAATGAGAGCTGGCAACAGAAATCACTGTGTTGTAAAGGATCTATGAAAGTCCTGAATTCCCACAGAATTACAGATTTTGTTCATTATGTGAAGCCTATTGATTACCCTTAACGGCAGAGGGATTTTTTTTTTAATTAAAAAAGGACAAGTAATGACTGCATAATCAGCATAGAGTATCTTCTGTGTTGGTCTGTTGGTGCTTTTACTTCAAGAGGCAGCTAAGAATAGAGGAATGTCTGTGAGAGGCACCTGGTTGTAGTAAAGATCACCCGGAAAGCCAATGTGTATGAACAGGTTAGTTGTAAGTAAAAGCTCACTTTGTCTTTTAGATTTTAGCTTTAGTACACACCTTTGCTTAAATGTGCTCTCCCCTTCTTTTAAAGCCTTCTCCATTTTTGTGTGTGGAGCTTTCTCTATGATAGTTTATACTAATGTTTTAGAATTTTGGGGGGAAATAGGGCTGAAGCAGCTAATACTTTTTTTTTTTTTTTTAAGACCAGTCTGAATAGGTGTAATTGAACATCTGGTTCATCGCCTCAGTAGGCAGCAATTCCACTGACGTTCTTGTGTCTCGTTGCACTGTCTGGTGACACCTGGTTAACATGTTAGCTGACGGCTGATCTGATCTGATCAGTGGTGAAGTTCCCAAGGCTGCCAAGTTAATGCCCTGTTTATACGAGTACCAGCAATCCAGTATCACACACAGGCCTAGACTTTTAGTCTTTCCTTGAACAGAGAAACAACTCTGCCTTGTTTTCTGTCTGCTCATACTGAGAAACTTAGCTTGGAAACAGGTTTTGGTGTTTTGTTTTTTTTTTTTTTCTTGGCAGTTTAGACCTTGAAGGAATGGTAAATACTGTGATCAGAGCAGGAGGTCTGAAGTTTTTTGAGAACGTGAGGTCCTGGTTGCTGCTTATTAAGAAAGCTGAATATTGGCTAAGAGGAATTTTAGAAAAAGTGACATCATGATGCTGAGATCTCTTAATAATTACAAGCCCAAATTTTTTTAACCATCTGAGTAACGGGTCTGATTTGTTTGTACATTTTTTTAGGAAATTATCAGAGTGGTGCTGTGAACAGTAGCCCTAGCAGCTTTTCAGAGGTTAAGGCATCTGTGCAGCCTAAAAAATGTATTCCAGAAGAGTAGACTGTTATCTCAAAAGCCATGCTTGGGCTATTGCATATGCAGATAAAGCTGTGCTTTCCAGTATTTGAGTAGGCATGGTGTTGATCCCTGGTCAGTCAGGGCTGTTGTGGCTTGAGGCCAGAGGGCAACTGAGCACCGCGGATCTGCTTGCTCCCTCCTTCCCCCTCAGGAATGGGAGGGAGAAAAGAAAGCAAAAGGCTCAGGAATCAAGATATAATGCTATAGTTGGATATAATGATATATATAGATATATATCTACTATAGATAATAATAGATAAAAAGTGTAATGATGTGATCACATATATAACCAGATACAATTATCTGATTCAGTGAATAAACGAAAAAGCCTGGAAACCATTGAACGGAAAGATGTTTGGCTTTATTAAGGGTGTTGAAATCCATGCTAAATAATCAAAGTTGAATGAATATAGAAAGATGAGTAACAGGAACAGCCTGGGGTTTTTTAGCTGTCTGGACGTTACTGTCAATGTAATGCTGAGAAGAGGTGTTTTTCATCTGTACTGGAATGTTCTTCATGGCAGCATTGAACATAACCACTCTATACCCAAGCAGTTGTTGCAATTTAAATTGTGGCATGTGTTCTGTCAGGGAATGTCCCTGCAGACTGCCTGCTGGGAACCAGGGAGTTAAATACTGGAGTTAGATTCTAACAGGTCCCGGTAATTTAATCATCTGTAACAGCACGAGTAGTTGTGCATGCTGAGATGCAGGTTATCCTGCTTTGCTCTAGAAGCTGACTGCTGTAGGGACCTGTGGTGCCGCTTCCCCCCTCTGCTCACCTAGAAGAGCACAAGAGCTCGTGGCATCAAAGGGATGGAAAGGTTTTCTTGCAGTCGCATCCTCTTTGTAAAAAGACGGGTAGTGGGCTTAGAGGCTCGGTGGTGTCAGTGTGTCCAGCGGTGTGGCATCCCCTCTGTCCCGGCGAGAGTGCCGGCAGGGCTGTTACCGGAGGGCCGGCACAGCCCCGCGGGCAGGTACAGCGCGGTGCCGGGCTCTGCGGCCAGAAACATCGTTAGGGTGACGGAACAGGAGCAGCTTCATCTGTGTCGGAGAATTGGGAAGCGGGTTAGGAACTCAGTCCCCGTGTCGGTACAGGTGGTGCCGTGACAGAGAGAATCTGGTGCGCTGTGGGAAAAGATGTGTCCAGCTGCTGTCCTGAGACTGCTGTAAGGGCTCCTCAGAGCTGAACAGCTTTAACCGGTTTGTTTACTGCTGAAAGTACACACGAGGAAACATGGGATAAACATTGAATTCAAAAGGGAGTAAAATGTTTCTTGTTTGTTGATGTAGCACACGTTTTATAAAAAATCTGCGGTCAGTTAGTAACGTGAGAGAAGGCGGCAGAGTACGTGAGCCAGCTACAGTCAACTAGGAAAAAAAAAATCTGCTTCTTAGTACCTGTTTATTCAGGACTGGCTGCAATTTTGAGTATGTTCTGTGTTGATCTGAACTTTATGAATGAATATTGAACAGAAGGTACCATGTTTTTTTGAGAGACTATTATCTGATGCTCAAACACACTGATTCAGCAGCTGAGTGTGTCCTGAAATGTGTTCTACTCTGATAACCAGTCTGGGTACGGAGAAGATTTCATTATAGTTGGATATTTAATGCGAGGGGGCAGATGTTAACCTCAAATATAATCACCTTTTTACTCAAAGTATTTATTCTCATAGTCTGTTTTCCTCTTTATATTACATTCTACTTCTTTCCCCCACATTTTGTTGGAAATCTGTTTCCTTCTTTACATTTATTTTACATTTCACTAATGAAAGAGGAAGTGAAAGAATATTAGGAATGTTGAATTATTGTTTACTGCCTATTGTCCTTGCAGTAACATCAAACGTGTTTCTTGCTACAACAACAGCCAAAAAAACCCACCTGTGTCTCTCTCAAGCCATTTAGAATTGAACGTTATCTCTCACTGTATATTTAACTGGGAAGTTGTAACCTGCTTTGGCTGAGATGTTTTGCTGAGTACAGTGCCCTGAGTTCTGTGGGCTGTTGCTCTGGTCGAGCAGTCCGTCTGTCTTAACCAGGGGTGGAGTGGGGCTGCGGGCGTCTGCTTAACATCACTCGCTGTCCTGATCGACAGATACTTCGATGAGATTTGGTGTGTGGCTCAGATGAGCTTCATTCTGTACACATTTAATGAATAAGTGAAGAAAAAACTGTGCACAGGGTGGGGTTTTTTTGTTTGTTTCATTTTGGTAGAGGATTGTAGCCACATTGAGGGTTTTTTCCCCCCCATTATTCTACCGTTTTAGATCCAAAGTCACCAAAAAAGTCACAGAAGCTAGGGCTGTAGAGATCACCTCAGCCTGCCAGTACCGGGGATTCCCTCCCCCTTTCTCAACCTCAGCCTGCAGAGCTGTCCTGGGTTGCAGTGTATTCTATTCCCATCCTCATGAGCTGCCGAAATCAGGTGGGGCAGTGTTTCCTTGTTTCCCCCCCTCCAGACTATCTTTCTGCTAACGGCCATCCATGCCATGCAGCATGACTCGTTATCCCATGGTGAGATGCTCCACCCAGAGGGAGAAAACCAGCATTCCATCCTGGGTATAACCGGAGATTCTGAATACCAGATCTCTCTTTTCCACTGGATTTCCAGACGACAGGAGCTGCTCAGCCACCACTGGACTTTTCTGAGGAAGAGCAGATTTTTTTTTTTATTTTATTTTATTTTTTTTTTTCCCTCTACGGGATCACTGCTTCGGGGGGACTGCAGCCGCCATTCTACCAGACTGCTGCCACCACCCTGACTAACAGGGTGTCAGGTTGTATCCTGACTCTGTCAGTTTAACCCAGTGTTATTTGCCTTTATAATTTTTTTTTTCTTATTAAATTGTTATTCTGACTTGGTGTCTCCCACTAGTTTGTTTTCAAACTGGCACAAGAGCAAAAAGCAATCGTCTCATCTAATTGAATGTCCAACTCCTTTTTCGTGCTGGAGGTCGCTGTGATTCTGGTCACGGGAACTGGCCCAGCAGTCTGCTGTGGGACACAGGGAGTGACTCCCTGGGTAGCTGTGACTGATCTCCGGGGCGGTATGTAGTTGTCTGGAGGCATTGTGAAATGTCAGGAGCAATACGCAGAAACCAGGGGTTCAGCAAGGATTTTTACCTGAGTCTTTGAAATCGCAGAGCTTTTAAATCTGACCGCTTGGGTTAGAGGCACAGAAGGCAGCAGGGACGCTTAGTTTTGGGGGTGGCTGCACTGGTACACACCAGTCCTCCAGTAACACAAACGTTTGCACTGTTATTCTCTTTGATTTGTGAAAACTTGTTGGAAATACTGATTAAAAAACCCCACAACCTTTTAAAAATTGAAAATGATTTCAAGTTCCTTATGCCCCCTCAGGAAGGGAGGCCAGTTCATCCCGGCAGAAGAGTGAAGCTGCTTTAACCCGAGTATTGCATGGCTCTGGCAAGAACAGAGCGCAGGTGTGGGGATGTGTAGTGCTGGTGGAACAGAGCTCTAAGGGGGTTCCTACATCAGAAACATCTTTTACTATTGCCGCAGTGGGATTAGTGTTGGAAAATAGAAAGTAGAACTTGTGTGAACTGTTGGGACAGGGGATGGTGTGCTCTTTGTTTATGCCAAAGCTTTTCCAGTAAAGCAGAGTAAGTCCAGGTCTTGGCTGCGGTTGTGCAGGAGACTCCTGTCAGCAGGGCGGTTGGGATTTGGTGAGGATGGTGACTGAGCTTTCCATGAAATGTGCTCATCATCCCTTGGGAGCGATATTGATGGCTCAGGGGCTGGAGGATTCTCTTCTCACCTGCTCAGAGGTTAAAATCACAGCAGGTTCTGCTGGGGGCTCCCTGCCAGGTAGAATTCCCGTTTCTTAGTTTGAAGGACGCTGTTTCAGCAGCCCCGTGCAGCTGTGTGAGATGTATTTACACAAGCCCTTGCGCTCGCTCACGGGGCTTTGCAGTTCATTTAGTGCTTTACTGAGCGCAGCTGCACTGTTCATTTCTGAATCTGGTGTGCAGGCTGGGTCTTTCTTGTCCATCAGCACATTTGAAAAGGGTTTTACTAATTGCAGTTCAATAGTTCAGACCTGTTGTATGTTGAGATCACTCTAACTGCATTCTCAGAGTATGCATAGAGCTTGATGGTGACCCTTAATGATTTTTTTCTTGGTTGAAATTGCTGCCTCCCATCTCATCCATGGAAATGCTTTCTATCTGAAACGCATTAGGATTTTCTGTGATAAATGTGAATTGATAATGATAGTCATTGTCTCTTGTTTGAACCTTATTACAGATTCCAAATTAAAACTCATAAAGCATTTTCTGGATGCATAAATGGTACAAGGTATGGGGCAGAATAGGTTTTGGAAAATATGTAAAAGGTCCCACAAATGGACAGGCATCATGTTTTTAGCACGGACTGATCCTTGCCTTAATAATCAAAGCGAACACTAAAGTGACTGCCCTGCTAATGAATTGAAGCAATACACTTAACAACATGTACTTCCTGCTCACTGATGTGTGAACAATCTTTGTTTCCAGCTTTTGTGAATAGATCTAGGAAGGAGGTGACTGATGCTCCTGCTCCATGCAGTTTTATTGCAGCTCAGAGCTGCAGCTGCCACAACTTCAGCAGACGGACTCTCCAAGTGAAGGTTAAAAGCAGTTTCTGTCTGTGGGAATACAGCAATTGCTGAGCTGGGAGAGCTCAGGGGCCCAGTGCTGGTGACCAGATCTCAAAATCATTCCACTTCAGCCAGAAGTGGGAGCTCTCTGGAGCAGGTTTCTGTCTGTGTTCATTTATTAGCTAATCTGTGCAGCTTCATTTTGAATGGACGATGTAGCTGATGCGTGTGAGGTCCACATGGCCTCACAGTCAGGTTTCACACGTTTATCCGCATCAGGAGCCTCGTAGTGGGAGTACAAATGCACCGTGATCAATCTGAAGACTTAGGAAATGGTACAGCAGCTCTGGTCTGTCAGTCCAGTTCACGATTTCAGTCGTTGTCAGTGCAGGAGCTGCTGGATTAATGTAAAGGTGTATTGCAACACCAGGTTTATTTAGAAAGGGTAGGAAATGAATTTGTACTTACGGATATTCCGACTCTCCTGGCACTGGGCTCTTCTGTTGATTTAACTCAACCGACTCCGTGGGTACGTGTACAGTAAGTGATGCTTTGTACTGAAGAGTGGAAGAGAGCAAGGGCTGTTTTCTGTTTCTTTAACCTGTGTACAGCTCACACAGTTTTGCTCATCTAATTTTATGTGTGTATGGATCTATCTCAAGGTTAATTTTTTTGTTAGATGAACACCTGTTGTTCTGCATAGTGGAGCCTGTTGACTTCAGAAAGCATAATTGCATGTGAAACTGTCACACAGCCCTTTCTGCTTAATTTTTGCAGTAGGCAGGGTGCTTTATCCCAGCCTGTGTGATGGCGCTGTTGTTTGAGTTTAACAGGCGTGTGTTTAGTATGTGTGTTTAGGGTGTAATATGTGTGGTTTTATGAATGTTGACAGTGCTTGTGTATTGTATAATGAGCATGGTCTGTTTTGGATAAGAGGATTGCTGGGTTTTAGGAATGAGGGGGAATTGTTTCTGTTACTGTTTGGTGCATCAACGTCATTTCCTTATGCCTGTGGGTTGTATATATTTGTCTGTTCTTACTCTCTTCAGTTATTGTGGAATGTGCTTCTTCCAGAAATACTGAAGTCAGAGCCAAAAGAAAGAGTCCAACGTACAGTTAGACGGGTGAGGTTTTCAAGAAGTAATTGAGCTTTGGCTTCTAGATGTCTTAATCCTTGAGAGCTGTTGGAGTTGTACTGAGGTACTAAACCAAACAGTCTGAGGTCTGAAATGTAATTGATAGTTAGTTTGGAGGCTGAACTGTAAAACAAATTTTTAAAAAATAAATGGCTCAGCCAACAAGGATTATTGGTTCAATATAGAGCAGACCCAAATAAACTAATTTAACTTAAAAACTATGTTAAGACACAAACCCAGCTTGTTTTATTCTAATTTCTGGCCATTTTTCAGTAAAAAGACTTAAGGTTCCCCTCAGTTGGCAGGAACAGATAGGGCTGTTGATCCTTGCCTTCTGCCTCAGGTGTCCTCCCTGGCTGCTGTGGGGCAGGTGGCTCTGGGGTCACTCACTTCCGTGGGACAGCTTTCTCCTCCGTTTCTCTTGCCGAGGGCGTGTGTCTGTATTTGTGAGAATGGCCCGGGAGGGACTGCTGGGGAGAGTCCTCGGCCCTTCAGCCCCTGTCCGTGAGGCGCTGCCTGGAAATCAGTCCTTGTGTCCGTCTCTGCTGGAGTCGTGCCGAGAGGGAAAACGCAGCCGGCGTCGGCCCTGGCCTGGCAGCCGGGTCAGACGCCTCTTGGTGGGCGACAGCTGCAGCCTTGCCGGGGGCCAGCTCGTGGTTCCCCCTGCCCCAAGGCCTCTCTGCCCGCCCGCCCCTTCTGTTCCCGGGCTGTTCCAGCTGGAGGAGAGCTGTGCCCACGGGGAAGGTGCTGGTGAGGAGCCCCAGGGAAGGGGCAGGACGCTGCCCACGGGGCGGGGGTGAGCGCTGGCAGGGGCGAGGAAGGTGGAAGGTCTGTGAGGGGAGCCCTGCTTGCTGTTCTCCCTGCTAGGCAGCGGACAGGCTTCTGAAAAAGGATTTTACTGGATCCGTTTTTGCTTCCAAGGGTTACAGCCTACACAGCAAAGCAGTCCCTAGTAGAAAACTTGTGTTCAGAAAACCACTTAGACTGTGGAATTTAAGGGCACAGGGATGACGGGCTGATTAAAATGAATGGGCTGTGAGGATGTGGCTTGGGATGGAGGAGGAGGAACGGGCGTACGTGGCCGGTGAACAAGGAGGCGGTGGGTGATCCGGCACTGCGGGGGAGGTTGTGCTGTTCTAATAACGCCTTCTGGGTCCTGACCATTGATCCGATTGCTGTGGGTTCAGAATCGGGCTTTGTTTCTGTGGTCCGATCTGTACAGATGCCAAAGTGCCGTGTGTGGTTAAATTTGTGCCAGGCCCGTGTAAGTGCGGGGTCTGTGCAGAGGCAGCTGAAAGGAGGCAGATGGGAGAGAGCTGAGCTTCCAGAGTGGCGTGAGGAGAACAGAACTGTGCCTCTGCACTGCTCTGCTGCACTGAGGCTTTTTCTCTCTCCCAAATGCTGTAGTCTTTGTCTCTTCTAATATTCCTCACTCTCCTCTCTGTAAGATCACTTTTGTCTATGAAACTTATTTTCCCGTATCATCTTTTTTCCTCTTGTTTTTTTTTTTTTTTTTTCCTTCAATCCCCTTCTTTTCCTCAGGGCTCTTGCAGGATTCTTAGCTGTAACCTTTCCTGCTGCCTCTGCTGGTGTTGCTTGCTGTCTCGTGGTTGATGGCTGTGCTTCTGACCTCGCTCTTTAATTTCTACAAACCCGTGTGGCACCACCCCGAAGTGCCTTTGAACGGCTGGAGCTGAAACCTGGATGAACTGTTCTTCCTTAACCTGTTTGCCTTCGGGTGGCCATGATGAGACCATAGTTGGTGGAACTTGTTCAAGAAACTCTGGTTTTCATTGTAAAAAACCCTAAATAATTAGGTGTGCACACCAGTCTGGACCAGGAAAGCAGCAGCATGGTTTTCCATACCCTGCTGCTTCATTTATTGATATATTTTTAATTATATTTAAATTTAAAGCTCTGCTTCTAGGAATACTTTTTCCATTTTTTTTTAATATGCCAACTACACTAATTTATTTCTTCATATGCTGTCCTGTTTTGTTTAATTCTGTAGTCAAACCTATGACAGACAATTTAAGAGACATACAAGCAGGGCCATGTAGTTCAAAAGGAGTTACTTGTTTTAAAAGAATTTGTAACTTGAATGAGTGTCACCTGACAGTATTTACAGTAAAACTTTAAGGTGGTTTGCTCTTTCTCTTGTTTGTAGTAGAGTAAGATTTTGCTTTAGGAAATTGGCTTCTTTAGAACAGTGGAGTCCTTCTAGAAGTATTCAGTACACACATCTGTATATTACTCAGAGTGAAGCAGCGATGGCAGATTTATCAGCTGACTGGTGCTGATTACAGACATCTCATTCTGCAAATTATTGGTGTATTTTCTTTCAGGTGAAAAATGAGGATACAGTAATTTTTCACCTGGTTAAATCCACAGTGTATTAACTTTCTTTGCCAGTATGGGTTCTGTATCAGTACTGATTTTGAGAAGATAGACCTTTTATTTGCTCGTGGAAGAGGCCAAGCAGTGCAGAGTGACCCGTTCCTTCATTCAGACTGCAGCTGTAATTTGGCGGTGAGGCTTGTAACGGACTAAACGAGCTGTCTGAACTTTGCACTCCCTGCGTAAGATTCAGCAAGCTTTTTCCTAGTTTTTAGAAGAAAGAAAATACTGAAAACGGAGATCTTCATGTACTTTGCTGTACAAGAAGTAACTTTAACTTGGGAGATCCACACATAGAGACGTACACATAGTTGTTGAAGTTTTATTCTTATTTTTCAGAATGAATGAATCTGATTCTAAAAATTCTCAAGTCTGTGGGAAATCCCAAATCCCAAAGTTGGAAACTGCTTTAAACTCTGATGCTGTTTTGGTGTTTGACCACCGGCGAGCACCTTGTGTAACTGTGTCTGAAGTTCCCCTTCTGTAACGTCATGATCTGTAGGGTGGGGCTGTGGCTCAGGTAACGCCTACAAACCACCCAGGATGTTTGGATGGAAAAATTCTGAGAGGTCTTTGAAAGATGGTGATGGTGATTTTACAAGGTAGTTTGTAAAACAGCACTTTGAGGTTTGAGTGTTGTGGGGTGTTCCTGTTTGTCTGCTTTTTCTTACACTGTCTCCTCTTGACACGTTGTTTAAAATGGGGATAAAATGTGTTCCTCTGGCCTTGCCCAGTCTTTCTAAGTGTATGTGGTTTTTTCTGGGGGTTTTTTTGGTAATGGTCTTTACTGGAGGTTCTTTGTTGCTGGCAAAGTTCATTTTGTCTGTCAGCTGAATCTGAATTTAATTGGAAAACATGAGGCCTTGGTTTGTTCCTGTAAACTGCTGGGTCATCTTGTTTGACTCCGATATGAAATCTAGTATTTGGTGAACTCTGTGAGGTAGCTCTGCGTGAGCACGAGTCGCGAGAGAGACAGTGTGGTGACACGGGCTCCGCGTGGCCGAGCCCTGTGGAAGCTCGTTCCTGCTGTAGTTCGGTGGGTGGTTAAATGCTGCAGAGGCTCCAACGAGGGAAAGGCCTCCCAGGTTCTGCGGCACAGTTCACACCACCTACCGCAGCGGGACATTCACATCAGCAGGACTTCATTAAAATACTTGTCATTAGATCCAAAGAGAACAGAAAGTCGACCTTCAGTTTTTTCAGGAAAAGTATGTGTGGTCATTTTATTATCAATTTAGCATAGTCTTCTAAAACCAGACTGTTGTGGGTTTAGTTTTAAGTTGATCGCTACTCAGTAAAATATTTAAACATGGTAGATTTTTTGCTGCAAACTATGGCTTAGCGAGACTTTGTCGTAGCTGTTGTCGGTTCTGAGACAGCAGAGATGTGAGGGAAAGCAGGGGCGGTTTATGTCTGCCAGCTCCCTGACTGTCACACCGCCCGCGGGGTCCCTTGGCTGCCTCCTGCGGCCCCAGGGTCTGAGGAGTGCCGGGATTTGGATGTTCAGATCATCTTGTGTGGTAGGAAGGAGCACTGAGTGTGTGTTTTAGCTTTACCACTTACCTGGAGTGAAACAAGGAATTTTAAAATTTTTTTTTTTTTTTCTTGTTTGGCTTTATTTGAAGGAATAATGTAATTCTGGTAGTGAATCAAAGGCAATTTTTTTTTACCCGTTTCCTGAAGCCATAGTTATAGGCAAATAATAGTGTTTTTATCTGAAGTGAGAACGTGTACATTGTGAGTGGTACTGGTACAACAAAGTGTTGATTTCAACTTTTTCACTTGTTCTGATTTCTGCTGTCATTTAGCTTGTGCCTTAAGTGCTTATGGAGCAGCCTTTTATTTATTTATCTTCTCAAAAGGGCACTGCTATACTCCTGGAGGCGAAGCATTGCAAGAATTAAGTGGTTGTGGCTGTAGTGTGGGAGGATTAAAGCCCAGAGCTCACTTTCCCTGTACAGACACCGCGGTTCCTTGCCCTGGTCAGTGGTGCCGTGGAGGAGGCCGATAACTGCAGAGTCTCCCTTCACAGCCTGCCCCGAGATCCTGCTGGTGGCCAGGCTGCAGCATCGGGCTTCGGGTCTCTTGATGTGAGTCCCTCTGCTTAAGACCCCTCAGGGAAGAAGTGTACCTGTGAATCTGCCGGCAAGAGTTGATATGTTCAGTTTTGAAATGAGGGCAATTTTTCTAATTGTGCTGCTTCCAAGAGCTGTTCTGTTGTTGGTTTACCTTTCGTATGCGGGAGGTTCTGCTTTTGAGAGGCAAAAAGTTCTCTAGGATTTAAACAGGTCGGTTTTTGTAACACCGGTTTCTGATCGGGTGGAATAGGGAGGTGGCCAAAGGTAATACCAGCAGTGGTGACTCTGAAAATCTTGGGGTAAACAAAGGCCTTGTTCACATTTTTTAATATTTGATTAAAGATAAGCGTGTTGATGGTCCTAATGCAAATCCCCTGAACCAGCATCTCTAAATCACATGCATCGCTTTTACAGTGGTATCAAGAGCTTTCCCAGATTTTTCCATAAGAAAATCATGCAACACCAGGAAAACTAGTATCATGTGCTATAGACAGAATTTTACTTTTCATGTTTTGTTTCATTATTAATGATACTAATGATTGGATTCCTTTTGGATCATTGTCCTCCTAATCCGGAATAAACCTGGAAAGCAAAATCAAGAGAGTGCAGTAGCACTTAATAAGAGATTAAAAAAAACCCCAACCCAAACAGAAAACAACTGAGACACAGGTCTCCTAATTGTATTCTCAGTAGGGATATTTTCAGAAATTACCCTTGCAGTTGTTAAATAAAATTTTCTTCATCAAGTCTTCCAGTTTCACTGGAGTTACAGGCAGTCTGTAATACAAAGGTAAATGTGGCTAACTCTTGGTTTCCTGCTGTGAACAAAGGGCATGTTTATTAGCACTTGCATACTTGAGATAGAATTTTCAGAGCACTTACTACTGTAAAACTGCCCGTTTTGAAAGAAGAGATTATGCTGGTGGAAGCATAAATGTGGTGCAAAGTAAATGTCATGTGACGTGATGTTTCTGAGTATCTTTTAGGTAAAATCAGTTTGCACCAAATGTAAATGAGTTTATAATCCCTCGGCCTTGCAAAAGCAATTTTGGCAGTACAGTGCAGTTGTAGGGTGCGAAGGAAGTAGTACAGTGCGATTTGGCAAACCCTGGATTTCTGAGATGATCTTTTCATCTGATGCTCAGGTGCTGTTTCTCCCTATCTTATAGTGAACCTTCCGTGTGTGTGGTGGTGTTCAGAGTAACTGTACCCAGTCCCCTCCCTGACTTCAGATCGATGGGGAAAAGCAGTATATTAGCATGTTGAATAGTTTGACTATTGGCAGAGTACTGTCTAAGAAACGGGCAACCCGTATTGGGTCGGGTTTGCTTCAGTAAGCACTGCTTTTACTTACAGCAAAGTTTGAGCCCCTGGGGATAGATTAAGTGTCAGAATAACTTTTCACGTTTTCTGAGAGAAGTCACAGTTCCGAGTTCAACAGTGAGCTCTAGATGTTGAATGGGAAAAATGGTTATTGAATTAGAATTTGAAACCCATGTTGTCTGGAAAGTCCAAAGAAGTTACTTATTCTGAGCAAAATAGTCAGAAGCTGAGGAAAGGGAAATAAAGATTGATGAATTCACGAAGACTTATGTAAACCAAAAACGGGAACACTGGGATGGCCAGCAATATTAGAGAAACAATTGAAGGCTGGAGTTTCTAATCAGGTTTTTTGAGCTAAATGTATGTGGATATGCTCTTGTGAGGGAGAAAGGGATGTAGAATTCACCCTCTTTGTTTCTGGCTCCTGATTCACTAGGCTACACGTAAAGTCTAGAAAGTCATTTATGATCAGCAAAGTTTGAAGACTGGGTAGGAAGACCGAAAAGCATGTGGCAGCAACTCTCAGGGCTCAAACACCCAGCGGCTGTGACATGTCAGCTGCTGCAAGGAATGAAGTTTGTGCTTCCCTGCAGCTGAACAGATACTGAAACAACTTTTTACCATGTGAGGTCAAAATGCTTTGCTTGAACCTAAATGAGGTACAGCTGATATTTGATCCTTTTTTAAACTATAAGATTGATGTAGCATAACTTCTGTGAACTGTGGCTTTAGGAAAAGTTTAAAATGTAAAAATCAATAAAACTTTACTGAACGTGTATCTGAATAATCGTCTCGTAAGAATATGGCAGGCTGAATTTTGTACCAAATCTCAGATGACTTTGTCATTCACCTGATGTAATGGCTGTTTGATTTCCTTTTTTAGTTGCTTGCAGCTTCAAAAGATTTTATTGCTCTGTTCTAAAAATTGCATTAATTTATCTGTTGCTGGCTTTTATAGTCTCCAGAGAGTGTCAGACTTGCTGTGAGAAATGCAAGTACTCCGAGGAGGCGATGAAGCAGTAACTTCTCTCCTAAAGACTCAGCTGTGCGGTCAGTCTTTTCTCGGGCTTGCTCACCGCAGAACCACGTGCGGAAACAACAGGCAGATCCGCCACCGTTTCGAGCGTGTGCAGAGGCAGTTTCTGTCTGCTGGCGGTTGTAGCTGTGCGGCTCTCGGCAAAGCCAGGATTTCGTAGAGCGTTTAGTAGCGTTGTGGCAGTAGCACACTCTGTTTTACCCCTGTGAACTATTGCGAGTAGTTTATAAATGTTTATGGGTTTTCCTCCTTTTTTCGGGAAGCAGAGAGGAAATAGTATTTACATCTTGAACTTACTATTCGAGTCAAACTTACTGCCCTCAGCTCTAATAATAACAGAAAATGGCATCCTTAGCAGAGTGGGTACTGCCTGCGATCTCTGGGCACCACTCTGGTGCTGCTTCCTTTTCATCCGCTGTTCTCTTCTGACCAACATACTGATTCAGCATGACATCACTTGTTTGAGGGAGCAGTGATAAACGTTAGCTGTCAGCAAGTTTAAAATGTGACCATTGACCATTGTGACTTCGATCACCGAGTCTAACAGCTGACACCGTTTTCACTGGCCTTTTCCTGGTCTTTGAAATGCTCAAGAAAAGTAATATTTCCCAGACTGGAAGTTTATGCTCCCCTCTTGCTGAAAGTTCAGCAGCAGTTGAAAGGTTCATTAAGGAATGCTCATTCTTTCTGTATAGTATATTCTTTTTAGTGTTCTTTCTGTATAGTATATTCTGTATGGTATATTCTTTTCCGTATAGTGCACTGCTCAGGGGATTTGAGCACATGCTTGGGTTTGAATCCCACTCAGGGTAGGAGAAAGGGGCTTTCGATGCCAAGCTGCTGCCCGCTGTTCTCGTCCTTCTGGTAAAAGCCTGAACGTTCTGATGAACGTCTGTGGGATGGGAGGTAAAGTGGAGTCGCTCTCAACCTGCCCTATTTGATCTCTATGATAAAACCAGAAGAGCTGTTTCCAGTCTGTTCCACCTTACTGGAGGGAGGAAGAGGTAATGTGAGCTCGCTGCCAGCCTGGGACCTGCAGGGTGCTGTGCCCCTGTCAGCATCGGCACCTTGTGCTACAACCTCCGCTGCGCAGCCCGGTGCTGTGACACTACCAGACGTGACACCGTCGTTAGTGTATCTGCATGGCTGTACTTGTTGGCACAGTCACGTATCGTGCTGGCACTTTTCTTTCTTACTAAACTTTACTACAATGTTGGCATCAGAATATATTATAAAGTGGCTGTAAGCAAGGCTAATTAATGGCTTAACATTTAGTTAAACTCTCTCCGTTCCAGGATCATCGTATCTCATCAAAGTTACTGGATTCTCACATGTTCCCTGCTATATTTATGTTCTCTTTCTTCAGGTAGGTATCTCTAAATAATACTGGAGTTGTTTTGGTTTTGTCTTGGATTTGGGTTTTTTTCTGTTATGGGATAGAAGGTGAAAGAAAGATCTGAAGCAGTTCTGGATGGGGACTGTATGTTTTAAATAAAGCAAACACTGTCTCAGAAAGCAGAATCACTTGCTCTGGTGATTAAAACCCAACACTGAATGTTTCATTGACTTCTTGCAGTATGACGTGATCCAATTCTGAATATGAATTTCCTAGAAAAAGCATGTCAGTCTCTTGTGAAAGTTCAATGTATCAGAAAGTGACATTGATTTTCCTTTGTTTATATAGAGATATTTAAATATAGGTTAGGGTATCTGCATATCAGATTTTTTGGTGTTGATTTTCTTTATACAAGACTGCTGATGGAGGCTTAACTTTTCTTTGAAATGAGCAGATAAACGTTTTTTATAATTCTGCATATGATGAATATGTATGTGAGAAACAGAAAGTGTTGCTCATAACTAAACCAAAATCTGTCTGATTTTGCTGGTGTTTTTGACCAAAAAGACTTGTGTCTTTTGGAGCTAGGACATTCACCTTGAAGAGAATTCTAGCAAGAGGACATAGAGAAAAACAGGTCACCTGGTTGTCCATTAAGAAACACCCACCAGGAAATTACGATCAGACTGAAGTATGGGAAGAAATGTAGAGGGGTTATTAAGTGTTAGATCTGAGGTCAGAGGGAAGCCTGAAAAGAGGAGCGTGATAAGGAGCAGGCAGAGAAAAAGTATTTTGGAGTCTCATGATACCGGTATATCTTTGCAACGAGCCATAAAACTGTGCTTTGGGCCGTTCTGGAGGCATGACAGAAATGCAGTGTGCTTTAAGGGTGATCTGACCACAATCTTCACTGGAAATGCATCCTTTGAAACGTTGGCAGAGAGTGAGGCACCCGTCCTACGCCCAACAGGTACTTCTGTGTGAAGCTAGGAAAAAGCAGAATAAATGATTCCCTTAGTCCCAGCTTTCTCCGTGCAGTGCTTCTTTGAGGCAGACAGACATTTAGCTGTGCACGTGTGGTGATCCTGAATATGCACAGTCAGTTAATGTTGTATTCTGACACTGCCAGACTCTTAGCGTGGCTTTAGTAGAAATGTCGTATGCTGTTATATGCACATACATCCATGTGCAAGGAGAAGCCTGTCATACTTCGGAATTTTTTCTCCCAATTGTTCACTTCTGTCTGACTTCTCACAAAGGTAAGATGGAACTTAGTTATAGTGAGAAATAACTTCTTCAGGTTTCTAAAAAGATCCCCAGAAAAGTGATTGTAAAACTTGGTCCTTCCTCTTTTTCTGGAATCCTGCTGTTGTAGATCCTTTTCCAAACCCTCATACGCCCCCACCCCCCAAATCCAAACAGAAAATGAGCTCTGGTGGGAGATGGTCTCTGTGGAAAATTACTCACCCAGTGGCCACGATTGTGTCAGGTCTTGTGGAACATCTTCTCTGCTTTGAAAAACTTTTTCTTTTCAAAAATATGAAAGGGTGTGAGTGCAGGTTTTTTTCATGTAGATCATGTTCCCAGAAGATTTTTCCATACAACACACAATCATTTAACCGTGTATTAAACACATTACTTGTACACATGCTAAGGTTTTAATTGCTATTAGCAGAAATTAAAGCTGAACCTCAGAAACCAGTCCAATAGACTGAGTGAAATGTGTCGATGACCTTGGAAGACTCTGGGTGTGCTAACAAGTATTCAGTATATTTAGCTTCTTGGCAGGCTGGATTTAAAGGGCGTGGAAACAGAATAAATTCCTTGCCCACAAAAGTGTAAATTTTCCATACTATTTTGCTTTCCCTGTAAACTATTACAAGCTTCTTAATATGGTGCTTTTATTAGAACTTCACTTTTCAAACCACTTTCTTAAGGGGAGGAGGAAAAAAAAAAGACAAGGCGTGAATGGGAAATGACAATATAATGGTTTCTGTAAATGCTTGTGTAACATCTGTCCAGCAGGACATGGCCATTTGAACCGTGTGTGTCAGTCTGGAACACTTTATTGATTATCTGGCAATGAATGCTGCTAAACAGACTGACATTTTGTTTCTTGGACTCTGTTTCTCATATAGAGATTATTAGCTGGTTATTTTGAGAAAAATGTTAGCTTTATGCATGAAGAGACTCGCTATGGCTTCATTAGTAGGGTTTTTGCAAGCATTTTGAGTATTTCTCTCTAAGGTCTCAGATCTTTCCACGTAACATGAACTAGTTTACAGGATCATGTGTAGGACCTCAAAGCAAGCTTTATTTACGTTGTTGTCAATATAAATGTTTTCCTTAAGATGCCTGGTCTCTAGCATGCCTCCTCATCTTGTTCTGCAGGCTTTTATTCGGCAGTTGCATCTTTTTTTAACCTTCCTGATTCATATGGAGCGCTTCTCTTCTGCTGTAGAAAGTTGGAAGGAAAACTCCTGCCTCTCAGAAGGCTCATCTAGAAAAGTTGCTGCATAAACATTATTTAAAGTGCCATAAAGTTTTGTTGGGTTTTGATAAATAATCTCTCACAGCTGCTCGGCTGGCTGGCAGAGTGAGTGCTGACTGAGACCGTCCTGTGGAACCAGCACACATTTCAGCTGGAGCATTCTAGATCCCAAGCAGCATTTAGTGTTCAGCAGAGTGGGTGAGTCCCAGATGTGGGAAGTTTATTGCCTGTTTTGCCTTGTCTGTTTTTTCGCCATGTATTTGCCTATCAGACCTGTTGATGTTTTGGTTTTTCCTCCTGTCTGGATGAAGCTGGCAGGTGAGATTGCCCAGCGCTAGAGCTGCATACACAATGGATGCACAGTGGCTGGCAGCTGTGAGATAAGGTGACCTCGCTTGTATGTACACTAGAGTGGTGGCAACATCCAGGCAAGAAAACCCACAGAAAGCACAAATGGAATGCAAGATTGAATATTGAAATTAGAAAAAATATTCTGTGCGAGAAAATGAAGGCACACAGGAAACCTTGGGCATAACTTGAACTAGTTAACTGGTGTTTTTCATGCCGTTGAGGAGAAGTAAAATGAGGATGGCTAATCCAATTAACTCAGCAAACAAAATTGTCAGTGCTCATTGGCACTTGTGAAGTAGACCTGAGATTGACAGAAATGCATTCTACATGTGGTAGGACAAAAGTTCTAACTGATAAAAGTCCTTTTAGAATGTTGTTAAAATGAGGTATGAAGAATCATACCATAGAACTCCAGATTTAAGTGCAAATTTTATCACTTTTGCTGCAGATTTTTAGCCTGTCTGATTAAAAATCTTTATACTTCAGTCACTGAATAAAGAACAGAACATATAATCGTGTCTTGCTACTTACATTTTGTCAGCTACAACATGCTGCTTTTTTATCACATGGAGGGCAATTATGTGTGTGCAGAAAGGATAATAAACAACATTTTTAATACACTGTCTTTTAAATCCTGAAGGATAAATTCTTCAGAATAGTATGGGAATCTTCTTTTATATAATTCTTTTCTAGGCATTAATTTATGCATATGATGGAGGATTTATGGCTTTATCCCGAGCCCATCAGAAGCTCAAATGAAAACATGTACGACTCTTTCCACCCAAATAAGCCTTTTGAGTTCAAGTCCTTCCCTCTCAGACTGCCCAATTAAAGCCAAAACTAGGGTGGAAAAGAAAAAAAATCTAGCAAGATCAGTCATCTGCTGTTGTTCTAAGTTTGTACTTGAAATGGTTGTGCCCCAAAGATGGAGTTCCTGTATGAAATCTTCATATACTTCATGCAATCTATACTTCAGCCCTAAAGGCAGAACTCTCAGTTATTTCAGTGTGACCAGGGTTTAGGGCTTGTGTTCATCTCTTCAAAGGCACAGATAAAAATCTTTAAACTTAGGGAGCCCAACTCATGAAACTTAGCACGAACATGTACTGAGCTACTTTTGTAAGCCAGGGCTGTGAAAATCAAGAAAATAGGGAGTTAACTGGTGGGGGCGCATACATCCCACTGCCAAGCCATATGTATTCCTCCTGAGAACTACATCTGGCTACTCCAAAATACCTCAGAATATTTATAAAAGAATAATTTTATGCTGTTGCTGGGGAATACGCTAATACCAACAACATGAGTGTGTTGGGTTATGTGAGACGGGGGGAGAGTTTGCTGCTCCTGTATGTGGCCAGCCATCTGTAGCAGAATGTTTTAAAAGAAGCTGGAATCACCAAACAAAGCCAAAACAATCAAAAACCCCTGTGAAAAATGTTTCTTATATGGTCTGTGTTACTATGCCTTCTTTAGGCAGTTTTAACAATCTAGTTAATTAATTTTTAGGTGCTAAGATTGCCTCATTCCAAGAGTGAGATTTTAGCTAGCAAGTTTCACCTGCCTTTGGCCCAAGATCATTCATGTTAAACGAAGCCCTGGGCAAAGCCCCTGCCAAAGCGTTGGGCATGTTACAGGATCCAAAAATGTACAGGCAGGTTCAGAAGCTGAAGGGTGATTGACGGAAGCATTGCTTTCCTCTTCTCGTGAGTACCTCCAGGGTCCTTCTGTGTCCCCTACATACTACCTGAACAGCAGGGGTCACGTTTGTGAGGTGCAGGTGGATGGGCCAAACAAAAGGGAACCAAACCTCTGTCGCTACCGGTTTCTCTCCTGGCAGGGGCAGTAGCTTAAATCCCCTTTACAAGCTGTTGACTTAATGAAGTTTCTAGGAACTTGAAAATGTTTTGAGACCTCTATTACTTTAACAAATTTTGGCTAAATTTGGCCAATAGCGGTTATAGGATGCTAGCCCAAGGAACGGGCAACTTACTGGAAAGGTTTTATTTCCCAGAGGATGGCAGTGCTGAAAGGCAGTCAGCAGCTTGTTCCTGCCCAAACTGGGTTCAGAGCAGCTGTTGCTATGAGAGGGATGCATGCAGATGTCAGAGAAACTCAACTTCTGTTGCAGTCAAATGAAACATTTGACAGTTGTGGCCTAGAATTTCTGAGAAAATAAAACTCAAAAATGATGAATTACAGATGCTAGTAAGATTTCTGTAGTTGCAGCTAACTGGATGAAAGGCTGTAACCATCCTGAGCCCCAAGAGAATATTCCAGAACTTGCATTTGTGGGTAATAAAACAGTAATTCAAGAAGATGAAAGGAGATGCGTGAAAATGTCTTGTCAGAGAGACAGTAATGGTGCAAAGGACTGTAAGTGGACAAAGGACATAAAAACCTGAAATGGTTTTGACACACCTAGCTCCCCCCATTGTCTTGGGATCAAGCTTAAATGCCCACGTTAGAGAAGTTTTTCAGAGCTTTTTTTACTTTGTTGATTTTGGGGACATGGAATGTCTTCAGTGTAGAATACCAGACTTCCTAATGCAGGCTCAAGCCTGGAATGTCACAGACGAGGTGCCCAGCCTTTATTTCCTTACATGACAGGGACTGTGCTGTTTCAGTCAGCCCGTCTTGCCCACTTCTCCTGCGAGCACCCTCGTGTTGCCACGCGTCCCTCCCCTATGGAGGGTGCTTTCCATCAGACCCTTACTTTGCTTTGCCTGATCTGTTTCTGTCTTGCTGCTCTTATTAGCCATCATCAACGGGAAGTCAATCGGCATCCTCGTTTGCTCCCTTCTCTTAAAGCAGCCCTAATATGTCCCCTCCAAACTTACTATCTAATAATTTTACATATATTCTGGTGCAGTTTTTTGACATTTCCACCCTCAGCTCTCTTGTCTCTACTTGAATTGTGAAAGGTTTTTTGGACAGGGTTTGGCTTGTGTGGTGGTGCAATTCTTACCCCTCCCTGCCCTCCTTGTTGGGCTGCTTGGTGCCAGGTGTGATTCCATCCACATCCCCCCGAGCCATACACCATCTGTGGAGATAAGGACTGATAACCTTGAGGAGCCTGGCTCCTGCCCCCCCAATTGCTTGGAAAAGGTTATACCGGCCCATCACCTCCTGATGGCCTGACACCCCTGTGCCTGGGATGTGGTCAGATGGAACAATAACAGGGTTGCGTGTTATTCAAATCCTTGTGCAGCCGCCAGAAGGCACCAGATGGGATTTGACAAAAGTCAGTTATCTTGGATCCTATAAACTGCGACCCCCAGAGAGACCCTTTGAGCTCTCCTGGATGGCAGCGGGCTGTGACCAGCATCTCCCCTGAGCTGGGAGCCTCTCAGGTGTCGTCTGCTCCAGACGGCCGGCCGGGGCGAAGTCCCCCCGCTCGAGTCTCGATGATCGCCCGTTGAGGAATGCCAAGGCATTGGGAGTATTTGCTCTGAACTCGAGGGGGAAATTTTCTTTGAGCTGCTTCTATTTCACCTGTTCATTGGTGTGTGTGTGTGGGTACGTTCCTTGCCCTTGTTCCTGTGTGCTTGTCCCTTTTGTGTTCATTTTACCGAACCCAAACCCCTTTGTTCCTGTATGTACCTGTCTGGTTTGTGTATGCGCATGTACCTATGTGTATAAATTAAGGTACCGTTAAGTAAGTTACAGTGAATATTGTCATTTTAGAACCTGAATAAGTTGCTTTTCTTTCTGAGCTATTTTGTATTGACAAATAGTTGTTAGTTATTAATAAATCTAGATTATTTTTCTAAATCATTACCGTGTCAATACTTTCATCCGCGACAGGGGGATATGGGGGTGTGATTTGGTGGGATATCGGGGTGTTTGGGGGAGATATGTTGGGGTGATTTAGGGGCATAAGGGGGGGTTGGGGTGATTTGGGGGGATATGTGGGCTTGGGGGATATTGGGGGTGATTTGGGGTGATATGGGTGGTTTTGGGGGTGATTTGGTGGCATATGAGTGGTTTGGGGGCACATGAAGACGTTTTAGTGGTGATTTAAGGTATATGGTCGGTTTTGGGGTGGTTTGGGGGTATTATGTGGGATATGGGGGTATATGGGGAAGTTTTGGATTGATTTGGGGGACCTGGATCGATTTTGGGATGATTTGGGTGGATATGGTGGGGTTGATGGAATATGGGGAAGTGATTAGGAGGAGTATGGGGCAGTTGAGTTGATTTGGGGGAAGATGAGGGAGTGGGGGATATTTGGGGTGATTTTGGGGAATATGGGTGGTTTTGGGGGTGATTTGTAGGGATATGGGGGCTGTTTGGGGGATATATGTTGGGGTGATTTCAGGGCGTAAGGGGGATTTGGGGGTGATCTGTGGGGATATGGGCTGTTTTGGGGGCATTTGGGGGGATATGTGGGGTTGTAAGCATTTGGGGGGATATGGGGTGGTTTTGTGGTGATTTGGTGGTATATGGGAGTTTTGGGTGGTATGGGGGCAGATTTGGGGAGATATGGGGGGATTTGGGGGGATATGGGGGATATAAGCATTATTTTGGAAGGATATATGGGTTTTGCGGTAATACGGTGAAGTTTTGAGGAGATGGGGGCGGATTTGTGAGAGTTATGCAGTTTAGGGAGGGTTTGGGGGATCTGGGGAGGTATTGGGGGTGCTTTAGGGGATATAGGGGTGTTTGGGGTGATTTGGGGGATAGAGAAGGATTGGGTGTATAGTGGGTTTGTGGGTGATATGGGGGTTTTGAGGGAATATGGAGGGATTGGGGTGATTTGGGGGTGTATTGTGGTTTTTGGGGTGATATGGGGATCTGTGGGGAAGTTTTGGGGTGATTTGGGGGAATATGTGGTATTTTGGGGTGATTGTGGTGGATATGGGGGTTGTTGGTATATGGGGGTGATTTGTGGGCATATGGGTGTTTTGTGGGGTGACTGAAGGGGATATAGGGGGTGTTTGGGGGAGATGTAGTGGGGTGATGTGGAGTCATGGGGGGGATTGGGATGATTTGGGGGGATATGGTTGGGTTTTGGGGTGATTTGTTGGGCTACAGATGAATTTGGGGGCATATGGGGAGGTTTGGGGCTGATTTAGGGTATATGGTGATTTGGAGTGACTTGGGGGTATGTGGGGGCTTTTGGAGTTGATACGTGGAATATGGGGAGGTTCAGGACTGATTTGGGGGGATATTGGGGGTTTGGCGGGATATGGGGTTTTGGGGTGATTTGGGGGCATATGGTGGGGTTGGTGGGATATGTGTGGTTTTGGGGTAATATGGGTGATACGGGGTGATATGGGTGTGTTTTCACAGAATCCCCGAATCATCCGGGCTGGAAAAGCCCTTGCAGCTCCTCCAGCCCCACCATGACCCTCCCCCTGACCCTCCCCAACTGCCCCAGATCCCTCGGCGCTGGCTCAGCCCGACTCTTCAACCCCCCCAGGGATCCCGGGGACTCCCCCCTGCCCTGGGCAGCCCATTCCAACGCCCAACAGCCCCTTCTGCACAGAAATCCTTCCTCAGAGCCAGCCTGACCCTGCCCTGGGCAGCTTGAGGCCATTCCCTCGGGGCCTGGCGCTGGGGCCTTGGCTCCAGAGACTCATCCCCCCTCTCTGCCCCCTCCTGGCAGGGAGCTGCAGAGGGTGATGAGGTCTTTGGGGTGATACGTGGGCTATGGGGGTATATGGGGAATAGTGGGGGTGATTTGGGGGGTTATGGGGGGTTTTGGGGTGATATGGGGATGTTTTGGAGTGATTTGGGGGGATGTGGGTGTGTTGTATTGAAATGGGGGAAGATTTGGGGGAATATGGGGGGTTTTTGGGGTGATTTGCTGGGACATGGACCGCAGTTCAGGGGCCACGTCCCAGGTTTCTGGCGTGATTTTGACGCCTTAGCTGCTGTCGTTCTCATTCCTGGCCCCTCTGTTCCTGTTCCGCAGGGCTGATCTGCCTGGCCGCAGTCTGGTTTCTGGTTCCGTGCTCTGCCAGCAGACGGGGCACGGAGAAAGGGCCCTCAGCGCCGGCTTGGGTGTGACCTCTCAGCTCTCTCCAAGGGGGGTGTCGTTTCCAGAGGGGTGGCAGGATACAGCTGTCCTGCGCTTCGTGCTGACGTCGCCTGGGACATCCCCGCGGGGCAGAACGGCTCTTTCTGCCCGGGCTCTCGGCAGACTGGCAGGGCACCCAAATGTCGTGGTGGGTTTGGTGGGGCTGCAGGGGCGGGGACGGCAGCGCCCAGACACAGAACAACTTGTGTGTTCCGAAGGGAGCTCCAGCAAGGGCGTCACGGGCCGGTGAACGCATCGAGCGGAGCTTCCCCGGTTCGACGCCGTCTGGGGGCGCCTGGCAACGAGAGACCCCAGAATGACACCCACCCCCAGCCCCGTGCCCTGCTCCCGCGCCCGCCGCAGCCAGGCCGTGGCTCAGGGAGTCCTCTGCTGCCGGGAGCTGCCAGCCACGGCGGGAGAAACCTGAACCCCCTCTGCACCCCGGGGCCGAGCAGACAGCGGGGGGCGGCGCTGGGCCCCTGGCACTGCCCCGCTCAGCACCCCGGGGTTGGAGGAGCCTCAGCGCGGCCGCGCTGGGCAGGACGAGCCCAGACAGTGCCGGGAGAAACCGAACCCCCGCCCAGCGCCCCCCGCCTGCGGCCCGGCCATCGCTGCTGGGGGTGCGGGCAGCGCAGGCAGCACGGGCAGGGGCGGGCAGCGCTGCACCAGCACCCCCAAAAGCCCCCAAACTTTGCCCCAAAATTCTCTTTGGACCCCAGAATGCCCCAGTTTGGCCTTAGAATGTTCTAACAACTAACCAGTGCCCAGTGAAATCCAGCCCAGCTCCCCAGTACAAGAGAGGATTTGGTGCTGGGACAAATGGCGACGTGCCAGCTCGGCGCACGGGAGCTTTTTTGTGCCCTGAGGTGTCTCAGGAGGGGCAGGATGGGCCCAAGCTTCCCTCCTCCTCCTCCTCTCCGGGCTGGGTGCGGGTGTGCGGTCCTGGGGGCAGCGGCAGAGGCCGGGGGGGGACCCTGCTCAGCACACTCAGGGGGGTCCCCGTGGGAAGGACGCTACGGAGTCCCAGCGGCTTGTGGCTCCAGCTTTATTTTAAAAAAAATAATTATTCAAGGACAGCCTGTTTCCAGAGCGTTTGGTCTCTTGAAGGCTCATCAGAGCCAGCAGCACAGCGACCGCAGGCTCCATCTCGATGTCGGACTCTGCTCTATGGTCAGGACCGAGATGGTCTTGGCTGCCAGGGACCTGATGGAGAGTTCCGTGTCTTTCCCCAAGGGCAGGAGCGCTGCGAGAGAAGGGAGCAGAGCAGACGTGAGCCCCCAGTGCCTGCAGAGACCCCCAGGACCCCCCCCAGCCCATGCCAGCCCCATCCATCTTCTTCCCTGGCCAGGAGGAGCCGGTGAGAGAACCAGAGCGCCTGAAGCTGCTGCTCAGGAATGACCCGTGTGCCCCCGACACACAAAGGAGCTCAGGACTGGGCCAGACCACAGAGTCATTTTTCTGTTTGCCATACGAGCTGGTCTAGAGTTGTGTGTGGCCTCAACGAGCCCGTGTATTGATCTGAGCATCAGTGTGGAGTCTGGACATCATCAGCCTCCTGGCAAGGGGCAGGACAGAGACGGCTGTCCTTCCCCCACAAATTCCCTTCCTTTCTGGGGAGAAAACAAAATTCCTCCCATTTCAAGACCTTACTAAAGAGATATGCTAACCTGTGTGTCAAAGACACACACAACTTTGTGCAACTGCTCTTGAAAAAACATTCTGAAACTACTCCTCTGCCCCCGGAGCGTTTTCCTGGGGCGGGGCTGGGCACGGCAGCACCTGCCCGGGTTCTGTCCCCTACTCACCATCGCAGATGTGCCACAGCCTCTCCTGGCTGAGGATGCTCTGGCGCCGCGCAGCAAGACCTGGGGCACAGAGCTAATGTCAGAGCTCTGCTCCCCCTGGGCAGGGCTGTCCCCCGGCAAGGACAGCTCCCGAGGGCTCTGGGACCCATCAAGACCCCCAGCGAGCCCCACCAGTGGCGACTGGGTCTGGTCGGCCAGAAATGGGTCCCTGGGGACTCACCGATGAACCTGACGGCCTCCTCCCGCACGGTGGCCTGAGGGTCCTTCAGGTAGGGCAGGCTCTGGAGCAGATACTCCTCCACCCTGCTCCTCCTGTGCGTTATCTGAGGGAGCACAAGGGCACGGGGCTGGTGCGGACCCTCCACAGCAGTCCGGACCAGTCCCTCCCGCCAGCACCCCAGCTCCCTCCCAGTGACTCCCGTCTCCCAGCCAGGAGCCCCGTGGGGCTGGGGGCCAGAGAGAGCCGCGGGCAGAGGGGGCTGGGGGTGCCGAGACCCCTCCGTCCCGCTGCCAGGGCCCAGCTGGGCCGGGCTCTCCTGGAGAAGAGCCCCTGGGGGCTGCGTGCTGGAGGGCAGGGAAGGAGGCTGCAGCTGGAGCAGCGGGGCCGGGGCAGGGCGGCGATGCAGAGCGGCACAGCCCCCCCGGGCACGGCTGCAGCCCCCGTCCAGCCCGCCCCGGGGGTTTGGGGGTTGTCCTCACCAAGCACTCTCCGATCAGGGGTGTCTGCCCTGTCTTGGCCACAGAGCTGAGCCTCCTCAGGCCCAGGAACTTGGCAGAAGCGTGGAGGGTGTCCCGGGAAGCCTGCGGAGAAGCAGAGGCTGGGAGATGGCCCCAGAGCCCAGGGAAGGAGACCTGGCATCCTCCTGCTCTGGGCCTGGCTTTGAGCTGGGGGCACGGGGTGATCCCGGGACCGGCTCCCCTTCATTGCTGGGGCCATGCCGCGCTCTGGGAGCCGGCCCCGGCTGAGCAGGGAACTGCCTGTGCCAGGTTCTCTGGCCCTGCTCGTGCTGGGGCTGCAGGGACCCTTCCTGTGGGGCAGGGGGTCCCCACCTCCCCCTCCAGCTCTGCAGCACGGGGACCAGTGCAGCGGGACCCTGCGGTGACACCTTCCCATTGTCCCTCAGGCCCAGGCCACCCCCGTGGTGTCAGCACACCCTTCCCCGTGACACCAATCGCTGTCACTGCACCTTGGCCACGCTCTCGATCTCCTCGTTGGTGTGCAGTAACAGTGGGAGCAGCACACTCTGCACTGTCTTCAACATTTTTTTCTTGTTTCTCCCCACCACGGTCTTCATCATGTCTTGGAAGAGGCGGATGGAGAGCTCCCGCACGCGGCTGCACTCCTGGCAGGGAGGAGGACAGAGGGAGCTCAGCACCAGCCGCTCCTCGCCCACAGGGAGCAGGGGCGTTAGCGTGGCCGGGGGAGAGGAGCTGCTCTGGGGCCGGATCCTGAACGCAGGAGCCGTCGGCCAGACCTGCAGCTGCGGCTCAACGGCCCCGGAGCCCTGAAAGGCCGCGGAAGAGGAGCGGGGAGGGGAAGAGCCCCCAAAGGCTACACAAGAGGAGCAAGGGGGGGACCCCTGCCCAAACGCTTCCCGCATGGCCACACTCAAGGGCAGCCACCTTGCAGCCATCGCCTCGGCTCAGGCGCCCACGGCAGCCTTACATCATCGAAGAGGGGCAGGAGCTTCTCCGCCAGGCTCAGGGAGATGAGGTTGGCCTCTTCCCTCTCCATGTGACCCATCACGCTGATGAACAACACCAGGGCCTTCGTCTTGACATTGGCATTGGCATCTGTCAGGGTCTCCAGGATGTCGGGGAGCAGCACCGCGAGTTTTCTGGCCTGTACGAAACACACCGTTGCCTTTTTGTGAAGCGGTGAAAGACCCCCCCACCGCCCCAGCCCCCACCTGCCGATGTGGCTCCCCTTGCCGACCCCCCACTCACCATTTCAGGTGTTTTCGACAGCGTGTTGAGGCCCGTGAGCACCATCGAAAGGAACACCGGGCTGGGACGCCTCAGGTACCTCTGGGCCTTGTAGAGGGCAGCAAACTCCTCCGTGTCAATGTTAGCGCAGGCCAGGAGCTACAATGGAGACAGCGGTGAGAGACCAGCAGAGCTGCAGGGCTCCCTCCCCGCACCAGCACGCTCCATGGCAAGGGTCTCCTCTCCCCTTGAAGCCACCTCCGAGTCCCCACGTCTCTGACCCAGGACCAGCAACCGCCTCGACGCTGGTTTCTGCCCCTTCCCGGGGTCTCCAGGCTGCGGAGCTGGGCAGGGGGATGCCGGCAGGGGGGAGGGCAGAGCGCTGCCTGTGCCGGGACGGGCTTGGTGGGGCCAAACCAGCACGGGGTGGCCCTGAGCCTGTGGCACGGGGGTCTGGCTGGTGCTGAGCAGGGGAAGGAGGAGGAGGAGGAGGAGGAAGGCAGAGCGGTGGGGCTGGGCGTGGGTCACTCACAGCCAAGGGGTAGATGCAGGCGTCCTCCGTGGCAGAGCTGAACACCCTGCTCAGCCGCCAGTCCTGCAGCACGCCGAGCAGCTCCGACATGACTCTCCGCAGAGCCCAGGGCACGGAGACCAGCACCTCCCACATGGCCACGGCCGCCCTGCGGAGCCAGAGCCAACTCGCTCAGCAGAGCTGCCTCGGCGCCTCCAGACCCCGGCCCTGCCCACCCTCTCATTTCGGGGTGCCCGGGGAGGCAGAGGGGGTGAGGTTCTGTTCCCACGGGGCACGGGCTCCGCTTGGGCCGGCTCTGGCTGCAGGGGGAAGCGTGGTGGGATGGAGAGCCCTGCCCCTCGGGGATAGCCCGCAGTTTTCTGTGGGTCTGGCAGCCAGACGGCCTCTGGGCCACTCTCCCCGTGGGGAACGAGCCCTCAAGGCTGTCGGGGCCGGTACCTGTCACTCATTGGAGAGATGCCCAACAGGCTCCTGACCACCTCCCTGGGGCTCCACTCCGTCAGCAGCAGCAGCAGCGAGTGCAGGCTGCGCCGGGCTGGCTCCGTGTGGATGTGCTCCACATTTCTGTGGATGTGTCTCAGGATTTCTGGCACCTGGAGGGGACACGGGTGAGGATGGTGCTGCCCTTCCCACCCCTCCCTGCTGCCTTGACCTGGCTTTGGGTGCCCGAGAGAGCCGGGTTAGGGCAGGAGGGAAGATTTGACACGTCTTGGCACAGAAGGACAGTCCAGCCACGGGGCACTTACATCCGTCAGCCAGGACACGGGGTCTGTCATGGCCATGTCCACGATGTCACCGCCCATCTGCCTGTCGTGCGCATCGTCTGCCGTCAAGGCCTCGATGCCCACGAGGAGAACGTCCGTCTTCTGCGAAGGCCGGAAGTATTCGCCAAACACCTACGGGAGGAAGGACGGGGGAAGGCGTGTCACGCTGAGCTTGGCTGAGCAGCTCGACCACCTCTGGGTCCCTTTGCTCGCACAAGCCGATGACACGGACAAGGGTCCCGGCGAGGGGGGAGCTCGTTACCGTTCCCATGTCGCTGCAGTCAAGTAAAGAAAGCAACCAGGCGCCCTCAGAATCCCATCCCGCTTCCTCTGGAATCTCCTCTGGCAGCGTCTCGTCTACACGGAAACACGGAGGAGTCGGTGAGACAACGGCCATCTCGGCCAACCAGCCTCCCAAGGGGTGAAAAGAGCTTGAAACGGGGGAAACGGGGTCCTGGCATCGGCCCCCTCGCTCACCGATCCGCAGGGCCTGGACCAGGGACACCTCGCAGGGCTCCGGCAGAGAGCTGCTCTCCTGGGGAGCCCCCACCTCCTCCCAAACCACCCTGGGGCTGCTGGGGGGTCTCTCTGCCATCCTCAGAAACGGCTGAGGGACGGTGGGGGTTCAGCTTTAGGGAGCGACGGGAAAAGACGCGGGCTGTGCTCAGGAGTCTCCTCGCTGCGCTCCCGCCCTGTCCCTTCCCCGTCTTGTCAGGCACTGCGGGGCTGCGCTGCTCAGATACGGTGCCGGGGGTGACACGGAGCGATGTCACAAAGGGGTCACATTGTGACGCGTCACCCAGGCCGGGTGGGGCAGGGTTCCGCTGGGCGGGGCGGGGACCCCCTGGCCCCCATCGTGTCCCCTCAGCACCTTCCTGCCCCCCGGCTGGTCCCAGAGGTTCTCACACCCCGGCACGGAGCCCGGACCTTCCGCTGCGATCCGACAGAAACCCTCCAGCCTGCCCCGTCTCTCCCTGGCGGTCACCCGCGGCGTTCGCTCGCCCGTGCCCAGTCTCTCCCCCGCGGCCCGAGTAGCTTTCACCTCGGCAAGAGTTTCCCGGTTTTGGCTGGGAGAGAGTTAATTTTCTCCGGCCGGGAGGGAGCACAGCCCCGGGGCCGTGTCTGGCGGCGGCGGGATCTCCGCTCTGTCGGGGTCACCGGCCGGGAGCGGGCTGTTGGCCGGTGCGGGGCGAGCGGTCGCCTTGTGCATGGCCCGTTCGCACCGAGCCCCGCCCGCGGCCCGGCCGGCGCTGCGGGGGGGCGGGCAGCGCGGGCAGCGCGGGCAGGGCCGGGCGGCGCCGCTCCAGCCCCGGAGAGCGCCCGGCGGCGGCGGCGCGGGGACCGTGCGCGGACGCGGCCCCGCCCGCGGAGCGCCGGCCCCGCCCGGAGCCGAGACGCGGCCGCGGCCCCGCGCGACCGGCCCCGGGAGACGCGGCCGCCCCCCCCGCCGCGGGCGCAGCGGCCCCGTCGCGCAGGGGCGGAGGCGCCGGGCACCGGGGCCGGGCGGGCGCGGAGCCCCGCGCGGAGACGGCCGCGGGCGCGCGGGACGCTCCCGCGCAGGCGCACCCGCGGGCACGGGGCGCGGCCCCCCCGCGCAGGCGCGGTCCCGCGCGGCCCCGCGGCGGGGGAGCGGCGGCCGCCCCGCCCGAGCCGGCGGCAGACGGGGACGGCGCGGATCGCCCCGCGGCTCCGCTCCCGCGGTCGGGCTGCGCTCGGGGGGGCGGCCGGGCCGTGCGCGGGGGGGCGCGGAGCGAGGCGCGGGGCCGGCGGGGCGGCGCTGCCGGAGGGGCCGGCGGGGCCGGGGGCGGCCGCTCGGGGCCGGGACGCCGGTTCCTCCGGGCGGGGGATTCCCGCGGGCTCTGCGCGGGGACCCGGGGCGGGCGGCCGGGAACACGCGGGGGGGATCTGCGGAGGGCCTGCGCGTGTTCGTGGGAGAGAGAAACTGCGCGAGGGGCGGATCGAGAGCGCGGAGGAGAGTTAAACCGTGCGAGTAAAATGGGGGCTTCTGGGCGCCAGGGCCGCGTGGAAATTGCACTTTGGGCAAGAGCGAGGTTGAGCGAAGGATCCGTTTTCCCGCTGCTTCTCAGTGGCACCGGGGCTGTGCCAGCTAATTGTCCATATATTTTTTGGCGCGAGCAAATTTTCTGTATATGTGTGGCTTTACTAATAGACTGTGCAAGGGGTTCCCAAGGCAGTTGGGTGTTTTGTAATACAAAGATAAAGGGAAAAGACTCTTGGGAGGAGGAGCCCCGGGAAGAGCATCTCTCCCCATGGAAATCTCATCACTGCTTGGGCCGTGAGGGAGCTGGTTTCTCTCCATGCAATGACGGTACAATTGACCTCAGAGTTTCAGCTGGCGTTCTGACGGCAATGAGAATCAGGCCTTTAACTTTCATCTTAAAAATCTAGATTCTCCTCTGTGGCACAGCATGAGTTTGTTAAACCTCCGGTCGCGTCAGTTGGTCTCCTGTAGCTCGGCATCATAAAGCTCCTGGCAGGGCAGGGCAGGATTGTTCAGAAGGTGTGTAATTCCTTAGCCTGTGCACTCAGTGAGCATTAGTAGTCTTTCATACAAGCCTGCAGAAATTGTTCTGTCCAGTCTGGAAACTGTTGATGTGATGCCAATTCATTTTGTCTTCTGTTCAGATTTCAGCTAATACATTGGCTTATGTGGGGTTTGGATTTCTTTGGGCTCTTGGAGATTCACTTCTTTTCATACAGAAAGGCAGATTTAGTTCATATAGGTGTATCTTTCTATTCAAAACCTGGGCCAGTAATAAGGTGTCGGTATGAAAGTTGTCCTGGCAATACAGAATGTGACAATCCTGTCCTCAGCCCAGGCTGTGAAAGGCTGTTGGTCAAGCCTGGGACCTGCTAAAGTCAGGCCTCCGATACTTTTTAATTTTTATCAAGTTTTCCACTGAAAACTACTTGTGAAAATATACTTTCAAATGTATTAGTTTCCTCTGTCTAAACAAAACCAGATTAATGTGAAACATTAATGTAAATTCAGACGTTAATATTAATCTGTGAGTGGTCACTTTTCTGGTTACTGGGTTTTTCTTCCTGATGTTTACATCGGGTGAGAAGAAATCTTTGTTCACAAAATAGTTTGTGTTAATCATTGTTTACTTTGCTGCCCCGAGAAATGTAAAGAACTGGAAGGTTGACTCTGGAAAGACACTGATGTTTAGAGCATGTATTGGAGATCTCTCAGTTTCGTTAGAAATTGGGTTTATAGATCTACGTTTGGATACTTTTCAGTAAAAAAGGAGCAGGATGGCTGCAGGCTGTAGATGCATAGAGGTCCCTTAGGATTTCTGTGTGTCAGTGCTGCGCCGGGCGCTGCAGCCTGGGCTCAGAGCTCCCCGCAGTTCGTGGCAATCTCTGCGGTGCCCTTCGCGGGCTGTCGGAGTCACTGTGCAAAGACACCGACGGGCTGATGCAGCTCATAGCTCAGGAGTCGTGGGAATCAGCAGAATATACCACAGGGTTTAGAACGGACTGAAGTTTGATTTTATTTTTTTATTTTTTTTTTTTTTTAAAGGGAAATAGGGGTTTTTTAATCATGGTTTGACAACATGGTCTGTGTTCATTACCTTAGGAAGTGCTTTTGCTCTGCAGGATGCAATGCGGGTAAGTCCCAGGCGATAGATAACCCTATTTAGGGAAAACAAGGTACTGTGAAATGTTAGAAGGAGTATAACAAAGCGACCTTGGTAAGTGTTTATGTTGTCCCTAAGTTGTTAGTCATGAAAGGTGGGCTTGCTTAAGAGGAGAAAAGGAAGATAGATGTGATTAAAGAAAAAAAAAAATCTGAAGCAGTTTAGGACCATTTGATCCGTGGTCTTAGCAAACGTGTACTTTGAAAGCCAGTGAATTCTCTTGCAAAGAGGGAACAATATACATGCAGTAACTGAAGGTTAGACTGTGATACCCTTGGGTAGAAAACCCCCAAATAGCGCTTCATTCTGTAAATGGTGCTGCTTGGATCGGTGGAGACTGTTTTTCACCTTTTAAAGGGTGTAACGTTTACTTCACGTGCTATATACTCTGCTTATCCATACAAGCAGATAAATAGTTACTGGGTGTATAGATATTTATACTTTAAAATCATATTTTACGTAATACGTAATATTTTCGATGTATTTTAATATATATTACATACTTATATTTTTTCTGCAAAAAATGATGTACATAACGCAGTAGCAGTAGAGTAGTGCACTACCTTATGGAAATATCTTCACTTCCATCATTTGATTATCCCGTTTCAGGCTGTAAGCCTTTGTCCATGCCCCAGTGCGTGGATCATTCAGTACAGCACTGCTAATGCTGCTTTGGTGAGATGGAGTTCTCATGGGGATGCCTGCTCAAGGGTGACTGTTCCAGAAATGACTGCTCTGTGTCTGACACCCGTGGAGATGAACTTACTCAGGTGCTGGAATTTCCAAGCATTCTGCTGTATCCCCAAATTGAATGTAATTCATCTTCTGACAGAAGTGGGGTCCAAAGCATGTGAGTATCACCACACCTCGAATTACTTAATGCCTTTTCAGGACGAGGATGGGATGATGTTGAACATGTTATGCAGCGTGACGGGCTCTCCCAGCAGAAAGGTCAGACGTGCCGAGATGGTACCGAGGGAGCGTTTGACTGTGGAGGCTGCAGCGGCTGGGAGAGCAGCAACCTTCACAGTGTGTGAGCACCAGGGCACAGGCCGCACTGCCCCGTGTCTTTAAAGCTACTTCTGTGCTAGCCATAAGCTGAAACAGCAATTTTGGAGATGATAAAACCAGGTTCAAACTGCAAATAGTAAAAAGATGGCATAAAGCAGTGGATTAAAAAAGGGGACGTGACTGGCGGTTCTGAGGTCAGGTTGTTATGCCAGCTTCTGCATCTTAGGGGTCTGCACAGTAAAACAAGTGGCATGAGTCCAGTTGGGTCATTTAAGGTTCAATTAACGTTAATTCTCTCCTCTTATGTAATAAACGTAATTAAAATATGTAACTGCACATTTTATAGCACACTGGAAGGCTGTATCACAGTCTGTTTATGGTAGGGCTTTCCTGGCTCTCTGCAGCACTTGCAGTATTACTCGTTAAAGGGTAATTCAGGTTCGTCCATTTGCTGGTTTCAACCCAAGAAGTGGAGTGAAAATTAGGGAAAGCTACAATGCAATAAGATTATTTTTTCCCCCCAGATGGCTTAGCGGGGTGCTCTAGCTGTCAGAGAGGTGAAATATGTGGCCTGACTGAAATTCCAGGTGAGCTGTTGGTCGTCCCGTTGCGGGCCCTGGCAGGTGCAGACAGGCGCTGCTGCGTCTCCCCTGTGAGACAGGGGGGTGCCGGTGGAAGCGCCGCAGTTCTCTTGCCCTGGGCTGTGGAGGGCAGCCGGCCTGTTGGGGCACAGCGCTGTGCTCTGCCCTCTCGCGCTGTGTCGGTGTCTCAAGAGCCCAAGAATTTGGCCTAGAGAGCAGCGATGCTGCGTGCTGTGCTCTTGGCCCAGCACCGAGCTGGGTGGAGACCAGAGCTGGGACTTAAGGACAGGCTTAACCCGCTTGACTGAAGGGAAACATGGACCCCATCTAGCATGCCAAATCAGATGGGGTGTTTGTTCACTTTTCTTAGATCAGTTACATCCTGGGCGATAGATTCCTGCAGCAGTTTCTGCCAGAGTGAGCCTTACTGCCAACAGTCTTTGCTGAATTGTTGCCTGCTGACCTTTTCCTCATGATTTGTACCACTCTGACAGTACTGGCTGTGGATCAGAGTCGAGCTTCAGAACCATTTTAAGAGGCAGATTTCTATTTTAATATTTTCTTTTCACTTTTTGAAGTTGGGGATATCGTATATTTGTGGTCTATCTTACGTCATACTTCCCTGTATGTTACTTAACACCACCACTGAACTGTGGCTTGCTGCAGAACATCCTATATCAGATACGGCAGTTTAATAAACTAATAGATTGATATGCAGGGTCATATTATGCATAGTAGCATCTTTATGTTATTACAGGAAAGGGAGAACAGTCATTTAGGAAAAAATCCAACAAAGTCTTACAGCTTCATGGTTTGATTTTTTTTTTCTTGCCCTTTTCCCCCCCTCCTCAATTAACATAATCAGAATTTTGCCCATGGCATTTCTGAGTGGTGATTTTTCACATGACAACAGTAAGGGTGTTTTCCTTCCGTTTGATTTTATTTTTGACATGGGCTACAAGCGTTAATGGTTTCCTCAATACAAGTATGTTTGATAGATTTCAACGGGCATTTCATAGTATGCAATCATGGTGATGTTCCTGTATGCCTTTTATCTCAATTTCTCAAAAAAATACGCTCTTGAAACATGAATAGAATTTTTCTTTTGTACAAAGGGCTTTACCTGAAGTCCTCAAAGTGCTTGGAATTATTGCTTTGCCTTAATACAGCAGGTGGAAATTTGTTCTGCCGACCATCTTGTGATAAGCGTTCTTCTCTTCAGTAACACTGGCAGTAGGAGTCCCTGTTTTATGTGAAACCACATTCTTTACTGATTTTGCACCACTTTTCCCTCAAATTCTGCAGAATTGTAGCTGCCAGAACTTTCCAGACTGATTTACTGTTTCGCTGAAACCTAATACTAAGTCTTCAGTCTTCTGAGCATCTTTCCCCAGATGCGGATTTCAGTTGTTCTCTTCCCTGACGATGGTTGGTCTTTGTGCTGTTGAAAAACCTGGTTTTCTTCTTTAGGTAATATTCACATTGCTCTACAGTGTAGCTCTTCTTTTAAACGGTGTAGAAAAACATAACCGCCGTGTAGTTGTATTCATCCTTTCCAGCAGCTTTGTGTTTTCTTTCCTTTTCTTGAGTTAAATGAAAACTATTAAAAATGTCAGAAGCTTCTGAAGGTGGGTTTTGGGGGCTGTGACCTCACTGATACTTTACAGGGGAAAAAAACCTACTTCAAAATCGTTTCTATTCTCCTTGCACTGTAGAAAGCACTGAGTTCTCTCAGAGTGCAGGCGTGGTGGGACTAAGTATGACACTATTTAAGATGCCAAGTAAAAATGAGTTCAGATGTGGCTTAGCTCAGAACAGAAGGCACAGGTAAGAAAACCTGAAGCTGTCTGGTAAAACTCACAGGGAAAAACCTTTTCTAAAAGATGCCACCAACATTCCCAAGAATGAAAGTCAGTGCAAAGCTGGTTATCGGGCGTCTGTGGTGTCCGACTTGTCAGGTGTCACTTCAGTGCCACAAGGCAGCAGCTCACAGTTGGAGGTTTCAGCAGCATCCATGGGGTTTGTGCATGAAGACAGACTGTGCTCAAGCTGCATCAGGGCTCCGGGGTTAACTGGCTCCTGTAGGCTCAGTCGCGGCCCCGAGCAGCTCTTCCCATCGCTGAGGGCTTCCTGGAGGATTCTGTTCAGGCCGCACATACACTGGGAATAGAGTGTAACATTGCTGGTGTTTGGGGGGTTTTAAAAGAAAAATTGAGCTGTAGAGCAAAATGCTAAATTTCAATCACACTCTTAAGAGTGATTTTTTTTTCCCTGCTTTGCTAAAACGAGTTTTCTGTTTGAATTTAAATGTTTGAACCAGTTTCCATGGTGCAGTATTTCATACAAGTTTTCATTCTTTTTAAAGTCAGAATAACGAAAGGTAGATTTAATCTGTGCTTTTGCAGGGGGGTATTATACTTTGCTAGCCCACAGTACCGTTTATCAAGGGAAGTAAATTGAGCCACACTTGCATGTTGTGGGTTTTTGCTTTGAGGGTATTTTGTTCCTTTCCTGAGCTCAAGAGTAAATGTGAATATATTACAGATATTAATGTGGTATTCATGTCATCTGAGACAAATTCTTAATTTGAATGAATTTTGATTACGGCTGCCTTAAATATTCCCCCCCCCCCCCCGCCAAAGTTTAACTTCAAAAAGACAAAACTTTCCGTATTAGGGGTTTCTTTACAAAATCCTACTATACACTTTTTTTTTTCTTTTGGAGGTCTTCATAAAAGTTCTGTCTCAGTTTATCAAACAATTCTATAGTCTCCCACGTGCACCAGGCATTATGCCAAGTGCACGGTCCTGCACCTGGGCTGAGGTGGTATCAGTACAGACTGGGGGATGGATGGGTGGGTGGGTGGAGAGCAGCTCTGTGCAGAGGGACTTTGGGGTATTGGTGGGCAAAAATTGGACGTGAGCTGGCAGCGTGCACTCCCAGCCCAGGAAGACAATCGTCTCCTGGGCTGCGTCACAAGAAGCATGGCCAGCAGGGCGAGGGGGGGATTCTCCCCCTCTGTTCCCCTCTGGGAGACCCCCCTGCAGGGCTGGGTCCAGCTCCGGGGCACCAACAGCAGAAGGACACGGACCTGCTCGAGCGGGGCCAGAGGAGGCCACGGAGATGCTGGGGGGCTGGAGCCCCCCCGTGAGGACAGGCTGGGAGAGTTGGGGGTTCAGCGGGAGGAGAGAAGGCTCCGGGGAGACCTTAGAGCGGCCTTTCTATATGTAAAGGGAGGTTTTAAGCAAGATGGAGAGAGGCTTTTTACCAGGGCCTGTAGTGCCAGAGCAGAGGGCAGCGGGTTAGAACTGAAGGAGTATGTTCGCGCTGGACAGAAGGAGCGTACGTTTTTTTTACAGTGAGGGGGGTGAGGCCCTGGCACAGGTTGCCCGGAGCAGCTGTGGTGCCCCCTCCCTGGAAGGGCTCAAGGCCAGGTTGGACGGGGCTTTGGGCAACCTGGGCGAGGGGGAAGTGTCCCTGCCCGGGACGGGGGGTTGGAGCTGGATGATCTTTAAGGTCCCTTCCAACCCAAACCATTCTATGGTTCTAAGTGATAATAAATAAGTAATGAATTGTGCTCTTTCCCAGTGTAGTCCACAAACTGACATCCAAGATAGCATATTTCTGTTTTTTATTTTTTTTTCCCCTTTTTCTTCCCCAATACCTCCGTGGTTTGGAAATAGGATTTCCATAGGACAATCCTTTTCTTAATTTATCACTGTTACTTTTCACAGTCATTTTTCCTGTCATTTCTCTTCTCATGGTACTTTTTCTGTGTGGATGTACTAAATCAGAAACTTGCATGTGATAAATATTCTCTGGTGTTTCTCAGAGAATAGTAAGGTTTGAGGCTCACCAGGCTTGACAGCTGGGAACCTGGAACTGAGCAGCTGAAAGCTGCTCTAGGATTTGGGCATCTGTGTTTGCTGGCACACTTGGAGTTCCTTTGTTCTGCATTTGCTAAAGATTAATGAGAAAGCTGCTTTCTGTTATTCTAAGTGTGGGATGGACAAGCCTAAGAATAACCAGACAGCGTGCAATAGCCACACGCTGCATCTACAAGCACTTGACAAACCTTAGTCTGGAAATTATACTGTTAAAACACGTTCAGAAAAACCCGATGGCTGCTGTGATTATAAATAAAACAGGATGTTACATGTCATAAGAAAAAACCTGGCCAAGAGGAAAGTTATCCTCGGAGGCAAATATCTCCAAATTTAGATGTTTAAAATGAAACTTAGTTATGTGCAGGCTTTTGAATAAGCTTTTCATGAGGCAGGTTTTAATCTGAATCTAATGATGAAAACGTGGTTTTAATTGTGAGTTTGTGGCTGGTGCTTCAATGTGAGAGTGCATTTCCTAGGCTGTCGGTGTCCCTGTGCAGCACTTGAACTGGAGAAGATGTCGCCGGTCAGTAGCTGCCCGCTGATTGCAGTGTTGCAGGTGGAAGTGCTCTGCTCTGTGCTCAGTTTGGTGCCATGTTATTTACAGATATATTACGTTTTAAGGGGAATAGGATTGTTTTGTAAATAAATTTGCAGTGGGAAATCATTCCCAGGAACTTACATGTGTGGAACTAATTGTTTGCTCCACTTTGCTGTGATCTAAATGATCGAAGTCAGATATGGTGTTTATTAAATCCAGAACTTCAAAGGCCTTTGAGATTTCCACAGAATATCATGTTCCACGTAGAGTTACACTTGCATTTTTCTCCAGTGTCTGTTGAAAGCTAATTTTGCTTATTGTTTCCCTTTTTTTTAAATTTTTTTTTTTCATAGCAGTTGTGGTTTTTCTTTAGCTCTTTTCAGTGCTTACAGCTTTTGCAGAGAGACAAATATAAGGGACCCATCATGGTATAAATGCTTGAGAGCTGGAAATCCAAACGCTCCAGCATTTATAACTCCGTGAGGGAACTTGCAGGCAGTGATTTCCTAGAGGAACGTAGAGGAGTGCTGTGAGACAGAGGTTCCCAAGAGGACTAGATGTTGCTTCTTCTGTCCAGGCAGGGTCTGGGCATTGAACACCGAGCTCCAGACCTGGAATTGATGAATTTCGTAAATCTGTGTGAAATCCCAAAGCTGATGCGGTTAATGAATGAGGCAGCTAAGCTGGGGATTTCCAGCAGCCTCCCCCGAGGGACCCAGGTTCAGGGCAGACAGCAGCACTGCGTGGGGCGATGGGCTTGAAATTCTTTAGACAGCCACCGGCTGCCCAGCCGGGTCAGATGCCAACAGGAAAGTGAGTTTCAAAGGCTGGACTGTCTGCCTAGACAGCAAGGGAGTTACTTTGGTATGGCTGACTGTGTCACTGCAACCCTTGCAGGAGAGAACTCCCGGCTTCCTTAACAGCTGGGGCTGGGGACACGCTGGCCTGACAGCCTGAACGGGAAGCACTCCCTGCCCTGGTTTTGCCTTGGTTGATCTCTTTCAGACATATTTTGCAAACACATTCATCCTTCTTGAAGGCAGTAGATGTGCTGTAGCAGGATAATTGCAGGGGAATAAATATTAGATAAGCTAGGGAGTTATTGAATACACCTGAGGCATTGCTTAATCTTGTGTTGGAGCAGATTTCAATATTACTTCTGTAATATTCTTTTAAGTGAGAATCAGATCTTAGCCGGGAGTGCAGGGATAAGCAAAGAAGGTGCAAGTGCAGGAAGAGGAGCATTGGCTCTTTTATCAGGGAGGAGCTCGCCGGCACAGTTTTGTTCACAGCTGCTGTTGTGCAGTGCCAGCACTGCCTAGATACTGTTAGATCTGGCAGCCTGTGTTACTCAAAGCCACTGGGGCCGTCCAGCTCGTGCTGCCAGCTCATGGCTCACATACAGTGTGTCTTACCCTTCCTCCGAGGGGTTGCCCTGAAAGTACTTTTTTCAGTCTCACGGTGACTGTCTGAAGCCCAGTTATGTCACTTGTAGAGGGAGGCCACCAGCGACGCAGTCTCAGGTTTTGAGATGCTTTTGACACTCAAATGTTCTAAAACTCTCCAATTTCTAGTTTTGCGATGAGACTGAGTAGGTGTTCTGAATCGCAGTTAGGGAGTACTATGGGCTATCAACCTGGCAAATTCTAAACACTGACACGTACTGATAATGGAGGGAAAACACGTTCCTTGTGTGCACCTTTAACACCGTGACTGATTGTTCACAGTCAGCAGATCTGTTACGTTTATGTCCAATTGCAGAGCGATTCTGTGTATACATGAAGCGTGTTTCTGCAATCAGCAGTGTTCAGTGAAATCGAAGTTCAAGAAGCTGCTGTGCTGGTTCCTGCTGCTGCAGTCACCCCGTGTCCTGCGGAGGAGGAGGCTCCCCAGCCCCTCTGGTTTCACGCTGCAGAGCGAGCCAGGGCAGGTCCAGTTCTGCGAGGGGAGAGGATCTTCATGTGCCCGGTGTGTTTGTGATGGGAACCCGTCTGTGCCAGATTCCGAGTTAATGCTGGTCAGTTTTTCTTCCCTAAGCTCCTCGCAGTGAGTAAACAGCTCAGAAAAAGAGTTAGTGTGCAGTCTGCTCTTGGACCGGAGTGCTGCAGTGCGGGGCTTTTGAGGAGAAGCTGAAGAACAGTGGCAATATATCCAACAGTTTTATTTTGCACTGTCTGAGTTTGTGTTCTGTGCTGCCACGTTGGATTGAACAGACAAGTGGAGGACAGTGTCTGTTGTCTTAAATTTGTAGAGTTTTCACTTGCCACGCAGTTGACATTTCAGTAGGAATCAGCAGATGTCCTGTCTGCACACCTTGGGAGCAGAATGAGCACCAGCCCGGGTCTTTGCATTGACTCAGTATTAACTGTTTTCACCTTGACAGCGTTGTTCTGGAGTGCTTTGCTCCTCTTAAAATATTTTGTTGCATTACCCTTGAGATCAGCCAAATCCTTGTTACAAAATCTAGAAAGAGATTTGGTTTTGCTCTCTAAGTGTAGAAAAAGTAGAAGGTAGTGAGGTCTAAGGAAGAAAGATTCTCTTTTCTTGCATTTGTCCTTAGTAATAAAGAAAAAAAAAAGTATAGAAATGTATGGTGGGAGGGGGAAGAACCAGCATTTTGCAAAGTGTTTCCGAGTGCTTTTGCTTGCTGTTTTAATTTCCACAGAGCTGTGTGAGTTTGCGTGTCAGTCAACTGAAAGTGATGCTTTGCTTTGGTTATGACCTGAGACTAAAATTAATGTTGCGTAGGGCTCGGTATATGTAAATCGATATATAAATGCTGCTGTAAGTATAATTAATAGCAAAAGACAAAGTCAGGTTGACTAACAGAGTTTTTAATTAGATTAATATAAACCATTTGTGATTTAATACAATGCTGTCTACAAAACTAGATACTATATGCATGCCTGTGAAATCAGTTCAGTAACATACTGGGTCCAAATTAGCTGTTCTTACCATTTCCTCGAGTGAAAAGAAATTTGAGTTTTCTGCTACAATTTCACCAGTCCAGTATCACTAACGTACATGGGGAAGATGCATTAATTTTATTGCTGGGCATTCAGCCCTGACCTATCCTGATTCTTGTTGACTTAGAACTGAACTTTGCAAATACAGCATCTGGCAAAGAAAATCTTTCGCCTAATTTGAAATCATATTCAGCTCAGTAAGAGCAAGATATTGGAAATGCCATTGTATTACAGCTCCTTTAGATCTTCCTTTTACATTCCAGACTCTCCAAGTTAGAAACAGGTTGGTGGGTCACTGCCCGTTAGCAAAGAGCAGATGGTATTTATTACTGTGAGCAGTAAAGCATCTGTCTGTGGGAGGGAGAAACCCAATTAGCCCGATGTTGATTGTGCTTTTAATGTTGTGGACTTAGTACCTATTTCCATACCTGCGTGTGTGCTCAATATAAACTTACTGAATTGTGCCCTTTGAAAAGGGGTCAGTGGTGCGCTTCTACAGTCTGAATCGTGAGCATTCGTAGGAATACTGGTGTAGATAATGTCCTTCAAATGACCCGGTCTTAGCTACACAATTCCAAGAACCCCTTATTACTTCACTTGCATTTTATTTGGTTCTACATAGTCAAAAGCCCGGCTGCTTGAGGCTTGGCTAGGACACCGAGGATGGCTGTTAAAAGGCAGGTGGCTTTTTGTCCTGCGGAGGCCGCCTGCCCTTGATCCCACAGACTGTGACATAAACACAAGGCAAACTCCTTGCTAGCTCAGCATCTCTGCAGTTGTTAAAAATACTGATCTTCTTGAGCAGCTTTCCATTAAGGAGCAGTCAGCCCTCAAAAGAACGGGCGACTCTTTAGAGACGCGGGTTGGGATCCGGCGTGACCTCCGACCGGTGGCTGGTTTGCCAATAGCTCCGACCTCCCTGACGTGGGCAAAAACTGGGTGCAGGGGCGGGTGCACGCGGGGTGGGTGCGTGCGGGGGGGCGGGCGGGTGCATTCTGCACGCGGCAGCGAGTGTGTGTGTGTGCGTGCGTGCACACTCGGGGTGTGTGTGAACACTGCGCCTTGCGCTCTGCGTTCCAGCGTGTCTCTTGCAGCGCGGGTGTGCGCACGCCCCGGGTGGGCATCGCACCTTCTCTTTGTCCCCCGCGGGTGTCTCCAGGCACCGTGTGTGTGCGCACGTGCCCCAGAGCTCTCTGCGTGTCACATCGATTTTTCCTGGCCTCTTCCTGGCCCCCACGTGCCGGTCTTCTCTGTGCCGGGGCGGCTCTGAGCACCCTCCTCTCCGGTAATCAGAGACCCCATCCATTTATCTCATCTCTGGAACCTGGGGAAGCGGCTCAGTGACTTCCGAGGGGAAAAAAGAGGAGGGAAAAAAAAATTTTAAAGGGTTGTTAGTCAAGAGTCCCCAGCTGGAGTTGCCACTTGTACTAGAAGAGTGCCAATGGTGCAGATGCGGAAGGCAGAGGAGCTCCGTGGCTGCCAGCCGGGCGGTGCTGGTGGCAGGGCCGGGCCGGGCAAGACCTGCCCGCAGCCCATCCCTGCGCCCCCGCCCCGTTTGCATCCTGTGAGCCGTGGCCACCGCGGAACGTGCCGGGGCTCCCTGGGCGATGTTGCCGTGGCCACCGCGGAACGTGCCGGGGCTCCCTGGGCGATGTTGCCGTGGCCACCGCGGAACGTGCCGGGGCTCCCTGGGCGATGTTGCCGTGGCCACCGCGGAACGTGCGGGGCTCCCTGGGCGATGTTGCCGTGGCCACCGCGGAACGTGCCGGGGCTCCCTGGGCGATGTTGCCGTGGCCACCGCGGAACGTGCCGGGGCTCCCTGGGCGATGTTGCCGTGGCCACCGCGGAACGTGCCGGGGCTCCCTGGGCGATGTTGCCGTGGCCACCGCGGAACGTGCCGGGGCTCCCTGGGCGATGTTGCCGTGGCCACCGCGGAACGTGCCGGGGCTCCCTGGGCGATGTTGCCGTGGCCACCGCGGAACGTGCCGGCGCTCCCTGGGCGAGGGGCCCGCGGCCGGGCAGTGGCGCAGCGGACGAGCCATGGGCTGCATCAGCAGCGGTCCGGCCGTCCCGGCGTTTGTCGCCCCCAAACCCCCCCGCGCGCCTCCGGCCCCTTCCCCTTCCCGCCGCGCCGGGACCCGCCGCCCCTGTTGGCGGTGGCGCCGCTGGATGTCCCGGCGCGTTGGCGCCGCCCCCCGGCCCGGCCCGGCCCCGGCCCGGCCCCCGCTCCCCCCGGGGCCGGCGGGGAGCCGCTGGGCCGAGGCCGCCGCCTCCGTCCCCGCCCGCCCCGTCCCCGCCTCCTTCTCCCCGGGCTCCCCCGCCCGCCCGCAGCCGCTCGGCAGCCCGGGCGCCGGCCCCGAGCCCCCGGTGCCCGGCCCGGGTCGGGAGCGGCCGAGCCCGGCCCCGGCACGGGGCGAGGGGGCCGCGGTGCCGGAGATCGCCTCGGCGGCCCGTCTCCGTTCCGGGAGCGGCGGGGAGCGACGCGCGGCCGCAGCGGCGCCAGGTCGGAGCGGGCCGGGCCGGTCGGGCCGGGCCGGTCGGGCGGGGGCCGTCGGGCGGCCGGGGCGGAGCGGTGACGGCCCGGTCTGGCCCGCAGGGAAGGAGAAGGGGCGGCTGGAGGAGCTGTACCGGCAGGGGCCGCTACTGGGGAGCGGCGGCTTCGGCTCCGTGTACTCGGGCACCCGCCTCTCCGACGGCAGCCCGGTAAGCGGCGGGACGGCGGCGGGGCGGGGGGAGGAGGAGCGGGAGGAGGAGGCTCATCCCGCCGCTCCCCGTGGCTTGCAGGTGGCCATCAAACACGTGTCCCGGGAACGCGTCGCAGCGTGGGGTGAGCTGGTGAGCGACCGGGGCTGCCGGGAGAAACCGGGGCGTCGCGGGGCGGGGGATAAGGGGAGGCCCGAGAGGGTGGGAACGGGAACACCGCGGGGGGAGCGGGCGGGGAGTCGCGGGGGGACGCGGAGCATCCCGGGGAGGGGCTGCCCGGTACCGGGGGGTCCGGGCGGGGGGCGCTGGAGCACCCCCTTGGCAGGGGGATGCCCGGGCACCGGTGGGGTCGGGTGGGGGCACTGGGGCATCCCGGGCGGGGGCTGCCGGCCCCCCGCCCCGTCCCGTCCCTCTGACGGCCCCGCGGCCCCCCGCAGCCCAGCGGCGCTCGAGTCCCGATGGAGATCGTGCTGCTGAACGCCGTGGGCTCCTCCGGCTTCCGCGGCGTCATCCACCTCCTCGACTGGTTCGAGCTGCCGGACAGCTTCGTGCTGGTGATGGAGCGTCCGGAGCTCGCGCAGGATCTCTCCCGTTTCACCATCCAGAGGGGATCCTTGTCGGAGGAGGTGGCGCGGGGGCTGTTCCGGCAGGTGCTGGAGGCCGTGCGGCACTGCGACGCCTGCGGTGTGCTGCACCGGGACATCAAGGGGGAAAACATTATCATCGACCTCGCCACCGGTGAGCTGAAGCTCATCGACTTCGGCTGTGGCACTTTCCTCCAGGACGCGGCCTACACCAGATTTGCCGGTGAGCCCACACCCGGGGGGCTGCTCCCGGCACTGCACGGCCCGGCCTGGCCGGGCACCGGTTCCCCCTTTGGAGGGGGGGGGAATTAATTACTCATCCGGCTGCCAAGTTGGGTTTTGGCGCGGGGCGGACGCTGTGAAAGGGGAGCCGGCTCCCACCGCTGCCACCCACCCTGCCCGGGGCTGGGGAGGGGGGAGCCAGCCTGACAAAAACAAACACCCGTGGGGGTAGCAGAGAGGGGAGGCATGGGGCTCTTGCGATTCCGTATGCTGGCCGCCGGTTTGGTTTGCAGGCGTGGGAGGGCTTGGGCTGCTCTGCTCCCCTTGTTTGCCTTGGCTTTTAAAATTTTTTTTATTTTGGGCTAAGGCAGGGGGGAAAGGCATGGTTTATTCCCACCTGTAGGGGTTTTTTGCCACCGGTGCAGCCCCCGTGTCCCCAGGGACGCTCGGGTGAGGGTCCGGGAGCCGGCAGCATCCGCCTGACGAGCTCCGCCTGTCTCCCGCAGGAACACGCCTGTACAGCCCGCCGGAGTGGATCTGCTACCACCGCTACCACGGCCGTTCAGCAACAGTCTGGTCCCTGGGCGTCCTGCTCTATAACTTGGTCTGCGGGGACGTCCCCTTCGAGCAGGATGACGACATCATCATGGGCCAGCTCTTTTTCCTCCAGCCGATCTCCCTCGGTGGGTACCCGGCGTCGTGGCGGGCAGCGGGTTTGGGAGATGGCACCAGGCGCACGAGCATCCCCGCTCTTAGGGCTGCGAAGGAGGGTGGTGTGTCGGGGTCAGCTGGGGGAGGTGGCACGTGTCCTGCCAGCCTGCTCTCCAAAAGAGCTCCTGGACCGGGAGGTTTGGGGTAGCTCTGAGCACAGCCAGCATGGCCCGGGCACTGCGGACGGTGGGGGAAGGTGGACAGGAGCCTTCTCTGACCGGCGGTGTCTCGTTTCTCTCCCCAGAGTGCCAGCGTCTCATCAGGTGGTGTTTGTCCTTGCAGCCTTCAGATAGACCGTCCTTGGAGGACATTTTCAACCACTCCTGGCTGCAAGGCGCTCACCACCGCTAGGAGATGGCAGCCACCCCACCTGCACGCTTTGGCCCGGGACCCTGGCCGGTAACAGCTCCGGGCCTCTCCTGGCCATAAGGAGCCAAGAAGACCAGGCTTCCTCGCCACCGTAGCCTGAGCAGGGATCGTGGGGACCACGCACATCCTGTCCCGAAGCTGGGCTGAGACCTGATCTTCCAAGTGCTGGTGGCCACCATCCAGCCCAGCTCTCCTGGGCTCCATCTGAATGACCCTGTCTCATTTGCTGGTCTTGCCAGTAATTTTTTTTGTTTGTTTTGGTTTTGGTTCTGTCATCGGTGGAGAGAGGAGACCTTATTGCAAACCGACTGTTTTTGGTGGCTCCCAAACATCTTCCTGAGCACCTGATTCGGGATGGCGAGAGGATCAGAGACCTTACTGCAAAGAGAAGCTTCAACGGGGGAAAGACTTGGGGGGAGCGCAGGTACTGTGGCCGAATGGCTGCCTCCTCCCCTGTCACCGTGCCAAGTGCCTTCAGCTGAGATCTGGACTGTGCGGGAGGAAATACTTGAATTTTCCTACACTGCTGCTTTTCCCAGACTCGCCTGGGTATAGACTTCCTTGTCCCCTTTCAAAAATAAAACAGGTCAGAGGACAGCTGGGAGCCAAGCAGGCGATCCCTCACCTCCCGTGCCTCCACCTCACCTGGATTTTCTGGGTTTCTTTGCTTCCCAGTGCCTTCACGAATGCACAACCAATGCAAATGAACAGAGCTGTAAATGTCTTCAGAGTTAGACAGGAGTGAAGTTTGATCTACAGTGCTTAATAGTGATGATGTTTGTCACGGTCCACTCGTTGGACCCGTGATGGTTCGTTTGCTACGATCTCGAAAGTGCAAAATTAAGGTGACCGCCTGTGATAGTTTTAAGCCCTGCCGGGACCGGAGACCACGTTGCCATTGTCCCTCCCCCACCCTCGGGCACAAGTAGGGCACAAACTCGGGGTTAAAATAAGAAGAAATTTAATACAACAGTGTAATAAAACAATCTGAACAACAACAGTAGCAATGATAACAACAATAAACAGTAATGAGCGTAAACAGGACAGAAGATATACAGAGAAATACCGCAGTGGGTACCGACAGCCCGCTCGCGCTGCTCCCCGCCACCAAAGCCACAGAGGCAAAAGCTTCCCGTGCTGCCGCGCCGGACCTGACTCAGCATGGTGTGAGTAACCCGGCTGGAGATCCCTTCCCCCTCTCTGCCGGGGAAACTTAACCCTATCCTAGCTGAACCAGGACACCAACACCAAAGGGGATAGCAGTAATCAAACAGTGAAACTTTATTGTGTTGCCCGTGAAGTGGCATGCAATAGTTAGAGACGGGTAAAAGGTAGGAAAAAGGTAAAGTTTTAGAGAGAGGGGAGAGAGAGGTTATAGCTACCCCCACTGATCTCACGACGTCCTAACGGTCCCGGGTCCAGCTGGTGCTGCGTCGTCGATCGCCGTGGTCCTTGGTGGGGAAGCTTCCCATTTTCGTTGTCCAGAAGCCATCCTTTTATGCTCAGTAACACACCTTGCTCCACCTCCGCCTCGGGGGTCTCCGCCCTTCTCGAGCGAGGCCATCGCACATGCGCAGGGAGGGGTGTCCGAGGCGTGGTCAGTCTTGGAGGCGGGCAGCCTTCCACCAGGAGGGGTGTTCTGGTATTATAGTGAAGCAAAGTTCGTCTCAGGTTCACGATTTCTTCATCGATGTTATGGCAACAGTCGCGACCCGTCTTTTTGGACAGCGGCTCTGCGGTTATCTCTAACAGCTCTGGCTGGGCCCAGGCACCGAACAATAGCCCAGCACTCTTTGTACTGCACGGCTCAGGCACTGCAGAACAGCCCGGCACTGCGCGTGTCACCCGGGTCAGCGCTCGGGGGAACAGCCCGGCACTGCCCGTGTCACCCGGGTCAGCGCTCGGGGGAACAGCCCGGCACTGCCCGTGTCACCCGGGTCAGCGCTCGGGGGAACAGCCCGGCACTGCCCGTGTCACCAGGGTCAGCGCTCGGGGGAACAGCCCGGCACTGCGCGTGTCACCCGGGTCAGCGCTCGGGGGAACAGCCCGGCACTGCCCGTGTCACCCGGGTCAGCGCTCGGGGGAACAGCCCGGCACTGCGCGTGTCACCCGGGTCAGCGCTCGGGGGAACAGCCCGGCACTGCCCGTGTCACCCGGGTCAGCGCCCGGGGGAACAGCCCGGCACTGCCCGTGTCACCCGGGTCAGCGCTCGGGGGAACAGCCCGGCACTGCCCGTGTCACCCGGGTCAGCGCTCGGGGGAACAGCCCGGCACTGCCCGTGTCACCCGGGTCAGCGCTCGGGGGAACAGCCCGGCACTGCCCGTGTCACCCGGGTCAGCGCTCGGGGGAACAGCCCGGCACTGCGCGTGTCACCCGGGTCAGCGCTCGGGGGAACAGCCCGGCACTGCGCGTGTCACCCGGGTCAGCGCTCGGGGGAACAGCCCGGCACTGCGCGTGTCACCCGGGTCAGCGCTCGGGGGAACAGCCCGGCACTGCGCGTGTCACCCGGGTCAGCGCTCGGGGGAACAGCCCGGCACTGCGCGTGTCACCCGGGTCAGCGCTCGGGGGAACAGCCCGGCACTGCGCATGTCACCCGGGTCAGCGCTCGGGGGAACAGCCCGGCACTCGCTGTGCCACACCATTCTGCATTCAGGAGCCGTGGCACCACACCCCACTCCAGGGGTCGCAAGGCCAAGCAGGCCGTTGTCAGGTACCTCACTGTCCATGTCCCTGATGACAATGTTGAGACAGTGCTGATCTTCTGACCGACTCTTACAGACGTTTTACCTTTTTTTCTTTTTCCCAGTTTTTGTTTTTATTTATTTTCATGGATTTGTAAATTAAAGAGAGAGTTCTAGCTGCCAGAATAATAACTTTTCTATTTGTTTCTAATTCTCGTGGGTTTCCAACCCACCCTTGTTCCCACAGCTGCTGATCCCCCGGTTTTCTCTTCGGGCCTTCCCTCCGTGTCTGCCCCGTGTCCATCCCCACGCGCAGTGTTTCTGTCTGGGGGGTGCGGAGCGGCTGCCTGCTCCCCAGCTGTCTCTGTACATAGTTCTGGTTGCTGTTGTTCCCTTGCCAGGTGTTTTGTTTTTCCCCGCGGGTGTCTTGTTTGGGGCTGGGCAGGGGGGCGCTGCTCCGGGCTGTCAGCACTGTCAAGTCTTTATATGTTTTAGCCTGCGGGTTTTTTCTTAATAGTTCATGTTGTACAGGAGAATTCAGAAATCTTCTACATTTTTAATGTGGTTTTAAATAAAAATAAACTACTTGATGTGATGGAGACATCCCCTTACTGCGGGGCGGGATGAAGGATGCTGCGTGCGGGGTACCGGTGGCCGTGCCGTGGCGGGGCTGCTGCGGGGACCGCCCGTTTGTCTCCAGCTGAGACTAACTCCGAAGGCCTCGCCCAAAGGCTCGCTGGGCCGCGTCAGCCAGGACCAGGCAGCCGCCAGCACCACGGGGAAGGCTGGACTCTGCGGGCTGTTTCCAGGGCCGACTGCTCCTGGCAGTCTGGAGGGATCGCGGGGGCTGCGCAGCCCTTTGCGTTTCCATTCAGCCGCAGGCCGGTGCGGAGCGTGTGTGGGCACGGCGAGGAAACAACCCTCGAAGCGACCTTGCGACGGGCCGGGTGTTGTCAGCCAAATTAAATTTCAGTTGGGCAGATCCCGTTGCTCGGGCTCTGTTGGCGCGGAGCGGGTGTTGGGTGCCGGGGGTGAAGGAAGCCGCCGGCGGGCTGTGCCACCTCCAGCTCGGCTGCGGCGAACGCGGAGCGAGAGGAAGTTGGTCTCGGGATTACAAGGAGTCGGTCGCTGTCAGTCAGCGGCGGTAACGCCTCGCTCGAGCTTTTACCCTGCAAACTGTCAAACCCCACTGCCCAGCGCTGCGGTGCTTCGGCTTTGGGGGCGTTGGTTTGGGTTTTTGTTTTCACTGGGGATTTTTTTTATGTGCTGAATTCTGAAGCCCCGTCCCTGCCCGACCTCATGGCGCACCTGCTGCGCTGCGCACGCAGGGCTGTGTCTGCCCCAAGGAAGGGGCACGTTTCCCCTCGTGCAGGTTACTGCAGTTAGGGGGTTAACTCCCCCGCTAGGGAGACCCGAGGACTAGCGACCGCTCGTGGTTTTTCAGGTGGGTACTGCTAATATTAGCAGGAGTAGTCCAAGATGAACCAAGAGAGATTTCAGGGCCTTGGGGAACTGGTTAAGGGGTCGGGAGCACAAAGAGTGTCTCTCCTCCGTCCCTGCAGTTGCGGGGATGGGTGAGGAAGATCACGGGAGGAGTCAACAGATGAGCTGGTGGCTCCGAGACTGGTGTTACTGGCGGGGTTTGGGTTGTTCAGTCACGGGTCAGGGTACAGGACGCCGGAGCTTTTGGCATCAGGTGGGGTGCGCCCGTCCCGGAGGGGAAAAGGATCTTGGGGCTCAGCGAGAGCTTTCAGCTGGGTCTGAAGGGGGAAGGGGGCAAAGCTGGGACTCCCAGACGAGAGCCCCAGGGCCGGGGACCAGAGGCTGTGGGGTGGTGTGCCGGCGAGGACCCTCACCCTGCCCTCTCGGCGGGGAAGGGACGGAGACGGGCAGCACGAGGGATGCGGGGGCAGGGACGGCTCAGTGACCGGGGATGGGCTGCAGCGGGGATTTACAGACGCGATACCGCAGCAGCTCTGTCGCGAGAGAAATTCTGCGTGAGCGGTGAGGACCGAGAAGGAGTTTCACCGGGCGACAGAGCGGAACGCCCCGAGTTCTGTGTTGGTGTTCGCACTCAGGGTCCCCCCACAAAGGCCGTTTCAGCGGCTTCAGCTGAGCGAAGCGTCTTTGCTTTCCTCTCCGGGTCAGAGCGCGGCGCCGAACTGCCCGTCGGCGGAAATCCCGGATCGGCGTCGCCTCCGGGCTCTGCGCGCCGAGAGCCGGACCCTCATCGCCATCCGGTGATGAGGGCAGCGCGGGCGGCGCCGCTCCAGCCCCGGAGAGCGCCCGGCGGCGGCGGCGCGGGGACCGTGCGCGGACGCGGCCCCGCCCGCGGAGCGCCGGCCCCGCCCGGAGCCGAGACGCGGCCGCGGCCCCGCGCGACCGGCCCCGGGAGACGCGGCCGCCCCCCCCGCCGCGGGCGCAGCGGCCCCGTCGCGCAGGGGCGGAGGCGCCGGGCACCGGGGCCGGGCGGGCGCGGAGCCCCGCGCGGAGACGGCCGCGGGCGCGCGGGACGCTCCCGCGCAGGCGCACCCGCGGGCACGGGGCGCGGCCCCCCCGCGCAGGCGCGGTCCCGCGCGGCCCCGCGGCGGGGGAGCGGCGGCCGCCCCGCCCGAGCCGGCGGCAGACGGGGACGGCGCGGATCGCCCCGCGGCTCCGCTCCCGCGGTCGGGCTGCGCTCGGGGGGGCGGCCGGGCCGTGCGCGGGGGGGCGCGGAGCGAGGCGCGGGGCCGGCGGGGCGGCGCTGCCGGAGGGGCCGGCGGGGCCGGGGGCGGCCGCTCGGGGCCGGGACGCCGGTTCCTCCGGGCGGGGGATTCCCGCGGGCTCTGCGCGGGGACCCGGGGCGGGCGGCCGGGAACACGCGGGGGGGATCTGCGGAGGGCCTGCGCGTGTTCGTGGGAGAGAGAAACTGCGCGAGGGGCGGATCGAGAGCGCGGAGGAGAGTTAAACCGTGCGAGTAAAATGGGGGCTTCTGGGCGCCAGGGCCGCGTGGAAATTGCACTTTGGGCAAGAGCGAGGTTGAGCGAAGGATCCGTTTTCCCGCTGCTTCTCAGTGGCACCGGGGCTGTGGGTGTTTTCGGGGGTTTTGGAAAGCTGGAGGTGAGCTGTCTCGAGGGAACGCCGCTGTCGGACCCCCGGCGGTACCGGGCGTTCCCCTCCAGACCCATCTGCCGAGGTTCCCGGAGATCTGGTTTGGAGTCTGGCCGGGGATGGCTGTTAATCAAGGGAAGAGTGTAACGGCTCGAGAAACCAGAATGAATGCCCCGGCTGCTGCCGCTGTAAATCGGAAGGAAACGTGTAGAAGTGTCGGAATTCTTTCTGGTGCAGGAGGAACCCCGGGCAGCGGTGCCAGGATCTCTGGGGTCGTGTGTGTCTGGGAGACACCCGCGGTGAAGCGATGCTCCAGACCCTGGGTTTCTGCTCTTGATAACACGTGCCCGGCTGCTCACGTCCCCATAGCAGCCAGGGGTTGTTTTTCTGGTGGACGGAGCTGTTTGGATTGCTGGTGGATTTTGTATGAAATGCGTAAGTGCAGATTGGAAGGGTTTTGCTTCAGAGGGGAGAGCCTGGAGCCTTTGCTGTGAGCTGGCAGCGCTGTGATTTCTCGTGTCCCTGGGCAGAGCCCGGGGTTGAGAAGAGCCCCGCTGCTGTGCGGAGCTGCAGGCGGGCGCACAGGGGACAGGGCTCCAGAAGCCTTCCCTAAATCGACCTCGTAACTAGAATTCAGACCCCAGCTCTTTCCCAGCTCAGGGTACCTGCCCGTGCCTGAGCAGAGGAGACTGGAGATTAAGCTGTTTTTCTGATTTTCTCAGTGCAGCCGTCATCTGCAGCCCTCACTGCGCTTGTCAGCAAGTGCAGCTCCTGCCTGGGGGGACACTGCGGGGTGGATTCCCCTCTGTTAGCCCCCGAGGAGTTACTGTGCCCCCGGAAAGCACAGCTGGTGTGTGTGACCCACCCGCTCTTCCAGAGCCACATGGACATTCCAAGGACCAGCGCACTCATCCCCCTCTTCCAGCAGCTGCTCATCCGGGAGGTAAGAGGGGCAGCGAAGCTCCTGCCCCACGTTTGCCGTGGGGGGTGTGTGGGGTTAGACCAGCACTGCCACGAGGGAGTTGGTTTTGCAGGGAAACTTCCCTGGCTGACAGCTCCTGATGCGAATACCTGCTGAAAGTTTGTCCCATGTTTCTGAAATCAGACCTGGAGCTCAGGAGTGATGAGATCGGCTCTTTTGTGGCGAGATGTAGCCAAAAACTGGTGAAAGACCTGAAGCTCTTCTTTTGAGACCAATTCAAGGTGTTTGAACCAGAGGAGATGAGTTGTGTGTCTAAGGAACCTCTTTTGTGTGAAGCAGGATGTGAGAAACACGGGCAGGGAGGGGTTTGCGAGGTGGCCGGGAGGTGTGAGGAGCATCTGTCCTCCTCAGAAACAAGCTCAGCGTGTGTGCCTATGTCAGAGCACGGTGTCCTGGGGCTGGGGCAGTCTGGAAATAACACGCCGGTTGTTGGGGGGAGGCTGCTGTACTGGGAACCATCCTGACCCGTGATGTTTTGCCGGGAGAACTGTGCTGGGAACAGGCTTGGCTTTCCACCTGACGCTCAGCAGGGTGTGCTGCTCTGCCCTAGGGGTGGAAGGGTCTTAAGCCACCTGGATCTTGCAAAGCCTGGTCTGCACTTCTTCAAACAGAGGCTCTGAGGAGCCTGGGCTGCTTTGTTTGGTGAAATGTGGGCTGGCCTGTGTGGGGGATCTGTGGATCATACCAGAGCCTCTCCGAGGACTTGCATGCTGCTTCTCACCCGTATTGCTGCAGAAGAGCCTGTCAGCGCATGATCTCTGCTCCCTGAGCTTAGCAGTTACGCTTTTCTGCCTTTCCTTTGTGCAGGGCTAATGCAGGTACCTGCTTTCCCTCATTCTTCCCTAGATCTTTGACAGAATCCTGTTTATCTGAGCCATTCGACACGCAGCCGGTGGCTGGGAATCAGTGACCTGGTGACTCCATTCTTTGTTGTGCTCCTCTCGGAGTATGTTGGTAAGTGACTTTTGCTGTTTGAAGCACAGTGTTTGGAATGGTTGAAGCGCTGGCATCAGACAGGTTTGCCTTGCTGGAGGGGATGATGTGTGTGTTCTTCTTTCCCAGAACATGGTTATTTTTAGAGGTAAAATAGCTCCCTAGGTTCTAGGGACTGGGCGGTTTAAAGGAGCAGTTACAGAAGCTAAACCTTTACTTGCCAAGTTGCTGACTCAATTCCCACTCGTGTATTAGTGAGCAGTGTTGCCATCTGACAGCTGCCTGCAGCTCACATCAAAATGAGGTGGTGGTACAAGTCTAGTCCTCGAGGCTGAAGGGAAACCAGAGGAAAGAAAAAAAAAACCAACCCTCCTCTAATTTGTCCTGCGGGTTGGGGCCCTGTGGGCACCCTTGGCTGAGTGCTAAGAACAGAGATGGGAGAGGCACACGTGGCGTGCTCTGCCTGGAAAGACTGCTCATCCCAGGGAGTAAAGTGACGGGTCCTTTGCAGGTCAGGGTGTGACCATGCTCCAAGGTGCTTCTTAACAGAAGTGACCCCACTAGCCAAATGGGAACCTTAAAATGTGGTGGATGTCATGTGCTTTCTGTTAGCTGAGATTTGTGTACCTGCTGGGTCAATTTTCTTTGAAAAGACTCATGTTTAAAGAAGTTATAATTTCTGAAAAACGCGTACAAATGCTTTGGCATTCCTGAAAGTCCTTATGTCTTCCCAGTGTAACACACTTCAAGGCTTTGCAGGAATAAGGAAACAAAATGTGACCTCTTAGATGAATTGGCTCCTACCTGTGCAGAGACAGCAGCAGATGGTAGATCGATACGGTGCTAATGCGGTGTCGTTATAAGCCCACAGGTGTTACCTCCAGAACTTGCCTGTAATCAGAATATTGCTGATTTCATACCTTGATTTCAAGTCACTAAAAAGCTGCATAGCCCCTCTAGGGGATAAGAAGATTGGAAAGGCAAGATTGGAATGGGCAACACAGGCAAATAATCAGTGATGCCTGAGTTCCAGGAAACAGACACTCTCCTGGGAAAATGTCTTTTCCATCACTTATGGTCACAGCTGCCCACTGATGACCCCAGGGCCAGGGTGAGAGGTTAGATTAAGACCATCAGGGGTGCTGGATGGCACAGCCTGGCTGATTTAATGAGCTGTTCCATAGGTATTGTAACTGATGTGAATTCATCTCTTCACTGCGTGACTGGATCTCATTGTTAGAAGTCCCGCTGCCTGCTCTGGCAGACGGTGCAGCCTGGCAGATCAGCTCAGCAAGCAAGGCTGAGCCACTGGAAAGTGTCTTTTCTTAGGCAGAGTTGTGGTTCTACCTGCTACTTAAATACTTCTCCGTTCTTTCTCTAATTCATGAGGGTGGTATGGGGATGCTGCCCAGTCTTCAGAGAGGAACAAAATCAGAGTTTGTTACAGCGTTGGTCTCTGGGTGAAAAAACAGAGCGGAGGAACTCACCTCACATGGAGCTGGCCCATCTCCTCACTCCTGTGTCCTCACAAGTTTTATTTGGAGATAGACAGATCACATGCCAGCTGTCCCTTGTGAATGGTTAGTGGCAAATGCAGCTCACCCCTCGTGCACAGGAGGATTTGGGAGAGGAGGGATCTGCAGTCAGTGCTGGGAAGGAGAGGGAAGCCCAGGACATGCCTTTCTAGTCAACTTACAGTCCTACTATAGAATCAGCAGACCCTGATGAAAGGGTGAAAAAAGCAAGGGGGTTGATTTTTGAGTCTCTGTTCAGGAAACTGAGCATATTCGATAAAATATGGCTGTGTAGGTACTTAAGCATGTTGGAATATATTGGGCTTGGTTAGTGCTAAAAATACCTTCTTGATTCTTTGTTAGCTTTGTTCTCACTGTAAAGTAATTGATGAGTTTGTCTTTGAACAGTGAGGCTCACCTGGTAATTTTGCAGCATTTAGACAGCTTCGTGGCTGGTTGCCTTTTTTCAAGGCCAGGAGGAGGATATGAAATACGCTGACTGATGCATAACCCTTAGGGGGAGGCACCAGAAGCAAGTCAGGAAGGCAAACGGGAGAGCCAAGTTGCTGAATATACTTCACGTGTCAAATATTCTTCTCAGAAACAAAAGGCATTAGACACGAACAGGACAACTGTCTGTACTCTCACACCATGCGCGGGTTAAATTCTTCCTCTTGGCATGTTCTGTTTGATAAGGACGTTGTTTAAAGTTGATTAAATTAGTTTCACACATCTTGGAAGCCATGGAAAGATGAAGAGCAGCAAAGAGGTGAGATGTTCAGGAGAAACTCACTTTCTGTGATTTCTGGGTTGCCCCATCCCAATGGCATCTCTCTGCCTTGTGTTCCTTCTGAAAAAATCATTAATTCAGATCTCTTTTTTAGTAAAAGCTTTTGTCTCAGAAGACATAAACCTCTGCACTGAGCCTGTGCAAGAGGTAGCCGGTTGTCTTTGCCTGTTACGAGAGAACCCTCTTGCCTGGCAGCTGATGGTGTATGGTGCAGTGGGGTTTAGATTTGGGTGGAAGTGCAGAAGTATCCGGCAGGCCCCTGGTCTCTGTGCTGCCTGGGACGTGGTGACTCGAAGCAGAACCCCTGCAGCAATGACACTGTGCAGATGATGTTCCCCTGCCATCGTGAGCCGTGCCAGCAGCACCTGGACCCCGGAAAGGCGAAGGCACCTGGCACAGGCAGGAGGGGGCTTGGGGGGGTAATGTGCTGTGCCGGGGGGGTAACAGCAGCTTCTGCCCCTCTGCCAGCAGCCTAAACCCGCATGTGGGGCTTCGAATTTTGTCTGTGTACTGGGTAAGAGTTGCAAATTCTGCAGTGTCTCCTCACTATATTTAGTGCGGTGCTGAACTACCCTGGCTCTTTTATTTATTCATTTGACATGTTTTGCATTCATTTTTTACCGTGTGACTGATGAGTAGGGAGGAGAAGAACAAAGTTTTACTCTGAATTCTTGGGGAGGTTTTGGACATTTAAGCCTGTGACAGAACTGCTCCTGATTTGAATAGGAGCCTTGGTGACTGTTGGAACAGATTTATAACTTTAAAATACGCAGGCTGGATTCTCGATGCCCAGCTGAACGTGTTGTGGCACACGTACAATGGAAAGGGAATAACCACGGTGCTGCCAAAAATAAGATTGCCTTTCATTTTCTTTAACTACTTCAATCTGTGCATGAAAAATGATATTTATTCTGCTGTCAACACAGGGATTTTAAATAAGAATCTATATATTGAAAGGATGAAAGCGCTAACAAGCTCAATTTGCAGTGTTCAGAAATATTAACAAACTCCCTTGGTAAGCAGATTCTTCCAGTGATATATTAACGTTTTTTCTCTCGATATTGGTGGCCAGCAGAAAATGGCAGTAGGGAAAATGACGTGGCTTTCTACACATGAATTTAAAGCGATGCTGCAAGGGGCTGTAGGTTCTGTCAGGTTTGCAGACCTCTCAGACCCCTTGAGAGCAGATCGTGCCTTCGGCTGGGAGTGCAAGGTATCGGCTGGGCATCAAACGACCCAGTAGCTATGGCTGATAAATATCAGCGCACATTAAATTTTAATATTTCTCGATACTTAAGTGTGGTTGGGACCCAGAGGATCTATAGCAAACGGCATTTACAAATTGCTGCCCTGTAACGCCCCCGGTAGCCGCAGCGTGCCCGTGGAAGTGCAGACGCTGTGCTGGAATCACTGGCTGGTGGCTGCTCGGATATTTGGGGAAAAAACGGGGTATGTGCGGGCAGAGGCGTGTGTCTGCCAGAGGCAGCCTCTGAAGGGGCTGCGGTTGCTCCCCTGATGTTCCTCTCTCTGTCGGAGGTGAATGAGCTGCAGGTACCTCCCGTGCTCTGGGTTTCGCAGTTTCCAGCCCAGCAGGAGATGTGGGGGAGGGATGTGGGGTGCGAAGGGGCCGCAGGGTTCTGCCTCGGTGTAAGCGCCGACATAACGTGGGGTGGTTTTGTGGGACTTCTCCAGGGGTTTGTAGCTCTGGTTAGTGCAGCGATTGTGCTGCGGGTAGGAGACTCAAGCATCATCATTTGTTACCGTTTTGAAGCTATTTCTTTCTTGAACGTGGCAGCTATAGGCTCTGTGGGAAATGTTGGCCCTGTAAGCCAGTGGCAAAACTGCTGCTGATTTTAATGAGGTCTCTTGATTCTATCCTTAAATAATATTTTGGCGTCTGTTTGGTTTGTACAGCATTTATTTTCATCAGGGAATGATCTTCAGAAGCTACTGAGCGTGTGTGGTTTTGATGGTTTTTGTTACATCATTAAATCAAAGTAAAAGGAATATAGAGAAATTAGTTTGTCAGCTGTTAAGAGCTGACACCACAAATGGCTTCTTTTTATCTGCTAATCTTTATTTTATAGTGAGCAAACTCTGGGGCATCTGCTGAGATGGGGAAGAAAAAGACGTAGAGGAGAGGTGGTGGGGAATGAAAGAAAAATCAGCTGTTCAGCCTTTGTTCTACTCTACCACCAAAGGGCTGTTAGAAGAAATTCAGGCATTAGTCACTTTAGCCACAAGGTAATCTCGATCCTCTCTAAAGCCTCATTTTAAAATTAACATCCTGATCTGGGTCCAGTCTGGTTTTGGGGGCTGACTGTCTGTGGCGGGCCTCAGCCAATTTCACACCAGTCTTTAGTACTGGCTTACGGCCCTCAAAAAGGGTCTAACGTGCAGTTGTTTGTGATAGATTTTGTTACAGATTAAACTGTTATTGGGCAGAAATCGGACCCAGAAGCTGCAAGGCTGTTTTAGAGTGTCAGCTCTGCAGCTCTGCTACGCTTTAATGAACAGAAAAGTTAGTTTGAACTGTTTCCATGTAGTGTTTGACGTGAGCTAGGAGCGTGCAAACAGCCCCCTGAGGTGGCGTAGCTGAAGGCCTAAGAACTTGATTATGCCTCTGACTCCTCTTTGTCAGGAGAGACATCATTTACACCTCTAACAGTTTCAAATGAAGCGTGTCAGCAGGTGAAGAGGACTAGGCTGTGAATGAAGTGTTTAGCTAACCCACCCGATGAGTTGCTGACAGGGATACATAACGTTGCCTAGACACGGGAAGGATCAGCTTCGCAGATAAGGATGTGAAAAGCACTGTGGCCCTGACCAGCATCACTTCTTTTCAAAAACCAGTTCTTAAACTTTCAGATTCTAGATGAACAAAAAGGCTGTTTGTGTCAGCGTAATACGAGGAATTAACTCAATTTCAAAGACTGGTCTGTGCTGCATAGTCAGATGAAGTCACTGGTACAGCGTTCATTTTAATAAGGTAAATGAATGAAAATTGCAGGAAAAGGAAGCAAAGATTTAGGTCACTCTTAAAATACATGAAAAAAATAGTGACTTGCTGAGGGGGTGGGTAAGCAATCCCCATCTCACACGGGGGATGAGGCTACAGTATGTCTCTGCATGGGGGAGTGCCGAGCAGAAATAAAGGAGGTGTTTTTCCTGCTGTGTGTTTCGTCAGTGAGACTGCTTGCTGGGATGAGTCGGTTTGGTTTCTTACATTGCCAAATATGATGTCAGCTTGTGGAAGTTTTAAAGAAAATGAAGGGAGCTTATTCAAGAGTCAGAAAATGTTTTAACTTGGGGGTTTAAAAAAAGTCTGCTTGTTTGAGTTAACAGGAAAAAAAAGTAACTTGATAAATATAAATAAAAATACGGAAATGTATGTGCAGGCAAGAGGAAGCTTCTTGAAATAGGGTGGAGTTTAGTTAGTAGCTGGAAGTACAAGAGTTTGTATAAAATCTGAATATGAAGGCACTGGTTAGTGTGGGCTGTTCTGTAGGAGGTGTGAAGCAGTGCTCATCCTGGTTACCCTGTCCCTAAAATCTGAGAAGAGAGCTATTCCTGGGATGCAGACTATCACATGGTAAACTTTCATCCATTCTTTGATGGATGGATGAAAAAGTGATCACTTTCAAAGAGTCCACAGTCCAGGTATCTTCTGTTTAACACTAAAAGATGTTTAATATGGAAGCATTTGCACTGCTCATGCTGATTATTCTGTCCATTAATTCAATTTTTTTCACAGCTTAGAGTAGGCAAATGATCTGGCCTCTTCCATCTTCATGTTCTTGCATATTAGGACTGACTTAAGAAAGCTGATGGAGAGAGTTTAATTAACTTAATTGGTTTTGATGGGCCTTAAAAAAATAAATACGGCTACAGTTCATTTTCTCATAGCAGACTGTTGTGTGCAAGCCTATATATTGAGTGAAATGTGTCTTAAAATCTGTTGGAGGAACGTATGTGGATGCGGCCCAAGGGATAAGATGGCTCAAGTTTTTAGGGTGAAAAGCGGGCTCCAGGACCTGAGCAGCGCTCCCTGCATCCTCGGCAGCAGAGGAGGTGCCCGGGCCCCTGCCCAGGTGTCCTCTGGGTTGTCTCCAGGCGGTGCTGGAGAGGGGTTCGGCTGCGGGGCTGCGGGCGCTGCGGGCACAGCTGTGCTGGGGCTGGGGGGTTCCTGAACCCTGCGCTTCTGTGGGGAGAGTGCGCTCGGAGTCGGGCTTTCCCGAGAGTGCCGAGGGGGAAAGATGGGGCGTTTGTCTAACTCGGAGATCGAGTGACTGTGGGTCTGGCTAACCAGACGCGGATGTTTCTTCGCCCCAGGCGCCAGCTGTGAGGGCAGCTGCTTTCCTTGTTACCCGCTGCCCTTTTGCCTCTTCCCCCCGCGGGTGCCTGCGGGTCCAGGCGCTCGCTGCCCTGTGTCCGCAGCCTGGTCGGGAGGAGCCTCACAGACCCTGCCTGGGCTTTGCTTAGGCTTTGCTCCACAGGCCCGGTGTGAGACAAAGCTTCCCCCTGAATTCACATTTTCCTTACGAAAACGTGCGTCTGATTGGTTCTTCCAGCTCACTGAGGTGAAGGCTGGGTGGCGTCTGTTTAATAAAGTCCAGAATCCCCTGGAGATTGAAGGGGGGAATGTTTATACCGTCCTGTGTCCTGGTGCCTTGGCTCAGTATTTCTGTGGGTGTCGATGCTGACCTGGGGTTTTATAAGAGACTTTGTGCCGTCAGTAGGTGACTGAAACTGTTATGAACACGTTTCCATGTTGAAGTTTTCCTGGACTCTGGTGGATATCTGAATACCTTACCGTAATTTTGCACCCACAGAAAATGAAAGTGAGCTTCACCACTTTTGCCCCTCCAAAAATGAGAGCTGGCAACAGAAATCACTGTGTTGTAAAGGATCTATGAAAGTCCTGAAATCCCACGGAATTACAGATTTTGTTCATTATGTGAAGCCTATTGATTACCCTTAACGGCAGAGGGATTTTTTTTTAATTAAAAAAGGACAAGTAATGACTGCATAATCAGCATAGAGTATCTTCTGTGTTGGTCTGTTGGTGCTTTTACTTCAAGAGGCAGCTAAGAATAGAGGAATGTCTGTGAGAGGCACCTGGTTGTAGTAAAGATCACCCGGAAAGCCAATGTGTATGAACAGGTTAGTTGTAAGTAAAAGCTCACTTTGTCTTTTAGATTTTAGCTTTAGTACACACCTTTGCTTAAATGTGCTCTCCACTTCTTTTAAAGCCTTCTCCATTTTTGTGTGTGGAGCTTCCTCTATGATAGTTTATACTAATGTTTTAGAATTTTGGGGGGAAATAGGGCTGAAGCAGCTAATACTTTTTTTTTTTTTTTTAAGACCAGTCTGAATAGGTGTAATTGAACATCTGGTTCATCGCCTCAGTAGGCAGCAATTCCACTGACGTTCTTGTGTCTCGTTGCACTGTCTGGTGACACCTGGTTAACATGTTAGCTGACGGCTGATCTGATCTGATCAGTGGTGAAGTTCCCAAGGCTGCCAAGTTAATGCCCTGTTTATACGAGTACCAGCAATCCAGTATCACACACAGGCCTAGACTTTTAGTCTTTCCTTGAACAGAGAAACAACTCTGCCTTGTTTTCTGTCTGCTCATGCTGAGAAACTTAGCTTGGAAACAGGTTTTGGTGTTTTGTTTTTTTTTTTTTTTCTTGGCAGTTTAGACCTTGAAGGAATGGTAAATACTGTGATCAGAGCAGGAGGTCTGAAGTTTTTTGAGAACGTGAGGTCCTGGTTGCTGCTTATTAAGAAAGCTGAATATTGGCTAAGAGGAATTTTAGAAAAAGTGACATCATGATGCTGAGATCTCTTAATAATTACAAGCCCAAATTTTTTTAACCATCTGAGTAACGGGTCTGATTTGTTTGTATATTTTTTTAGGAAATTATCAGAGTGGTGCTGTGAACAGTAGCCCTAGCAGCTTTTCAGAGGTTAAGGCATCTGTGCAGCCTAAAAAATGTATTCCAGAAGAGTAGACTGTTATCTCAAAAGCCATGCTTGGGCTATTGCATATGCAGATAAAGCTGTGCTTTCCAGTATTTGAGTAGGCATGGTGTTGATCCCTGGTCAGTCAGGGCTGTTGTGGCTTGAGGCCAGAGGGCAACTGAGCACCGCGGATCTGCTTGCTCCCTCCTTCCCCCTCAGGAATGGGAGGGAGAAAAGAAAGCAAAAGGCTCAGGAATCAAGATATAATGCTATAGTTGGATATAATGATATATATAGATATATATCTACTATAGATAATAATAGATAAAAAATGTAATGATGTGATCACATATATAACCAGATATATTTATCTGATTCAATGATTATCCCGAGCCCATCAGAAGCTCAAATGAAAACATGTACGACTCTTTCCACCCAAATAAGCCTTTTGAGTTCAAGTCCTCCACTCTCAGACTGCCCAATTAAAGCCAAAACTAGGGTGGAAAAGAAAAAAATCTAGCAAGATCAGTCATCTGCTGTTGTTCTAAGTTTGTACTTGAAATGGTTGTGCCCCAAAGATGGAGTTCCTGTATGAAATCTTCATATACTTCATGCAATCTATACTTCAGCCCTAAAGGCAGAACTCTCAGTTATTTCAGTGTGACCAGGGTTTAGGGCTTGTGTTCATCTCTTCAAAGGCACAGATAAAAATCTTTAAACTTAGGGAGCCCAACTCATGAAACTTAGCACGAACATGTACTGAGCTACTTTTGTAAGCCAGGGCTGTGAAAATCAAGAAAATAGGGAGTTAACTGGTGGGGGCGCATACATCCCACTGCCAAGCCGTATGTATTCCTCCTGAGAACTACATCTGGCTACTCCAAAATACCTCAGAATATTTATAAAGGAATAATTTTATGCTGTTGCTGGGGAATACGCTAATACCAACAACATGAGTGTGTTGGGTTATGTGAGACGGGGGGAGAGTTTGCTGCTCCTGTATGTGGCCAGCCATCTGTAGCAGAATGTTTTAAAAGAAGCTGGAATCACCAAACAAAGCCAAAACAATCAAAAACCCCTGTGAAAAATGTTTCTTATATGGTCTGTGTTACTATGCCTTCTTTAGGCAGTTTTAACAATCTAGTTAATTAATTTTTAGGTGCTAAGATTGCCTCATTCCAAGAGTGAGATTTTAGCTAGCAAGTTTCACCTGCCTTTGGCCCAAGATCGTTCATGTTAAACGAAGCCCTGGGCAAAGCCCCTGCCAAAGCGTTGGGCATGTTACAGGATCCAAAAATGTACAGGCAGGTTCAGAAGCTGAAGGGTGATTGACGGAAGCATTGCTTTCCTCTTCTCGTGAGTACCTCCAGGGTCCTTCTGTGTCCCCTACATACTACCTGAACAGCAGGGGTCACGTTTGTGAGGTGCAGGTGGATGGGCCAAACAAAAGGGAACCAAACCTCTGTCGCTACCGGTTTCTCTCCTGGCAGGGGCAGTAGCTTAAATCCCCTTTACAAGCTGTTGCCTTAATGAAGTTTCTAGGAACTTGAAAATGTTTTGAGACCGCTATTACTTTAACAAATTTTGGCTAAATTTGGCCAATAGCGGTTATAGGATGCTAGCCCAAGGAACGGGCAACTTACTGGAAAGGTTTTATTTCCCAGAGGATGGCAGTGCTGAAAGGCAGTCAGCAGCTTGTTCCTGCCCAAACTGGGTTCAGAGCAGCTGTTGCTATGAGAGGGATGCATGCAGATTTCAGAGAAACTCAACTTCTGTTGCAGTCAAATGAAACATTTGACAGTTGTGGCCTAGAATTTCTGAGAAAATAAAACTCAAAAATGATGAATTACAGATGCTAGTAAGATTTCTGTAGTTGCAGCTAACTGGATGAAAGGCTGTAACCATCCTGAGCCCCAAGAGAATATTCCAGAACTTGCATTTGTGGGTAATAAAACAGTAATTCAAGAAGATGAAAGGAGATGCGTGAAAATGTCTTGTCAGAGAGACAGTAATGGTGCAAAGGACTGTAAGTGGACAAAGGACATAAAAACCTGAAATGGTTTTGACACACCTAGCTCCCCCCATTGTCTTGGGATCAAGCTTAAATGCCCACGTTAGAGAAGTTTTTCAGAGCTTTTTTTACTTTGTTGATTTTGGGGACATGGAATGTCTTCAGTGTAGAATACCAGACTTCCTAATGCAGGCTCAAGCCTGGAATGTCACAGACGAGGTGCCCAGCCTTTATTTCCTTACATGACAGGGACTGTGCTGTTTCAGTCAGCCCGTCTTGCCCACTTCTCCTGCGAGCACCCTCGTGTTGCCACGCGTCCCTCCCCTATGGAGGGTGCTTTCCATCAGACCCTTACTTTGCTTTGCCTGATCTGTTTCTGTCTTGCTGCTCTTATTAGCCATCATCAACGGGAAGTCAATCGGCATCCTCGTTTGCTCCCTTCTCTTAAAGCAGCCCTAATATGTCCCCTCCAAACTTACTATCTAATAATTTTACATATATTCTGGTGCAGTTTTTTGACATTTCCACCCTCAGCTCTCTTGTCTCTACTTGAATTGTGAAAGGTTTTTTGGACAGGGTTTGGCTTGTGTGGTGGTGCAATTCTTACCCCTCCCTGCCCTCCTTGTTGGGCTGCTTGGTGCCAGGTGTGATTCCATCCACATCCCCCCGAGCCATACACCATCTGTGGAGATAAGGACTGATAACCTTGAGGAGCCTGGCTCCTGCCCCCCCAATTGCTTGGAAAAGGTTATACCGGCCCATCACCTCCTGATGGCCTGACACCCCTGTGCCTGGGATGTGGTCAGATGGAACAATAACAGGGTTGCGTGTTATTCAAATCCTTGTGCAGCTGCCGGAAGGCACCAGATGGGATTTGACAAAAGTCAGTTATCTTGGATCCTATAAACTGCGACCCCCAGAGAGACCCTTTGAGCTCTCCTGGATGGCAGCGGGCTGTGACCAGCATCTCCCCTGAGCTGGGAGCCTCTCAGGTGTCGTCTGCTCCAGACGGCCGGCCGGGGCGAAGTCCCCCCGCTCGAGTCTCGATGATCGCCCGTTGAGGAATGCCAAGGCATTGGGAGTATTTGCTCTGAACTCGAGGGGGAAATTTTCTTTGAGCTGCTTCTATTTCACCTGTTCATTGGTGTGTGTGTGTGGGTACGTTCCTTGCCCTTGTTCCTGTGTGCTTGTCCCTTTTGTGTTCATTTTACCGAACCCAAACCCCTTTGTTCCTGTATGTACCTGTCTGGTTTGTGTATGCGCATGTACCTATGTGTATAAATTAAGGTACCGTTAAGTAAGTTACAGTGAATATTGTCATTTTAGAACCTGAATAAGTTGCTTTTCTTTCTGAGCTATTTTGTATTGACAAATAGTTGTTAGTTATTAATAAATCTAGATTATTTTTCTAAATCATTACCGTGTCAATACTTTCATCCGCGACAGGGGGATATGGGGGTGTGATTTGGTGGGATATCGGGGTGTTTGGGGGAGATATGTTGGGGTGATTTAGGGGCATAAGGGGGGGTTGGGGTGATTTGGGGGGATATGTGGGCTTGGGGGATATTGGGGGTGATTTGGGGTGATATGGGTGGTTTTGGGGGTGATTTGGTGGCATATGAGTGGTTTGGGGGCACATGAAGACGTTTTAGTGGTGATTTAAGGTATATGGTCGGTTTTGGGGTGGTTTGGGGGTATTATGTGGGATATGGGGGTATATGGGGAAGTTTTGGATTGATTTGGGGGACCTGGATCGATTTTGGGATGATTTGGGTGGATATGGTGGGGTTGATGGAATATGGGGAAGTGATTAGGAGGAGTATGGGGCAGTTGAGTTGATTTGGGGGAAGATGAGGGAGTGGGGGATATTTGGGGTGATTTTGGGGAATATGGGTGGTTTTGGGGGTGATTTGTAGGGATATGGGGGCTGTTTGGGGGATATATGTTGGGGTGATTTCAGGGCGTAAGGGGGATTTGGGGGTGATCTGTGGGGATATGGGCTGTTTTGGGGGCATTTGGGGGGATATGTGGGGTTGTAAGCATTTGGGGGGATATGGGGTGGTTTTGTGGTGATTTGGTGGTATATGGGAGTTTTGGGTGGTATGGGGGCAGATTTGGGGAGATATGGGGGGATTTGGGGGGATATGGGGGATATAAGCATTATTTTGGAAGGATATATGGGTTTTGCGGTAATACGGTGAAGTTTTGAGGAGATGGGGGCGGATTTGTGAGAGTTATGCAGTTTAGGGAGGGTTTGGGGGATCTGGGGAGGTATTGGGGGTGCTTTAGGGGATATAGGGGTGTTTGGGGTGATTTGGGGGATAGAGAAGGATTGGGTGTATAGTGGGTTTGTGGGTGATATGGGGGTTTTGAGGGAATATGGAGGGATTGGGGTGATTTGGGGGTGTATTGTGGTTTTTGGGGTGATATGGGGATCTGTGGGGAAGTTTTGGGGTGATTTGGGGGAATATGTGGTATTTTGGGGTGATTGTGGTGGATATGGGGGGTTGTTGGTATATGGGGGTGATTTGTGGGCATATGGGTGTTTTGTGGGGTGACTGAAGGGGATATAGGGGGTGTTTGGGGGAGATGTAGTGGGGTGATGTGGAGTCATGGGGGGGATTGGGATGATTTGGGGGGATATGGTTGGGTTTTGGGGTGATTTGTTGGGCTACAGATGAATTTGGGGGCATATGGGGAGGTTTGGGGCTGATTTAGGGTATATGGTGATTTGGAGTGACTTGGGGGTATGTGGGGGCTTTTGGAGTTGATACGTGGAATATGGGGAGGTTCAGGACTGATTTGGGGGGATATTGGGGGTTTGGCGGGATATGGGGTTTTGGGGTGATTTGGGGGCATATGGTGGGGTTGGTGGGATATGTGTGGTTTTGGGGTAATATGGGTGATACGGGGTGATATGGGTGTGTTTTCACAGAATCCCCGAATCATCCGGGCTGGAAAAGCCCTTGCAGCTCCTCCAGCCCCACCATGACCCTCCCCCTGACCCTTCCCAACTGCCCCAGATCCCTCAGCGCTGGCTCAGCCCGACTCTTCAACCCCCCCAGGGATCCCGGGGACTCCCCCCTGCCCTGGGCAGCCCATTCCAACGCCCAACAGCCCCTTCTGCACAGAAATCCTTCCTCAGAGCCAGCCTGACCCTGCCCTGGGCAGCTTGAGGCCATTCCCTCGGGGCCTGGCGCTGGGGCCTTGGCTCCAGAGACTCATCCCCCCTCTCTGCCCCCTCCTGGCAGGGAGCTGCAGAGGGTGATGAGGTCTTTGGGGTGATACGTGGGCTATGGGGGTATATGGGGAATAGTGGGGGTGATTTGGGGGGTTATGGGGGGTTTTGGGGTGATATGGGGATGTTTTGGAGTGATTTGGGGGGATGTGGGTGTGTTGTATTGATATGGGGGAAGATTTGGGGGAATATGGGGGGTTTTTGGGGTGATTTGCTGGGACATGGAGTGATTAGGGGGATATGGGTGTGTTTGGGGCTATATGGGGAGGTTTTGAGGTGATTTGTGGGGATTTGAGGAGATATGGAGGGGTTTGGGGAATTTGGAGGGGTTGTGCGGGGATATGGGGAGGTTCTGGGGGTGATTTAGGGGTATGTGGGCGTTTTGGGGTGATTTGGTGGGATATGTGTGATTTGGAGTTATATGGGATATATGGGGGTGTTTTGGGGGCATTTATGGGGTTGTGGGCATATTTTATATCTCATATTTTAGGGAGGGAAGGTGGTTTCTCCCTCTCTGGCTAATGGACTGGAAAGAAGCTGATCTCTGGCTCTCTGGCTAAGGCTTAGGACACAAAGTTGGCCTCTGGCTACTTTGATACTTTGGACTTCAGACTCCGCGGGCGGGGCCGCGTCCGCGCACGGTCCCCGCGCCGCCGCCGCCGGGCGCTCTCCGGGGCTGGAGCGGCGCCGCCCGGCCCTGCCCGCGCTGCCCGCGCTGCCCGCCCCCCCGCAGCGCCGGCCGGGCCGCGGGCGGGGCTCGGTGCGAACGGGCCATGCACAAGGCGACCGCTCGCCCCGCACCGGCCAACAGCCCGCTCCCGGCCGGTGACCCCGACAGAGCGGAGATCCCGCCGCCGCCAGACACGGCCCCGGGGCTGTGCTCCCTCCCGGCCGGAGAAAATTAACTCTCTCCCAGCCAAAACCGGGAAACTCTTGCCGAGGTGAAAGCTACTCGGGCCGCGGGGGAGAGACTGGGCACGGGCGAGCGAACGCCGCGGGTGACCGCCAGGGAGAGACGGGGCAGGCTGGAGGGTTTCTGTCGGATCGCAGCGGAAGGTCCGGGCTCCGTGCCGGGGTGTGAGAACCTCTGGGACCAGCCGGGGGGCAGGAAGGTGCTGAGGGGACACGATGGGGGCCAGGGGGTCCCCGCCCCGCCCAGCGGAACCCTGCCCCACCCGGCCTGGGTGACGCGTCACAATGTGACCCCTTTGTGACATCGCTCCGTGTCACCCCCGGCACCGTATCTGAGCAGCGCAGCCCCGCAGTGCCTGACAAGACGGGGAAGGGACAGGGCGGGAGCGCAGCGAGGAGACTCCTGAGCACAGCCCGCGTCTTTTCCCGTCGCTCCCTAAAGCTGAACCCCCACCGTCCCTCAGCCGTTTCTGAGGATGGCAGAGAGACCCCCCAGCAGCCCCAGGGTGGTTTGGGAGGAGGTGGGGGCTCCCCAGGAGAGCAGCTCTCTGCCGGAGCCCTGCGAGGTGTCCCTGGTCCAGGCCCTGCGGATCGGTGAGCGAGGGGGCCGATGCCAGGACCCCGTTTCCCCCGTTTCAAGCTCTTTTCACCCCTTGGGAGGCTGGTTGGCCGAGATGGCCGTTGTCTCACCGACTCCTCCGTGTTTCCGTGTAGACGAGACGCTGCCAGAGGAGATTCCAGAGGAAGCGGGATGGGATTCTGAGGGCGCCTGGTTGCTTTCTTTACTTGACTGCAGCGACATGGGAACGGTAACGAGCTCCCCCCTCGCCGGGACCCTTGTCCGTGTCATCGGCTTGTGCGAGCAAAGGGACCCAGAGGTGGTCGAGCTGCTCAGCCAAGCTCAGCGTGACACGCCTTCCCCCGTCCTTCCTCCCGTAGGTGTTTGGCGAATACTTCCGGCCTTCGCAGAAGACGGACGTTCTCCTCGTGGGCATCGAGGCCTTGACGGCAGACGATGCGCACGACAGGCAGATGGGCGGTGACATCGTGGACATGGCCATGACAGACCCCGTGTCCTGGCTGACGGATGTAAGTGCCCCGTGGCTGGACTGTCCTTCTGTGTCAAGACGTGTCAAATCTTCCCTCCTGCCCTAACCCGGCTCTCTCGGGCACCCAAAGCCAGGTCAAGGCAGCAGGGAGGGGTGGGAAGGGCAGCACCATCCTCACCCGTGTCCCCTCCAGGTGCCAGAAATCCTGAGACACATCCACAGAAATGTGGAGCACATCCACACGGAGCCAGCCCGGCGCAGCCTGCACTCGCTGCTGCTGCTGCTGACGGAGTGGAGCCCCAGGGAGGTGGTCAGGAGCCTGTTGGGCATCTCTCCAATGAGTGACAGGTACCGGCCCCGACAGCCTTGAGGGCTCGTTCCCCACGGGGAGAGTGGCCCAGAGGCCGTCTGGCTGCCAGACCCACAGAAAACTGCGGGCTATCCCCGAGGGGCAGGGCTCTCCATCCCACCACGCTTCCCCCTGCAGCCAGAGCCGGCCCAAGCGGAGCCCGTGCCCCGTGGGAACAGAACCTCACCCCCTCTGCCTCCCCGGGCACCCCGAAATGAGAGGGTGGGCAGGGCCGGGGTCTGGAGGCGCCGAGGCAGCTCTGCTGAGCGAGTTGGCTCTGGCTCCGCAGGGCGGCCGTGGCCATGTGGGAGGTGCTGGTCTCCGTGCCCTGGGCTCTGCGGAGAGTCATGTCGGAGCTGCTCGGCGTGCTGCAGGACTGGCGGCTGAGCAGGGTGTTCAGCTCTGCCACGGAGGACGCCTGCATCTACCCCTTGGCTGTGAGTGACCCACGCCCAGCCCCACCGCTCTGCCTTCCTCCTCCTCCTCCTCCTCCTTCCCCTGCTCAGCACCAGCCAGACCCCCGTGCCACAGGCTCAGGGCCACCCCGTGCTGGTTTGGCCCCACCAAGCCCGTCCCGGCACAGGCAGCGCTCTGCCCTCCCCCCTGCCTGCGTCCCCCTGCCCAGCTCCGCAGCCTGGAGACCCCGGGAAGGGGCAGAAACCAGCGTCGAGGCGGTTGCTGGTCCTGGGTCAGAGACGTGGGGACTCGGAGGTGGCTTCAAGGGGAGAGGAGACCCTTGCCATGGAGCGTGCTGGTGCGGGGAGGGAGCCCTGCAGCTCTGCTGGTCTCTCACCGCTGTCTCCATTGTAGCTCCTGGCCTGCGCTAACATTGACACGGAGGAGTTTGCTGCCCTCTACAAGGCCCAGAGGTACCTGAGGCGTCCCAGCCCGGTGTTCCTTTCGATGGTGCTCACGGGCCTCAACACGCTGTCGAAAACACCTGAAATGGTGAGTGGGGGGTCGGCAAGGGGAGCCACATCGGCAGGTGGGGGCTGGGGCGGTGGGGGGGTCTTTCACCGCTTCACAAAAAGGCAACGGTGTGTTTCGTACAGGCCAGAAAACTCGCGGTGCTGCTCCCCGACATCCTGGAGACCCTGACAGATGCCAATGCCAATGTCAAGACGAAGGCCCTGGTGTTGTTCATCAGCGTGATGGGTCACATGGAGAGGGAAGAGGCCAACCTCATCTCCCTGAGCCTGGCGGAGAAGCTCCTGCCCCTCTTCGATGATGTAAGGCTGCCGTGGGCGCCTGAGCCGAGGCGATGGCTGCAAGGTGGCTGCCCTTGAGTGTGGCCATGCGGGAAGCGTTTGGGCAGGGGTCCCCCCCTTGCTCCTCTTGTGTAGCCTTTGGGGGCTCTTCCCCTCCCCGCTCCTCTTCCGCGGCCTTTCAGGGCTCCGGGGCCGTTGAGCCGCAGCTGCAGGTCTGGCCGACGGCTCCTGCGTTCAGGATCCGGCCCCAGAGCAGCTCCTCTCCCCCGGCCACGCTAACGCCCCTGCTCCCTGTGGGCGAGGAGCGGCTGGTGCTGAGCTCCCTCTGTCCTCCTCCCTGCCAGGAGTGCAGCCGCGTGCGGGAGCTCTCCATCCGCCTCTTCCAAGACATGATGAAGACCGTGGTGGGGAGAAACAAGAAAAAAATGTTGAAGACAGTGCAGAGTGTGCTGCTCCCACTGTTACTGCACACCAACGAGGAGATCGAGAGCGTGGCCAAGGTGCAGTGACAGCGATTGGTGTCACGGGGAAGGGTGTGCTGACACCACGGGGGTGGCCTGGGCCTGAGGGACAATGGGAAGGTGTCACCGCAGGGTCCCGCTGCACTGGTCCCCGTGCTGCAGAGCTGGAGGGGGAGGTGGGGACCCCCTGCCCCACAGGAAGGGTCCCTGCAGCCCCAGCACGAGCAGGGCCAGAGAACCTGGCACAGGCAGTTCCCTGCTCAGCCGGGGCCGGCTCCCAGAGCGTGGCATGGCCCCAGCAATGAAGGGGAGCCGGTCCCGGGATCACCCCGTGCCCCCAGCTCAAAGCCAGGCCCAGAGCAGGAGGATGCCAGGTCTCCTTCCCTGGGCTCTGGGGCCATCTCCCAGCCTCTGCTTCTCCGCAGGCTTCCCGGGACACCCTCCACGCTTCTGCCAAGTTCCTGGGCCTGAGGAGGCTCAGCTCTGTGGCCAAGACAGGGCAGACACCCCTGATCGGAGAGTGCTTGGTGAGGACAACCCCCAAACCCCCGGGGCGGGCTGGACGGGGGCTGCAGCCGTGCCCGGGGGGGCTGTGCCGCTCTGCATCGCCGCCCTGCCCCGGCCCCGCTGCTCCAGCTGCAGCCTCCTTCCCTGCCCTCCAGCACGCAGCCCCCAGGGGCTCTTCTCCAGGAGAGCCCGGCCCAGCTGGGCCCTGGCAGCGGGACGGAGGGGTCTCGGCACCCCCAGCCCCCTCTGCCCGCGGCTCTCTCTGGCCCCCAGCCCCACGGGGCTCCTGGCTGGGAGACGGGAGTCACTGGGAGGGAGCTGGGGTGCTGGCGGGAGGGACTGGTCCGGACTGCTGTGGAGGGTCCGCACCAGCCCCGTGCCCTTGTGCTCCCTCAGATAACGCACAGGAGGAGCAGGGTGGAGGAGTATCTGCTCCAGAGCCTGCCCTACCTGAAGGACCCTCAGGCCACCGTGCGGGAGGAGGCCGTCAGGTTCATCGGTGAGTCCCCAGGGACCCATTTCTGGCCGACCAGACCCAGTCGCCACTGGTGGGGCTCGCTGGGGGTCTTGATGGGTCCCAGAGCCCTCGGGAGCTGTCCTTGCCGGGGGACAGCCCTGCCCAGGGGGAGCAGAGCTCTGACATTAGCTCTGTGCCCCAGGTCTTGCTGCGCGGCGCCAGAGCATCCTCAGCCAGGAGAGGCTGTGGCACATCTGCGATGGTGAGTAGGGGACAGAACCCGGGCAGGTGCTGCCGTGCCCAGCCCCGCCCCAAGAAAACGCTCCGGGGGCAGAGGAGTAGTTTCAGAATGTTTTTTCAAGAGCAGTTGCACAAAGTTGTGTGTGTCTTTGACACACAGGTTAGCATATCTCTTTAGTAAGGTCTTGAAATGGGAGGAATTTTGTTTTCTCCCCAGAAAGGAAGGGAATTTGTGGGGGAAGGACAGCCATCTCTGTCCTGCCCCTTGCCAGGAGGCTGATGATGTCCAGACTCCACACTGATGCTCAGATCAATACACGGGCTCGTTGAGGCCACACACAACTCTAGACCAGCTCGTATGGCAAACAGAAAAATGACTCTGTGGTCTGGCCCAGTCCTGAGCTCCTTTGTGTGTCGGAGGCTCACGGGTCATTCCTGAGCAGCAGCTTCAGGCGCTCTGGTTCTCTCACCGGCTCCTCCTGGCCAGGGAAGAAGATGGATGGGGCTGGCATGGGCTGGGGGGGGTCCTGGGGGTCTCTGCAGGCACTGGGGGCTCACGTCTGCTCTGCTCCCTTCTCTCCCAGCGCTCCTGCCCTTGGGGAAAGACACTGAACTCTCCATCAGGTCCCTGGCAGCCAAGACCATCTCGGTCCTGACCATAGAGCAGAGTCCGACATCGAGATGGAGCCTGCGGTCGCTGTGCTGCTGGCTCTGATGAGCCTTCAAGAGACCAAACGCTCTGGAAACAGGCTGTCCTTGAATAATTATTTTTTTTAAAATAAAGCTGGAGCCACAAGCCGCTGGGACTCCGTAGCGTCCTTCCCACGGGGACCCCCCTGAGTGTGCTGAGCAGGGTCCCCCCCCGGCCTCTGCCGCTGCCCCCAGGACCGCACACCCGCACCCAGCCCGGAGAGGAGGAGGAGGAGGGAAGCTTGGGCCCATCCTGCCCCTCCTGAGACACCTCAGGGCACAAAAAAGCTCCCGTGCGCCGAGCTGGCACGTCGCCATTTGTCCCAGCACCAAATCCTCTCTTGTACTGGGGAGCTGGGCTGGATTTCACTGGGCACTGGTTAGTTGTTAGAACATTCTAAGGCCAAACTGGGGCATTCTGGGGTCCAAAGAGAATTTTGGGGCAAAGTTTGGGGGCTTTTGGGGGTGCTGGTGCAGCGCTGCCCGCCCCTGCCCGCGCTGCCTGCGCTGCCCGCACCCCCAGCAGCGATGGCCGGGCCGCAGGCGGGGGGCGCTGGGCGGGGGTTCGGTTTCTCCCGGCACTGTCTGGGCTCGTCCTGCCCAGCGCGGCCGCGCTGAGGCTCCTCCAACCCCGGGGTGCTGAGCGGGGCAGTGCCAGGGGCCCAGCGCCGCCCCCCGCTGTCTGCTCGGCCCCGGGGTGCAGAGGGGGTTCAGGTTTCTCCCGCCGTGGCTGGCAGCTCCCGGCAGCAGAGGACTCCCTGAGCCACGGCCTGGCTGCGGCGGGCGCGGGAGCAGGGCACGGGGCTGGGGGTGGGTGTCATTCTGGGGTCTCTCGTTGCCAGGCGCCCCCAGACGGCGTCGAACCGGGGAAGCTCCGCTCGATGCGTTCACCGGCCCGTGACGCCCTTGCTGGAGCTCCCTTCGGAACACACAAGTTGTTCTGTGTCTGGGCGCTGCCGTCCCCGCCCCTGCAGCCCCACCAAACCCACCACGACATTTGGGTGCCCTGCCAGTCTGCCGAGAGCCCGGGCAGAAAGAGCCGTTCTGCCCCGCGGGGATGTCCCAGGCGACGTCAGCACGAAGCGCAGGACAGCTGTATCCTGCCACCCCTCTGGAAACGACACCCCCCTTGGAGAGAGCTGAGAGGTCACACCCAAGCCGGCGCTGAGGGCCCTTTCTCCGTGCCCCGTCTGCTGGCAGAGCACGGAACCAGAAACCAGACTGCGGCCAGGCAGATCAGCCCTGCGGAACAGGAACAGAGGGGCCAGGAATGAGAACGACAGCAGTTAAGGCGTCAAAATCACGCCAGAAACCTGGGACGTGGCCCCTGAACTGCGGTTCTGTACCATCAGTGACAGGGGAAGGCTGAGCCACAGCCGTGCGCCCTCCCGTCTCACCAGCTGGCAGCAGCGCATCTCCAGAAGGGCCGGGACACTTCCACGCAGCCAAGAGTGGGTGCCAGTCCCACACCGACACCGGCACTCTGGGGATTTAACCCTTTGCAGAGGCAAGAGGGCAGCCGTCAGCTGCCACGGCAGAACAACTCTTTGGCAGCTCCCCGAGGAAAAGGCAGCAGATCAAACACTGCAGCCCCCAGCTCCAGACCAGCCTCTGTGCTCAGACAGGAGCTGCCCTTGGATCCGAGGGGCGACTTCGCCCAGAGCCACGCGAGCCTGATCCACCCAGAGATACTTGTACTGCTGCAGTACCTCGTGCGTGCAGCACACAGGCCTCTCGCTGCCCGAGCAGAGCAGGGAGAGAGGAGAGAGTCGTCTGAATGATGCCTCAGCCAAAGTCACAGGCAGCAGTGGACTGTCGCTGCCTGCGTACAAACCCACGCCACGCTGACTCAGCCGTGCTCACCACCAGAACAGCATAAAGTATTTGATGGCTGTGCTCACTCCTTATTCATCAGCTGGACTACGATACGTGGTTTGCCTGGTTTGCAATACTCTGTGATCAGAGCGTTGCCATATTTTATCAGTCGGCGAAAACTAATTTCTCGCAAAACTGCTGGAGGACTCCACCTCCCCTCCCCGGTCTAAATCCCCTCCCAGCGGCTGCAGGAAACGCAGATCCCTGTTTGTCGGTGACCTCCAGTGGTGTCCTGATCCGATATCGGGGAGGGTTCTTAAACAATCTGACTTGCGGAAAAACTAACTCCACAACTGTGAAGTTGTAAAGTAGGTACGTTTATTCAGCGCCGGGCGCATGGGGGATCGCTCCTCCACAAGCATGCGCACCCCTTGCAGCTCTCGTCCTGCTTATATATTACAAAATAATGCATATTCATAGAATGCTTATACATAAACATAATATTTCCCCGCCTCCCCTCGCTTCTCATGGTAATTAGGTCTCCTCCTCTTGCGTCTGCGCGTTCAGCTCCTTTGGTGGTCGCAAGTTCCTGGGCGAGGGTCATACAGATGAAGTAACTCCTCTTCCTCGCTGAATGAACTTTTTACCTTATTCTTCTGCGCAGCCTCAGTTGTTCCCTGGCTCCTAGCTAAACCGCAAGGCCAATTAGTGTTAGGATTTGAGGTGATCTATTGCTGATTTGTACTACTTCAAGGACAATAGGAAGCTTCTGTTTGAGCCAGAAGATAATATCTTCGCAACAGTGTCAGCCCCTGCTATGTCTTCACGTATAGCCCCCTCATCTTGGCGCAAGCTCTGCGCCATCTAATTAAAATTGTTTAAATTCCCTATCTCATAACCTGACAGATCAACCCCGCAGACACCACAGACCCCTACAGACAGCAAAACCCACCGAGTTCAAGGGAAAAGGACAAGCACAGCCCCACATCAGAACGTCTGAAGAGCCCAAAAGGTGACAACAAAGCTTTTTTTTGAGGAAAAATCAGAACCATGACAAAGTTGGGGGTTTTAGACGAAAGCTTTCCCCTTCCCCAGCGATCCCGCCCCCCCTGCAGGGAAATCGGGCCCAGCCCCTGCGCTCAGCCCTGCTGGGCCGGAGCCACCACCACGAGGGCTGGGGCTGCTGGGGCTGGGGCTGCTGCCGCCTTTGCAGGAGAAACATTCCGTCAGCCCTCCAGAACAACGCCAGTGTTTCCAGAGGAGGAATTCCCACTGGCCGGGCGAACCAAATCTCTGCAGGAACATCCCTCAGGGGAGGCCCTGGAGAGCTGGAGGCCTCCTGCCCGGGCCGCCTCCCTGGAGCCCACGGAGCCCTGGCAGAGTGTCGCAGGCAGTAGGCCCTGTGGGGCCAGGGGACCCCGGGGGGCTCCAGCACGTTGTGTCCCCCCAGCACCTGCCCACACTCCTGCCTGTGCCGTGAGGGGGCACTGGGGACCGGGGGGTTATTGGGGGGGTGTTACTGGGGTTCTGTGGGAGGTGTGGGGGATATTGGGGTCCTGGGGGGTATTTGGGTCCTAGGGGGAGTGCAATGGAGTCGTGGGTGGGTGAGGTTGGAGAGGGGTTTGGGGGGGGCCGAGGCTGTTTTGGAGATACCTGGAGGTGGCAAAAGCAGTTTGGGTGGGTTGCAGGGGGGATTTGGGGTTCCTGGGGTTCCCGGGGTACCTGTGCCCACCCCCCCCGGCGGGAGCTGCTGCCCCAGGGGTACCCCGAGAGCATCAGCCCCGACCCCCTCCAGTACCAGTGCTGGGACGCCGTGGGGTGGGGGACGGCGCCTCCACTGTCACCAGGGCCACCCTCACCTGGGCGCTGCAGGGTGAGTTCCCCCTGATCCCCAACCCCCCTTTTCACCCCGAAATGGCCCTTGGTCCCCAGATCCGTGTTTGGCCCCCAAACCCCGTGTTTTATCCCCAAATTTCCCCATTTGACATCCAAAATCATTTTTGACCCCCAAATCTCCCACTTTGAACCCAAGTGTTCCCGCTTTGACCCCCAAATCAGCCTCAGCACCCTCAAAACTCTCATGTTTCATTCTCAGAATCTATCTTGAAAGTCAAACCCCCCCAGTTTTGCTCCAAAATCTGTTCTAGCAACCGCAAAAGCCTTCCAGTTTCACCCCCAAATCTTCCTTGGACCCAGAATCCCCCTGTTTTCACCCAGAATGTTCTAGTTTGACTGCCACATCTCCCACACTCACCCCAAAATCTCTTTTGGAACCACAGAATCCCCCCGTTTGTCCCCAGAATTTACTCCAGCACCCCCAAAACCACCCAGTTCCATCCCCAAATCCCCCCATAGTTTGACCCCAAAACATCCCTGTAGGCAAAATCCCTTTTTCCCCCCTGTACCCCAAATTCCCTCATTTCACCCCAAATCCCCCCATACCTGCAATTGCCCCTTTCCACCCCAAACTCCACCATGGCCCAAATCCCTCAGTTTCATCCCAAACTCCATGTTCCCAAAATCTCTCAATTTCACCCCCAAATTCCTGTCATACCTCAAATCCTCCAGTTTTATACCCCCCCCCCAAAATCCACCCGGTTCACCCCAAACCTCTCTTGTCTGTGGGCACTCAGGGAGCTGTGGGGGCAGGATCTGTAGCACGCTTGGGGTGTCTCTTGAGATTTTGGGGGTCCGGGTGGTTTTGGGAATATAGAGGAAGTTTGGGGTGGTTTAGTAGGTTTGGGGTGATATGGGGGATAAGGGGGGATATGGGGAAGTTTTGGGGATGATTTAGGGGATATGGGGGAGTTGGGGGTTATTTGGGGGGATACGTGTGGTTTTGGGGTAATATGGATGATATGGGGTGATACGGGTGTGTTTTGGGATGATTGGGGGGATTGTGGAGTTTTGGGGTGATATGTATGGGGGTATATAGATGTTTTGGGGGATATGGGGTGTTTTGGGTTGATTTGAGAGGGCATGGGGATATGGGGTGATTTGGAGGGATATAGGGGCTTTGGGGTAATATGGGGGTATAACGGGTGTTTTGAAATGATCTGGGGAGGTTTTGGGGTGATTTGGGGGATATATTTGGTGATGTGAGGAGGGTTTGGGTGTATAGTGTGTTTGGGGGTGATATGGGGGTGTTTGATGGGATATGGAGGGTTTTTAGGTTGATTTAGGTGTTTGTGGAGGATTTGGGGTGATTTGGGGGGATATGGGGAAGTTTTGGAGTGGTTTGGGGGGATATGGTGGGTTGGGGGATATGGGGGTGTGATTTGGTGGGATATCGGGGTGTTTGGGGGAGATATGTTGGGGTGATTTAGGGGCATAAGGGGGGGTTGGGGTGATTTGGGGGGATATGTGGGCTTGGGGGATATTGGGGGTGATTTGGGGTGATATGGGTGGTTTTGGGGGTGATTTGGTGGCATATGAGTGGTTTGGGGGCATATGAAGACGTTTTAGTGGTGATTTAAGGTATATGGTCGGTTTTGGGGTGGTTTGGGGGTATTATGTGGGATATGGGGGTATATGGGGAAGTTTTGGATTGATTTGGGGGACCTGGATCGATTTTGGGATGATTTGGGTGGATATGGTGGGGTTGATGGAATATGGGGAAGTGATTAGGAGGAGTATGGGGCAGTTGAGTTGATTTGGGGGAAGATGAGGGAGTGGGGGATGTTGGGGGTGATTTTGGGGAATATGGGTGGTTTTGGGGGTGATTTGTAGGGATATGGGGGGTGTTTGGGGGATATATGTTGGGGTGATTTCAGGGCGTAAGGGGGATTTGGGGGGGATTTGTGGGGATATGGGTTGATTTGGGGAGGATTTGGGGGGATATGTGGGGTTGGAAGTTTATGGGGGTTGGATTTGTGGGGATATGGGGCGGTTTTGGGGTGATATGGTGGGATATGAGGTGTTTGGGGGGTATGGGGGCAGATTTGGGGAGATATGGGGGGATTTGGGGGGATATGGGGGATATTGATCACAGCAAGGAACAAGGAGCTGAGATCCCCACGTCCTGGCCCTCGCTCTCCTTGAAATTATTCCACACACACACTCACTCACACAAAATAAAAAAGAGAACCAAAAGTTCGGAGAGCTTGCCGGCAGGGCACTCCACTGCCTGCCAGAGCGTGGTGTCACTCACGCCAGCTAGCGCTCTGTTCTGTTTCACACGCCCTGGTTTATTTATTTTCTTAGTCTGAAGAATCTGTTTGTGCTTCTACACTTAAACTTGCTGGTTTGAGCAAAACTACCAGCGGGCCCCTCTCCTGGGGGAATGAGGCCACCAACTTCTGTGGGTGAGAGGGGCCAGTCTGTGTTTCCAGCTCTCACCTGGGGTGTTGATCAGGACGGAGAGCTGGATGCCCCATCCCGCAGGAGCTTCCCTTTGTCGTGGAGCTGGAGCACAGGGACAGAACCCTTTTGGGTGAGTCCTCGACACAGGTGCCCAAAACTAACCAGTAGTGATGAACCCTAAATCCTCCCCAAACTGCATGTATCTCCCCAAATACCCCAAATCCCCTCAAAACCTCCCTGTATTACCGCAAAACACCCATATCCCTTCAAAAAACGCTTATATCCTCCATATCAGCCCAAATCCCCCCATATCTCCCCAAATCATGCCCCATACACACCCAAACCCCCATATCCCACCAAATCACCCCCAAAACAACCCATATTCCACAAATCACCCCAACACCCCTTGTGCCCCAAGATCACCCTAACATCTCCCCCAAACACCAGCCATAGCCGTACAAATCACCCCCAAAACCACCCATATTGCCCAAAATCACCCCCAATATCCCCCACCCCCTCATATCCCCCCAAATCAACTCAACTGCCCCATATTCCCCCAAATCACCTCCCCATATTCCATTAACTACCCCATATCCACCCAAATCATCCCAAAACTGACGCATATCCCACAAATCAACCCAAAACTTTCCCATAATACCCCCAAATCCCCCAATATACATTAAATCACCCCTAAAACCGCCCCATAAGCCCCCAAACCCACTCATATGCCACCAAATCACTCCCAAATGCAGCCATATTACCCCCAATACCCCCATATATCCCCTAAGCCCCCATATCCCCTCAAATCACCCCAATCCCCTCCTTTTGCCCCAAAATCACCCCAACATATCTCCCACAAATCTGCCCCCATACAAGCCAAAACCCCCATATACCGCAAAATCACCTCAAAAACGGGCCATATCCTCCCAAATCAAAAACCCATATACATCCCACAACATATATACCCCCAAATCCCCCCCAAAACAACACATATCCCACAAATCACACCAACGTATCTCCCCCAAACACCCCCCATATCCCACCAAATCACCACAGAAAAAGATATCCCACAGATCACACCCCCATTTCAGTGAGCCAGGGAGCTTGAGCCCAACTTCCTTCCCTAACCGTTAGCCAGAGCGCAAGAGACCTCCTTCCTTCCCTAAATATGAGAGACCGGCAGAAGCCGCCCTGGCTCTCTGGCACCATTAGGCTGGGGATGAAACTTGGCCTCTGGCTCATGGGCTAGGGAACATAGGTGGCCTCTGGCTCCCTGGCTGATTGGCTAGGGGAGAAATTTGGCCTTTGGCTAATGAGGTAGGGAAGGAACGTGGCCTCTGTCTCTCTGGCTGATGCACTAGGAAAGGAAGGCGGCCTCTGGCTCTGTGGCTAATAGGCTGGGGTTGGAGGGTGGCCTGTGCCTGTCTGGCTAATGGGCTAAGAAACAAAGGTGGCTTCTGGCTCTCTGGCTGATGGGCTAAAGAAAGTGGTGGCCTCTGCCTATGTGGCTGTTGGACTAATGAGGGAAAGTGGCCTCTGTCTCTCTTGCTATATGGCTAGGCTGGGAAGGTGGCCTCTGTCTCCCTGGCTAATGGGGTAGGAAGGATGGTGTCCTCCGGCTGTCTTGCTGATGGGATAGGGAAAGAAGGTGCCCTCTGGTTTTCTGTTCAATGGGCTAGGGAAAGAAGAGAGCCAGAGGCAACCTTACTTGTTAGCCAATTAGCCAGAGAGGCAGTTGCCTGTCTAGGGAAGGAAGGTGTCTCTTGTGCTAGGGAAGGAAGTGGCTAGTCTCTTGCTAGGGAAGCAAGACAGCCAGAGGACACCATCCTTCCCTCGCACAATAGCCAGAGAGACAGAGGCCACCTTCGTTTCTTAGCCCATTAGCCAGACAGGCACAGGCGACCTTCCAAGCCTAGCCTCTTTGCCAGAGAGCCAGAGGCCTCATTCCTTCCCTAGCTATTAGTCAGAGTGCCAGAGGCCACCTTACCTCTTAGCAGGTCTCTCTGCTCATTAGCCAGAAAGACAGAGGCAAACTTACTTCCCTAGCCCTGATCAGCCAGAGAGCCAGAAGCCTCCTTCCTTACCAACCCCAACAGCCAGTGATTTATAGGCCACACATTAGCCAGAGAGGCAGAGGCAACCCTCCTGCCCTAGGCCATTAGGAGGAGAGGCAGAAGCCACATTCTTTCCTTAGCCCATGAGCCAGAGAGACAGAGGCCGTCTCCCTTCCCTTCTGGCTAATGGGCTAAGGAAGGAAGGTGCCCTCAGTTTGATGTGATAGTTAAGGATTGTGGCCTCTGTCTCTCTGGCTAACGGTCTGGGGAATGAAGGTGTCATTTGTCTCTCTCGATAATGGGCTGGGCTAGGGACAGAGGTCACCTTCCTTCCCTAGACCATTAGACAGAGTGACACAAGCCAACGTCTTTCACTAGGTCAGTATTCAGAGAGCCAGATGCCCCCTTCATTCCACAGCCCATTAGCCAGAGAGCATGAGGCAAATTTCCTTTGCCAGCCCATTAGCAGGAGAGACAGAAGCCACCTTCCTTCCCTAGACCATGAGCCAGAGAGAGAGAGGCCACATGCCTTAACCTGCACATCAAAGATTGGCCACCTTCTTCCCTAGTCTGTTAACCAGAGACCCAGAGGCCACCTTCCTTCCCTTGCCCATTAGCCAGGTAGCTGGAGGCCACCTTCCTGTCCTAAGCCTTAGCCAGAGAGCCAGAGATCAGCTTCTTTCCAGTCCATTAGCCAGAGAGGGAGAAACCACCTTCCCTCCCTAAAATATGAGATATAAAATATGCCCACAACCCCATAAATGCCCCCAAAACACCCCCATATATCCCATATAACTCCAAATCACACATATCCCACCAAATCACCCCAAAACGCCCACATACCCCTAAATCACCCCCAGAACCTCCCCATATCCCCGCACAACCCCTCCAAATTCCCCGAAACCCTCCATATCTCCTCAAATCCCCACAAATCACCTCAAAACCTCCCCATATAGCCCCAAACACACCCATATCCCCCTAATCACACCATGTCCCAGCAAATCACCCCAAAAACCTCCCATATTCCCCCAAATCCTCCCCCATATCAATACAACACACCCACATCCCCCCAAATCACCCCCAAAACCACCCATATCACCCCAAATCACCCCAAATATCCCCCAGGCCCACAAATCCCCCCAAATCACCCCAATCCCCCCTTATGCCCCTAAATCACCCCAACATATCTCCCCCAAACACCCCGATATCCCACCAAATCACACCCCCATATCCCCCTGTCGCGGATGAAAGTATTGACACGGTAATGATTTAGAAAAATAATCTAGATTTATTAATAACTAACAACTATTTGTCAATACAAAATAGCTCAGAAAGAAAAGCAACTTATTCAGGTTCTAAAATGACAATATTCACTGTAACTTACTTAACGGTACCTTAATTTATACACATAGGTACATGCGCATACACAAACCAGACAGGTACATACAGGAACAAAGGGGTTTGGGTTCGGTAAAATGAACACAAAAGGGACAAGCACACAGGAACAAGGGCAAGGAACGTACCCACACACACACACCAATGAACAGGTGAAATAGAAGCAGCTCAAAGAAAATTTCCCCCTCGAGTTCAGAGCAAATACTCCCAATGCCTTGGCATTCCTCAACGGGCGATCATCGAGACTCGAGCGGGGGGACTTCGCCCCGGCCGGCCGTCTGGAGCAGACGACACCTGAGAGGCTCCCAGCTCAGGGGAGATGCTGGTCACAGCCCGCTGCCATCCAGGAGAGCTCAAAGGGTCTCTCTGGGGGTCGCAGTTTATAGGATCCAAGATAACTGACTTTTGTCAAATCCCATCTGGTGCCTTCTGGCGGCTGCACAAGGATTTGAATAACACGCAACCCTGTTATTGTTCCATCTGACCACATCCCAGGCACAGGGGTGTCAGGCCATCAGGAGGTGATGGGCCGGTATAACCTTTTCCAAGCAATTGGGGGGGCAGGAGCCAGGCTCCTCAAGGTTATCAGTCCTTATCTCCACAGATGGTGTATGGCTCGGGGGGATGTGGATGGAATCACACCTGGCACCAAGCAGCCCAACAAGGAGGGCAGGGAGGGGTAAGAATTGCACCACCACACAAGCCAAACCCTGTCCAAAAAACCTTTCACAATTCAAGTAGAGACAAGAGAGCTGAGGGTGGAAATGTCAAAAAACTGCACCAGAATATATGTAAAATTATTAGATAGTAAGTTTGGAGGGGACATATTAGGGCTGCTTTAAGAGAAGGGAGCAAACGAGGATGCCGATTGACTTCCCGTTGATGATGGCTAATAAGAGCAGCAAGACAGAAACAGATCAGGCAAAGCAAAGTAAGGGTCTGATGGAAAGCACCCTCCATAGGGGAGGGACGCGTGGCAACACGAGGGTGCTCGCAGGAGAAGTGGGCAAGACGGGCTGACTGAAACAGCACAGTCCCTGTCATGTAAGGAAATAAAGGCTGGGCACCTCGTCTGTGACATTCCAGGCTTGAGCCTGCATTAGGAAGTCTGGTATTCTACACTGAAGACATTCCATGTCCCCAAAATCAACAAAGTAAAAAAAGCTCTGAAAAACTTCTCTAACGTGGGCATTTAAGCTTGATCCCAAGACAATGGGGGGAGCTAGGTGTGTCAAAACCATTTCAGGTTTTTATGTCCTTTGTCCACTTACAGTCCTTTGCACCATTACTGTCTCTCTGACAAGACATTTTCACGCATCTCCTTTCATCTTCTTGAATTACTGTTTTATTACCCACAAATGCAAGTTCTGGAATATTCTCTTGGGGCTCAGGATGGTTACAGCCTTTCATCCAGTTAGCTGCAACTACAGAAATCTTACTAGCATCTGTAATTCATCATTTTTGAGTTTTATTTTCTCAGAAATTCTAGGCCACAACTGTCAAATGTTTCATTTGACTGCAACAGAAGTTGAGTTTCTCTGACATCTGCATGCATCCCTCTCATAGCAACAGCTGCTCTGAACCCAGTTTGGGCAGGAACAAGCTGCTGACTGCCTTTCAGCACTGCCATCCTCTGGGAAATAAAACCTTTCCAGTAAGTTGCCCGTTCCTTGGGCTAGCATCCTATAACCGCTATTGGCCAAATTTAGCCAAAATTTGTTAAAGTAATAGAGGTCTCAAAACATTTTCAAGTTCCTAGAAACTTCATTAAGTCAACAGCTTGTAAAGGGGATTTAAGCTACTGCCCCTGCCAGGAGAGAAACCGGTAGCGACAGAGGTTTGGTTCCCTTTTGTTTGGCCCATCCACCTGCACCTCACAAACGTGACCCCTGCTGTTCAGGTAGTATGTAGGGGACACAGAAGGACCCTGGAGGTACTCACGAGAAGAGGAAAGCAATGCTTCCGTCAATCACCCTTCAGCTTCTGAACCTGCCTGTACATTTTTGGATCCTGTAACATGCCCAACGCTTTGGCAGGGGCTTTGCCCAGGGCTTCGTTTAACATGAATGATCTTGGGCCAAAGGCAGGTGAAACTTGCTAGCTAAAATCTCACTCTTGGAATGAGGCAATCTTAGCACCTAAAAATTAATTAACTAGATTGTTAAAACTGCCTAAAGAAGGCATAGTAACACAGACCATATAAGAAACATTTTTCACAGGGGTTTTTGATTGTTTTGGCTTTGTTTGGTGATTCCAGCTTCTTTTAAAACATTCTGCTACAGATGGCTGGCCACATACAGGAGCAGCAAACTCTCCCCCCGTCTCACATAACCCAACACACTCATGTTGTTGGTATTAGCGTATTCCCCAGCAACAGCATAAAATTATTCTTTTATAAATATTCTGAGGTATTTTGGAGTAGCCAGATGTAGTTCTCAGGAGGAATACATATGGCTTGGCAGTGGGATGTATGCGCCCCCACCAGTTAACTCCCTATTTTCTTGATTTTCACAGCCCTGGCTTACAAAAGTAGCTCAGTACATGTTCGTGCTAAGTTTCATGAGTTGGGCTCCCTAAGTTTAAAGATTTTTATCTGTGCCTTTGAAGAGATGAACACAAGCCCTAAACCCTGGTCACACTGAAATAACTGAGAGTTCTGCCTTTAGGGCTGAAGTATAGATTGCATGAAGTATATGAAGATTTCATACAGGAACTCCATCTTTGGGGCACAACCATTTCAAGTACAAACTTAGAACAACAGCAGATGACTGATCTTGCTAGATTTTTTTTCTTTTCCACCCTAGTTTTGGCTTTAATTGGGCAGTCTGAGAGGGAAGGACTTGAACTCAAAAGGCTTATTTGGGTGGAAAGAGTCGTACATGTTTTCATTTGAGCTTCTGATGGGCTCGGGATAAAGCCATAAATCCTCCATCATATGCATAAATTAATGCCTAGAAAAGAATTATATAAAAGAAGATTCCCATACTATTCTGAAGAATTTATCCTTCAGGATTTAAAAGACAGTGTATTAAAAATGTTGTTTATTATCCTTTCTGCACATACATAATTGCCCTCCATGTGATAAAAAAGCAGCATGTTGTAGCTGACAAAATGTAAGTAGCAAGACACGATTATATGTTCTGTTCTTTATTCAGTGACTGAAGTATAAAGATTTTTAATCAGACAGGCTAAAAATCTGCAGCAAAAGTGATAAAATTTGCACTTAAATCTGGAGTTCTATGGTATGATTCTTCATACCTCATTTTAACAACATTCTAAAAGGACTTTTATCAGTTAGAACTTTTGTCCTACCACATGTAGAATGCATTTCTGTCAATCTCAGGTCTACTTCACAAGTGCCAATGAGCACTGACAATTTTGTTTGCTGAGTTAATTGGATTAGCCATCCTCATTTTACTTCTCCTCAACGGCATGAAAAACACCAGTTAACTAGTTCAAGTTATGCCCAAGGTTTCCTGTGTGCCTTCATTTTCTCGCACAGAATATTTTTTCTAATTTCAATATTCAATCTTGCATTCCATTTGTGCTTTCTGTGGGTTTTCTTGCCTGGATGTTGCCACCACTCTAGTGTACATACAAGCGAGGTCACCTTATCTCACAGCTGCCAGCCACTGTGCATCCATTGTGTATGCAGCTCTAGCGCTGGGCAATCTCACCTGCCAGCTTCATCCAGACAGGAGGAAAAACCAAAACATCAACAGGTCTGATAGGCAAATACATGGCGAAAAAACAGACAAGGCAAAACAGGCAATAAACTTCCCACATCTGGGACTCACCCACTCTGCTGAACACTAAATGCTGCTTGGGATCTAGAATGCTCCAGCTGAAATGTGTGCTGGTTCCACAGGACGGTCTCAGTCAGCACTCACTCTGCCAGCCAGCCGAGCAGCTGTGAGAGATTATTTATCAAAACCCAACAAAACTTTATGGCACTTTAAATAATGTTTATGCAGCAACTTTTCTAGATGAGCCTTCTGAGAGGCAGGAGTTTTCCTTCCAACTTTCTACAGCAGAAGAGAAGCGCTCCATATGAATCAGGAAGGTTAAAAAAAGATGCAACTGCCGAATAAAAGCCTGCAGAACAAGATGAGGAGGCATGCTAGAGACCAGGCATCTTAAGGAAAACATTTATATTGACAACAACGTAAATAAAGCTTGCTTTGAGGTCCTACACATGATCCTGTAAACTAGTTCATGTTACGTGGAAAGATCTGAGACCTTAGAGAGAAATACTCAAAATGCTTGCAAAAACCCTACTAATGAAGCCATAGCGAGTCTCTTCATGCATAAAGCTAACATTTTTCTCAAAATAACCAGCTAATAATCTCTATATGAGAAACAGAGTCCAAGAAACAAAATGTCAGTCTGTTTAGCAGCATTCATTGCCAGATAATCAATAAAGTGTTCCAGACTGACACACACGGTTCAAATGGCCATGTCCTGCTGGACAGATGTTACACAAGCATTTACAGAAACCATTATATTGTCATTTCCCATTCACGCCTTGTCTTTTTTTTTTCCTCCTCCCCTTAAGAAAGTGGTTTGAAAAGTGAAGTTCTAATAAAAGCACCATATTAAGAAGCTTGTAATAGTTTACAGGGAAAGCAAAATAGTATGGAAAATTTACACTTTTGTGGGCAAGGAATTTATTCTGTTTCCACGCCCTTTAAATCCAGCCTGCCAAGAAGCTAAATATACTGAATACTTGTTAGCACACCCAGAGTCTTCCAAGGTCATCGACACATTTCACTCAGTCTATTGGACTGGTTTCTGAGGTTCAGCTTTAATTTCTGCTAATAGCAATTAAAACCTTAGCATGTGTACAAGTAATGTGTTTAATACACGGTTAAATGATTGTGTGTTGTATGGAAAAATCTTCTGGGAACATGATCTACATGAAAAAAACCTGCACTCACACCCTTTCATATTTTTGAAAAGAAAAAGTTTTTCAAAGCAGAGAAGATGTTCCACAAGACCTGACACAATCGTGGCCACTGGGTGAGTAATTTTCCACAGAGACCATCTCCCACCAGAGCTCATTTTCTGTTTGGATTTGGGGGGTGGGGGCGTATGAGGGTTTGGAAAAGGATCTACAACAGCAGGATTCCAGAAAAAGAGGAAGGACCAAGTTTTACAATCACTTTTCTGGGGATCTTTTTAGAAACCTGAAGAAGTTATTTCTCACTATAACTAAGTTCCATCTTACCTTTGTGAGAAGTCAGACAGAAGTGAACAATTGGGAGAAAAAATTCCGAAGTATGACAGGCTTCTCCTTGCACATGGATGTATGTGCATATAACAGCATACGACATTTCTACTAAAGCCACGCTAAGAGTCTGGCAGTGTCAGAATACAACATTAACTGACTGTGCATATTCAGGATCACCACACGTGCACAGCTAAATGTCTGTCTGCCTCAAAGAAGCACTGCACGGAGAAAGCTGGGACTAAGGGAATCATTTATTCTGCTTTTTCCTAGCTTCACATAGAAGTACCTGTTGGGCGTAGGACGGGTGCCTCACTCTCTGCCAACGTTTCAAAGGATGCATTTCCAGTGAAGATTGTGGTCAGATCACCCTTAAAGCACACTGCATTTCTGTCATGCCTCCAGAACGGCCCAAAGCACAGTTTTATGGCTCGTTGCAAAGATATACCGGTATCATGAGACTCCAAAATACTTTTTCTCTGCCTGCTCCTTATCACGCTCCTCTTTTCAGGCTTCCCTCTGACCTCAGATCTAACACTTAATAACCCCTCTACATTTCTTCCCATACTTCAGTCTGATCGTAATTTCCTGGTGGGTGTTTCTTAATGGACAACCAGGTGACCTGTTTTTCTCTATGTCCTCTTGCTAGAATTCTCTTCAAGGTGAATGTCCTAGCTCCAAAAGACACAAGTCTTTTTGGTCAAAAACACCAGCAAAATCAGACAGATTTTGGTTTAGTTATGAGCAACACTTTCTGTTTCTCACATACATATTCATCATATGCAGAATTATAAAAAACGTTTATCTGCTCATTTCAACGAAAAGTTAAGCCTCCATCAGCAGTCTTGTATAAAGAAAATCAACACCAAAAAATCTGATATGCAGATACCCTAACCTATATTTAAATATCTCTATATAAACAAAGGAAAATCAATGTCACTTTCTGATACATTGAACTTTCACAAGAGACTGACATGCTTTTTCTAGGAAATTCATATTCAGAATTGGATCACGTCATACTGCAAGAAGTCAATGAAACATTCAGTGTTGGGTTTTAATCACCAGAGCAAGTGATTCTGCTTTCTGAGACAGTGTTTGCTTTATTTAAAACATACAGTCCCCATCCAGAACTGCTTCAGATCTTTCTTTCACCTTCTATCCCATAACAGAAAAAAACCCAAATCCAAGACAAAACCAAAACAACTCCAGTATTATTTAGAGATACCTACCTGAAGAAAGAGAACATAAATATAGCAGGGAACATGTGAGAATCCAGTAACTTTGATGAGATACGATGATCCTGGAACGGAGAGAGTTTAACTAAATGTTAAGCCATTAATTAGCCTTGCTTACAGCCACTTTATAATATATTCTGATGCCAACATTGTAGTAAAGTTTAGTAAGAAAGAAAAGTGCCAGCACGATACGTGACTGTGCCAACAAGTACAGCCATGCAGATACACTAACGACGGTGTCACGTCTGGTAGTGTCACAGCACCGGGCTGCGCAGCGGAGGTTGTAGCACAAGGTGCCGATGCTGACAGGGGCACAGCACCCTGCAGGTCCCAGGCTGGCAGCGAGCTCACATTACCTCTTCCTCCCTCCAGTAAGGTGGAACAGACTGGAAACAGCTCTTCTGGTTTTATCATAGAGATCAAATAGGGCAGGTTGAGAGCGACTCCACTTTACCTCCCATCCCACAGACGTTCATCAGAACGTTCAGGCTTTTACCAGAAGGACGAGAACAGCGGGCAGCAGCTTGGCATCGAAAGCCCCTTTCTCCTACCCTGAGTGGGATTCAAACCCAAGCATGTGCTCAAATCCCCCGAGCAGTGCACTATACGGAAAAGAATATACCATACAGAATATACTATACAGAAAGAACACTAAAAAGAATATACTATACAGAAAGAATGAGCATTCCTTAATGAACCTTTCAACTGCTGCTGAACTTTCAGCAAGAGGGGAGCATAAACTTCCAGTCTGGGAAATATTACTTTTCTTGAGCATTTCAAAGACCAGGAAAAGGCCAGTGAAAACGGTGTCAGCTGTTAGACTCGGTGATCGAAGTCACAATGGTCAATGGTCACATTTTAAACTTGCTGACAGCTAACGTTTATCACTGCTCCCTCAAACAAGTGATGTCATGCTGAATCAGTATGTTGGTCAGAAGAGAACAGCGGATGAAAAGGAAGCAGCACCAGAGTGGTGCCCAGAGATCGCAGGCAGTACCCACTCTGCTAAGGATGCCATTTTCTGTTATTATTAGAGCTGAGGGCAGTAAGTTTGACTCGAATAGTAAGTTCAAGATGTAAATACTATTTCCTCTCTGCTTCCCGAAAAAAGGAGGAAAACCCATAAACATTTATAAACTACTCGCAATAGTTCACAGGGGTAAAACAGAGTGTGCTACTGCCACAACGCTACTAAACGCTCTACGAAATCCTGGCTTTGCCGAGAGCCGCACAGCTACAACCGCCAGCAGACAGAAACTGCCTCTGCACACGCTCGAAACGGTGGCGGATCTGCCTGTTGTTTCCGCACGTGGTTCTGCGGTGAGCAAGCCCGAGAAAAGACTGACCGCACAGCTGAGTCTTTAGGAGAGAAGTTACTGCTTCATCGCCTCCTCGGAGTACTTGCATTTCTCACAGCAAGTCTGACACTCTCTGGAGACTATAAAAGCCAGCAACAGATAAATTAATGCAATTTTTAGAACAGAGCAATAAAATCTTTTGAAGCTGCAAGCAACTAAAAAAGGAAATCAAACAGCCATTACATCAGGTGAATGACAAAGTCATCTGAGATTT